>NC_092374.1:197225844-197583344 GCF_030028105.1 Mobula birostris | reverse complement strand
GAACAAAACCTTTTACCCAGAGGAAATCTCCTCCATGGTGCTGACCAAGATGAAGGAAATTGCTGAGGCTTACCTTGGCTACAATGTCACCAATGCTGTCATCACCGTTCCTGCTTACTTCAATGACTCCCAACGCCAGGCAACCAAAGATGCTGGTGTGATAGCTGGTCTCAATGTCCTGCGTGTCATCAATGAGCCAACTGCAGCTGCCATTGCCTATGGTCTGGACAAGAAAGGCAAAGGGGAGCGTAATGTTCTCATCTTTGACCTGGGTGGTGGCACCTTCGATGTGTCCATTCTCTCCATCGATGATGGTATCTTTGAAGTGAAATCAACAGCTGGAGATACCCACCTGGGAGGAGAGGACTTTGACAACCGCATGGTCAATCACTTCATTGAGGAGTTCAAGCGGAAATACAAGAAAGACATCAGCCAGAACAAGAGAGCGGTGAGGAGGCTGCGGACAGCCTGTGAGAGAGCAAAGAGAACGCTGTCTTCCAGCACCCAAGCCAGTATTGAGATTGACTCTCTCTTTGAGGGAGTTGATTTCTACACCTCAATCACAAGGGCTCGCTTTGAGGAGCTGAACTCTGACCTGTTCAGGGGCACTCTGGAGCCAGTGGAGAAAGCCCTGAGAGATGCCAAGCTGGACAAATCCCAGATCCATGAAATTGTTCTGGTGGGAGGCTCCACCCGAATCCCGAAGATCCAGAAGCTGCTGCAAGATTTCTTCAACGGTAGGGAGCTGAACAAGAGCATCAACCCCGATGAGGCCGTGGCCTATGGGGCAGCTGTCCAGGCAGCCATTCTGATGGGCAACAAGTCGGGGAACATTCAGGATCTGCTACTCCTGGATGTTGCTGCTCTGTCATTGGGGCTGGAGACGGCAGGTGGAGTCATGACCACCCTTATCAAGCGTAACACCACCATCCCCACCAAGCAGACCCAGATCTTCAGCACCTACTCTGATAACCAGCCTGGTGTCCTTATTCAGGTGTTTGAAGGCGAGAGAGCCATGACCAAGAACAACAACCTTCTGGGCAAGTTTGAGTTGAGTGGCATCCCTCCCGCTCCTCGTGGCGTACCCCAGATTGAGGTGACCTTCGATATTGATGCCAATGGCATTCTCAATGTCTCTGCTGTTGACAAGAGCACCGGGAAAACAAACAAGATCACCATCACCAACGACAAGGGCAGGCTGAGTAAGGAGGAAATTGACAGGATGGTGCAAGATGCAGAGAAGTACAAGAATGAGGATGAAATGCAGCGGCAGAAGATTGCAGCCAAGAACTCTCTGGAGTCCTATGCCTTCAACATGAAGGGCTCTGTGGAGGATGAGAAGATGGCCGGAAAGATCAGTGCTGAGGACAAAAGGAAGGTTGTTGACCTGTGCAACGAGACAATATCCTGGCTGGAGAAGAATCAGATGGCAGAGAAGGAGGAGTTTGAGCACAAGCAGAAAGAGCTGGAAAAACTCTGCAATCCCATCATTGCCAAACTGTACCAAGGAGCAGCCAAAGGGGAATCGTGCAGGGCACAGGCTGGGAATGCCAGTTCTGCCGGACCAACTATTGAGGAGGTGGATTAAAGGACTGTAAATGTGACTGTCTGGGGCTTGCACGGTTTGAGCTGTCTAGACACTTCAGTGGGTCTGATGCTGATGTTGGCACTTGGGAATAGTCTTCACTGTAACACCACGGGGTCATGTCAATGTCCTGAATCTGGCTGTGATGTACTAATTGTAAACACTGGTCCCTAGGTCTATTCAATTCCTTAAATCGGGTTTTTTGTATTGGGGTATTTTTTTTAAAATGTCATCTGTTTTGGAAAGCAAACTTTGTACAATTTTAAGTGTCTTGTAACATGCTTTTAATAAATCTTCTAATTTTTTTAAAAAATGGGTGTGATTATATTTCATCACCAGAGAAGAAAACGTGCCATTTTGTTTTCAAAAACAAAGTCACTAAGTTATGGGTGTTAAAGTATCACTGTATCTCAATAAATGTTCCCTCCTCTTCCTCCCTTTTCCAGGGATATCTTCCTTCTAATTTCCAGCACACCTTCTTTCTGGATCTCTTTTGTCAACACTTCCCCACTCTCACAGGTGCAGCTTGGCATTACTTTACCAGAAGGCTTTTGGTTCTTCAACAAGGTGACCAGTCCCCAAAGTTGACAGATCTAGTCATGTTGCCCTTCGCCAGTAGCTCCTGCATTGTCCCCAAAAACAGCGTAATTCGCTGCCTTGGGAGAGAATCCCATATGCTGGGAACGACGATTGGTATTGGCAGCAGGCTGAGTTTTGAGGTGTGTGTTTGGACAGGTACATGGAGGGGAGGTGATTGACAGGTTGCGGGCAACTGGGACTAGCCGGGAGGATGCTGTTGTGGGGCTTGGACGAGTTGGGTGGAAGGGCCTTTTCCCAGCTGTTCTCCGCACAACTGTTGATGTTTCTGTGCATCACCAACATCGTATCATACAGTATCAGGATATAAAGGAACTTTTTCAGTTACAAAGTATTTTACCTAGTAATCATGTCAAACCTTGCAGAGATTTCTGTAAGCAATTGGTTATTGAACTCCTGATTTAAATCACCTTTATACAGAGGAACAGAATGAGTCCATTCAGCCCATCGATATTGTTTTGGCATTCGATCATTGCTGATTTATTTTCCTTCTTAATCCCATTCCCCTGCTTTCTTTCCATCCATAACCTTTGATACGCTCACTAATCAAGAAACTATCAACCTCATCTTTAAGTGAAATTTAAATAACTTGAAATCCTTTCTTTTTCAATCTTTTTATTAAGTTTCAAATTAATAAACATAGCAATAATGATATATAGAGATCGGGATTACATTAAAAACGGTTAACATGTACAACCACAGAATCTAAGTAACAAATGTGTAGTAACTAACCATGAAAACAGTATTTTGTAGAGAGAAAAAAAGAAAAATCCCTAAACTAAAAAAAAGCTAAAGGCTGGGCTGCCATATTTCATCGGTTAAAATTATAATTTGTCGTTAACTGCGCTCCTCTTTACATGGACAAAAAAATTACTAAAAAAAAGGATTCAGAAAGGGTCCATAAGACAAAGCAGCAGAAGGCGGCCATTCGGCCCATCGAGTCTGCTCCGCCATTTTATCATGAGCTGATCCATTCTCCAATTTAGTCCCACTCCCCCGCCATCTCACCATAACCTTTGATGCCCTGGCTACTCAGATACCTATCAATCTCTGCCTTAAATACACCCAATGACTTGGCCTCCACTGTTGCCCGTGGCAACAAATTCCATAGATTCACCACCCTCTGACTAAAAAAATTTCTACGCATTTCTGTTCTGAATGGGTGCCCTTCAATCCTTAAGTCATGCCCTCTCATATAGACTCTCCCATCATGGGAAACAACTTTGCCACATCCACTCTGTCCATGCCTTTTAACATTCGAAATGTTTTATGAGGTCTCCCCTCATTCTTCTGAACTCCAAGGAATACAGTCCAAGAGCGGACAAACGTTCCTCATATGTTAACCCTCTCATTCCCGGAATCATTCCAGTGAATCTTCTCTGTACCCTCTCCAATGTTAGTACATCCTTTCTTAAATAAGGAGACCAAACCTGCCCACAGTACTCCAAGTGAGGCCCCACCAGTGCCTTATAGAGCCTCAACATCACATCCCTGCTCCTATACTCTATTCATCTAGAAATGAATGCCAACATTGCATTCGCCTTCTTCACTACTGACTCAACCTGGAGGTTAAATTTAAGGGTATCCTGCACGAGGACTCTCAAGTCCCGTTGCATCTCAGAACTTTGAATTCTTTCCCCATTTAAATAATAGTCTGCCCGTTTATTTTTTCTGCCAAAGTGCATAACCATACACTTTCCAACATTGTACTTCATTTGCCACTTCTCTGCCCATTCTTCCAAACAAAAAAAGTAATTATGACATTTGAACCTGTATATTTAGACCAAAACAAAAAAAAAGCTTCTCGCGCAAACTTCACCATCACTTCTGTCGGTCTGATAATACTTTTTAAACTCCGTGTCATGTCCTGTTTTGGTCACAAACACCGCAAAAGTCCTTTTGTTAAAATTTAATGTCATAAACTCTGACTTTCAGTTTTATACTTTTAAGTGCTCTGTTACTAATTTCGTCCTGCAGATATTACCCAGAGCTGTCGTTCCTTGTTTGCTGGCTTCGTCCCGTAAGGCCAGAGAATTCTCTCCCCAGAAGGTGCTTGAGTTTTTTTCTTGCGTGTAGGGAACTTTTGGAAGAAATTGCTGGTTTCGTATAGTTTAAGAAGTGTTTCAAAGGGTTCCCGAATGACTCGGTTTTCAGCCAGAACCTCCTTGACTGCACCAGATCTTCCTCGCTATTACCAGAATTTTCGCGAAGTCCTGGCAAGTCTCGGACTAGCAGCGCTGTGATTGGCCGCCGCCTCGGAACCTTCTCCAACCTTCGGCGGTGAGTCACTCGCCGGCGTTTTCATTGGTCTACCAGGTCGTCCCTCAAGAACAAAGCACCACCCACATCGCTGCGCTGGGACTATATTAAGGGACGGAGCAGCGGACCAGGCAGTAACGATCGGCTTGGAAAAACAAGGAATTCCTTGCGGTATTTCAATAAAGAACGTCGGAGCTTTCGTCAGAAACACAGATGTCTGCATCAACGGGGACAGCCATCGGTATCGACCTGGGCACCACCTACTCCTGCGTGGGGGTCTTCCAACATGGCAAGGTGGAGATCATCGCCAACGACCAGGGCAACCGCACCACCCCCAGCTATGTGGCCTTCAAGGACACCGAGAGGCTCATCGGTGATGCAGCCAAGAACCAGGTGGCAATGAACCCCGCCAACACCATCTTTGATGCCAAGCGGCTTATTGGGAAGAGGTTTGACGACCCGACGGTGCATTCCGACATGAAGCACTGGCCCTTCCAGGTGGTGAGTGATGCGGGGAAGCCAAAGGTGAAGGTGGAGTACAAGGGGGAGAACAAAACCTTTCACCCAGAGGTTATCTCCTCCATGGTGCTGACCAAGATGAAGGAAATTGCTGAGGCTTACCTTGTGAGCCAGTGGAAAAAGCCCTGAGAGATGCCAAGCTGGACAAATCCCAGATCCATGAAATTGTCCTGGTCGGAGGCTCCACCCGAATCCCCAAGATCCAGAAGCTACTGCAAGATTTCTTCAACGGTAGGGAGCTGAACAAGAGCATCAACCCCGATGAGGCCGTGGCCTATGGGGCAGCTGTCCAGGCAGCCATTCTGATGGGCGACAAGTCGGAGAATGTTCAGGATCTGCTACTCCTGGATGCCGCTGCTCTGTCATTGGGGCTGGAGACGGCAGGTGGAGTCATGACCACCCTCATCAAGCGTAACACCACAATCCCCACCAAGCAGACCCAGATCTTCAGCACCTACTCTGATAACCAGCCTGAGGTCCTTATTCAGGTGTTTGAAGGTGAGAGAGCCATGACCAAGGACAACAACCTTCTGGGCAAGTTTGAGTTGAGTGGCATCCCTCCCGCTCTTCGTGGCGTACCCCAGATTGAGGTGACCTTCGATATTGACGCCAATGGCATTCTCAGTGTCTCTGCTGTTGACAAGAGCACCGGGAAAACAAACAAGATCACCATCACCAACGACAAGGGCAGGCTGAGTAAGGTGGAAATTGACAGGATGGTGCAAGATGCAGAGAAGTACAAGAATGAGGATGAAATGCAGCGGCAGAAGATTGCAGCCAAGAACTTCCTGGCTTCAACATGAAGGGCTCTGTGGAGGATGAGAAGATGGCCGGAAAGATCAGTGCTGAGGACAAGAGAAAAGTCATTGTCCTGTGGAACCAGACAATATCCTGGCTGGAGAAGAATCAGATGGCAGAGAAGGAGGAGTTTGAGCACAAGCAGAAAGAGCTGGAAGAACTCAGCAATCCCATCATTGCTAAACTGTACCAAGGAGCAGCCACAGGGGAATCGTGCAGGGCACAGGCTGGGACTGCCAGTTCTGCCGGACCAGCTATTGAGGAGGTGGATTAAAGGACTGTAAATGTGACTGTCTGGGGCTTGCACGGTTTGAGCTCTCTCGACACTTCAGTGGGTCTGATGCTGATGTTGGCACTTGGGAATAGTCTTCACTGTAACACCACGGGGTCATGTCAATGTCCTGAATCTGGCTGTGATGTACTAATTGTAAACACTGGTAACTGGGTCTATTCAATTCCTTTGATCTGGTTTTCTGTATTGGGTTGCTTTATTTTTTTTTAATGTCATCTGTTTTGGAATGTAAACTTTGTACAGTTTTAGTTATCTTGTAACATGTTTTTAATAAATCTTTAAATTTTTTAAAAATTGGGTGTAATTATATTTCATCATCAGAGAAAGAAAACTTGCCATTTTGTTGTATCACTGTATCTCAATAAATGTTCCCTCCTCTTCCTCCCTTTCCCAGGGATATCTTCCTTCTAATTTCCAGCACACCTTCTTTCTGGATCTCTTTTGTCAACACTTCCACACTCTCACAGGTGCAGTTTGGCATTACTTTACCAGAAGGCTTTTGGTTCTTCAAGAAGGTGACCAGTCCCCAAAGTTGACAGATCTAGTGATGTTGCCCTTCGCCAGTAGCTCCTGCAATGTCCCCAAAAACAGCTTAATTCGCTGCCTTGGGAGAGAATCCCATATGCTGGGAACGACGATTGGTATTGGCAGCAGGCTGAGTTTTGAGGTGTGGGTTTGGACAGGTACATGGAGGGGAGGTGATTGACAGGTTGCGGGCAACTGGGACTAGCCGGGAGGATGCTGTGTGGGGCTTGGACAAGTTGGGTGGAAGGGCCATTTCCCAGCTGCATTCCACACAATTGTTGGCGTTTCTGTGCATCACCAACATCGTATCACGTCAGGATGTAAAGGAACTTTATCAGCCAAGGACAACCTGCAGCAGGTCTTCAAGGCACTGGAGTGATACCACCAACTCTAGATACACTTTATTTATACCACCGATATATGCTGTGAATTTTTTGTTTTGTGGCAGCAGAACATTGCAATACATTATAATTTTTAAAACTTTGTATAAAATACGATAAGAAATACATATAAAATAAATGAAATAATTATTGCAGAATGGCGGCAAAATATTGTGAGTTAGTAGGCTTGAGGTCAGAATTCTGATGGCAGGGATGAAGAAGTTGTTCCTGAAAAGTTGGGTGTGTGTCTTCTGGCTCCTGTACCTCCTCCTTGAAAGTCAGGCAGTATCTATGTTGGGAAATGAACAGTGGACCAACAGCAGACTGTAAGCAGAAACTCATCAAATCCACTGGCAACAAGTACCCTGCTCATGGACTTTATCTCTTGGCCCGAGGACCAAGTTAAACTATTTTACCACAGTGAGATATTCCTGCATTAACGCCGTGTTGATTGGCGCCTGTGGCATTTAAAACTATCTTCCTTAAATAGTGAACTTCCTCTGCCCTCTACAATCGAACATGGAGGATTGAATACGGGGTGGAAAAAATACTCCAAGGGACAAAAGATGCTATGATCGGCACCAACATACGTTAAGTGCCGGCTGAAGTCATCATCTGCAGAGGGAAACGGACAGTCGACGTTTCGGATTAGACAGACCCTTGATCTGGAGTTTTCAACTCTGTCCCGAAGGAGTTGTAATCTTGAGATTATGATTCCTGGATGTGGATATTAAGGGAGGAAATATCGCCTTGGGTCTGAAAGTTGGAAAAAATATCCGATGAATGTTTCTTTCGGGTTCTTCTCCGCTGCGAGTGGGAGTGGTTGGGTGGCGCGGAATATACCCCTCAACTACAGTTGTGTTATAGAAGATGAAGTAGCAGAGTGCCACGTGAGTGAGTAAAATTTGAAAACTGTACAGAATGAAATAGTCATGAATTCAGAGTTATTGAATGGTTTGTCGTAAATAATTTTCTCAAGTGTATTTTGTTTGGAGAAAACGGATGGGAGAAGGTAAGTCGCCGCCGAGACCCATCAGCAGGGCCCCCAGTATTTTTGTAACCTTACAAGGGAGTGGGTCTGGAAGCAGCGAGACGTACGAAGTGAACCATCGGTCGTCAATACACGCACTGAGTACTGGAAGACTGTACACAACTTGCAGAAAACTCTTAACAGGGGAATCTCTGTCTTTAGATTAGAAATCAGGGGAGAGCGCGAACGCAGTCCCCCACTACCACAAATTTTGCAGTCGAGTATCCCGCATTTGGGGACATCGCAGGCGTCAGCACACCCGAAGTGCAATGGGATAGCCTCGTCCTGGGAGAACCGCCTTAATGATCACGGTCTCTCCCCTGCCAGGTAAGTATGCTTTTTCTTCTCTGCCATCCACGTGCATGCTTAACCCACACCCCTCAATATTCAGGCAAACAAATGTTCTAAAGATCTATTTCCTACTATTCCACGTGCTCCTCCTAAAATACTGTTAGCATAAATGCCACAAATCTAGATTATTTGATTAACTGCTGTAGTTTACTGGTGACAAATCCCAGACCTTAATCTGCATGTTTTCTAAAAAAGGAAATGTGCGCCACGATTGGCTTTGCAGCGACTGGTCGTTGCCGAACCTGACCGCACGGTGTCAGTGTTTTCCTTGAGGAAATGCAGGGAGCTGCCTGAGGCCCACAGGGTGAATGAACAGACGACCCCGCAGACCGGGATTGCTCTAGAAAGGCTGCAGGGGAGATTAGCCAGGATGTCGCAGGGGGGTCAGCTTTTCACTTATGATGGGAGACTGAACACAGGACAGCACACGAACGGATCTTTCGGCTCAAAATGCCTGTGCACAGACATCCCACCCTGCAAAAAACGCTCACCCCCTCCGCCGCCCCATAGTGGCGGCGCCAGAGCTTTTTGCTTGCTGGTGCTACGGAGAGTCTGATTTATTTAGTGATGGTGCTGAGGGATGCACTGTATGGTAATATGTATTCGCAAGGCCAGACGCGTGGCGTTAAAAAGTCAGTTTCAAGCATTATGTGCCTACTATAAATGCCTCTGTATATTCACAAGCAACAGCAATTGATAGATCTAATATAGAAGTGAACTGTTACAGTGTCAACGGCATCGGAGACAACCTGGGCTACACGGAGCACAAACAAAAAAAACAAACAGAGCATCCGAGCAACAGCGGACAACGTGAATCACGCACCAATCCCGCAATCAGCGTCAAATGCGTGTTTTTCAACTGAAAAACACAAAATGAACCCACTGATATTCGCATTACATAGACAGCAATGCCAAAAGATACACTGTTATGAAAGTGAAAACAGGCAAACAACAGAAGCAAGGCTTTACCAGGAGTTGGACAAATCGTACTCTGACCATGCAATACCTCAACTAATTCGGCTATTGAATTTAAAACAAAAATCAACAGAATCACGCTTGGAAGTCTAAGGAAAACCAGTAGGCTTAATAGCAGTCAATGTAGTATTTTAGGATTTGCAGGAAACATAAGGACTATGGGGTAGAAAATAATAATAATAATCGGAATTAACCTTGGCCCAAATTTTTAAAAAATCAACTGCACTCACCATTAATGTTTTCAGAGAAGTACAATCTGTCTGTTGTTGTGATTGGTGGCGAAAGCATCAACGATTTTCTGGATGTCAAGTGCTTTGGTCCTCCGGCTGTTTATGGCCAATAGAGCCAAGTTGCTGTTCCCAGCATCAACGCTGCTATTCCTTAAGTAGTTTTTGACGCGTCTGAGGCAAGAGAAACTCCGTTCGCATGAGGCAGATGTAACAGGAAGAGTCAGTGATATGCAGGTCAGTTTGTATAAATCTATAAAAGCATCGCGGTAGGGTCTCATTAGAGCTAGAAATTCCACTGTGTCATTCACTGTCTGCCTTTGCTTTTGTTTTGTTTCCAGCAGACGCTGAACCTGATGTAGCTCTGCAGTCAGGTTCACTTCAGTCACTGCATAGTATTCGGCAATTGGCCAAAGACAATTCTTCACGAGGAAGAACTTGTGTTTGGGACTCAATGCTGAGACTCCAGTCAGAACACCACCAGTCACAATTAAGAACTGTCTTTGCATTTCAGTCAGAAGTCTGTCCATAACAGGATAGAAACAGTGCTCGCGAAGGTCATCAGAGGATGTGACAGGTGTGCGTTCGGTTTGGGCCTCAACAACAAAAATCATGTAGGCGGCGAGGTGGCTGGGCCTGTCTCCTTTCATGTGGTCTGCTCTGTATACCGGCCTTGACGCACAGGTCCCTAGCTCTTGCCTGAATTTCACTCCATGATTCCTCTCCCCATTTTGCTGAGAGTGCATCGATGATAGACTGAGCCAAGTCCACAGCGGATGAAAGCTCCTAACTGGGAGATCGTAGCTGGGCTGACATGAACTTGGTGACTCGGAATAAATCCTCAAATAGAGTGAGAAGTAAAGCAAACTGCTCGTCAATCAGTCCATTTACAGCTCTGACCTCCGTTTTCCTTCGTGAATTTGGTTGACCCGTAATATCCTGTAGTGTAGCTAGAATGGCAGGGAGTGATTTCCTTATAGCCCACAAAGCTGTATACTGCCATGCCCAGCGTTTGTCTGACAATTTCTTCAACTCCACGGGCTGTGCAGTTGATTCCAGTTCTCTCTGTCTCTTCATGAAAAGATCATGGGCAACAGAGTTGAAAATAAGTTGTAAAGCAGCTGCACAGTTTC
Organism: Mobula birostris; assembly: GCF_030028105.1. Taxonomy (NCBI): domain Eukaryota; kingdom Metazoa; phylum Chordata; class Chondrichthyes; order Myliobatiformes; family Myliobatidae; genus Mobula; species Mobula birostris. The sequence goes on along the minus strand of NC_092374.1, from coordinate 197,572,673 downwards.
AAAAAACTCACCCGCTTGTGGTACATTGCTCACAACATCCACTAAAACAAGGTTAAGTCTGTGAGCATGGCAGTGTATATATAATGCCTGCGGGACCTCTTTCCTGAACCTCTCTTGTACCCCGTTATTGCACCCGGACATCACTGTCATAACACTGACCTATGTAGGTGTTCTTATCAATAACACACTGGGCGCGTGTCTGTTCAATGCTTTTAAGAAGCGACTCTGCACCCAACCTTTCTGCTGAGGTGAAGTGCAAGAATTCTTCACGCACTGTTTCGTTATTCAAATACCGCACCACCACTGATATTTGCTCCTTTTTGCTCAAGTCTTTACTTTCATCCACCATGATGGCAAAATATCCAGCCTCCTTGATTTCTGCACTTATTGACATCTGACCGTATCTGCCATAATACACATAATTTCATTTTGGATATCGTGATGGGTGGATTTTGCATTTCCAGGATTGTCCTCTATTTTTTTTAGCTACAGTCTTATCAAACTTCTCAATTACACTGAGAAACTCAACAAAGTTTCCCCTATTGCCAGATCCATCATTCTCCCGGTGTCCTCGCTGGGCAATGCCTTGGCACGCAGTATAGCGTAGAGACACAACCACTGCTCTCATATACTCACAATTTTCTTGGACAGTCTTTGCATGTCCTTTATCAAGCATATTTCCCAATCTTGAACCGTCTTGTTTCTCAATCTGAATTCAGCCCATGCCTCCATAGCAAACTTATGCGCTGCACTTACATGGTGGGTTTTGAAAGCTGTTGTAGCTTTCCGCCAATTGCTGTAACCGGTGACAGTGAAGATAGACTCAGAATGGAACCCATGTCCTCCACACAGGAAATGCCTGCATGCGAAGCAGAATGTAGCATCTTTTGAGATTGAATATTCCAGCCAGGAGTACAGTCAAACCAGCCACAAAGAAAACTCCTCTGCTAATTGCCAAACTGTTGCATGCAGCGAAGGGTACTTTTTCAATGCTAGCCGACAGGGTCCTTCCTCAGGGTGTTGGCTAACATCGCTAACAGTATTCCCACTCGCACTAAGAGCAGCTACATCCACGTCCTCTTCCGAATCCCGCTCCATTTCTTCTTCCTCTACTTCGCCCTCACACTCCTTCAATGAACTGCTGTCGTCCTCATCCCCACTTACTTCTTTCTGCATGTCACTTTCAATTAAGACAGGCTCAGGCTGAGACACCACTGATTCCTCTGGATGAGGACGTTTTCTGACTAAAAATCGATCTGTTTTTCACGCCAGCCAAAATAATGCACGTGCCAGGCCCATGCTCGCTTGTAAAAGCACAATGCGTGTGTGGGGGGCATCCGTTAGTCTCGTGAGACCATAGATCTGCACCTGGATGTATACTATCAATCTCTCGCGTGAGTGAGAGCCACTGACGTCACCTTAAGTGATCTTAGATCAGCTTAACTGATCTGAGGACAGCAACGGCAAGACATTGACAACGAACGAATAAGCAGAAGTGTAGAGTGGATCTGACAGTTTATAACTTCATTGCTGTGTGGTTGCTATGGTAATTGGGGGCACTGTTTCACTAGATCAACTGGAGAAACAAGCTGTATTCAAAACTATACAGAGAAAGCAAAGCAGCTGCAGTTTTAATTTCTTGGTGGTGCTATTGCAATTTCTGCTGGGGCTATAGCCCCAGCTAGCATCACTTTAGCGCCGCCCCTGCGCCCCCCGCAACCCCATATCTCCCCCCCACGGTCGACCTCCAAGGGTGTATGTAATACTTTGTTTAGTGATTTTGTGTAATCTGTAAACCAAGTTGGGTATATGCAGAAATGTGACATTAATATATGTACTAATATTATGTTATCATGTTTATTCCATTACAACTTTAAGCAAGTCTACAGGGAGTTTTGCCTCATCACGTAGGACATCAATAAAATAGCTCCTTAGCAGATTATTTGATTAGCTGCTGTAGCTTATTGCTGGGAATTCCCAGACCTTAATCTGCATGTTTGCTAAAATAGGAAATGTGCGCCACGATTGGTTTTGCAGTGACTGGTCGTTGTCGAACCCGACCGCACGGTGTCAGTGTTTTCATTGAGGAAATGCAGGGAGCTGCCTGAGGCCCACAGGGTGAATGAACAGGCGGCCCCGTCCCCGGCCCCGCAGACCGGGATTGCGCTGGAAAGGGTGAAGGGGAGATTAGCCAGGATGTTGCTGGGGGGGGGGTCAGCTTTTCAGTTATGAAAGGAGACTGAACACAGGACAGCACAGGAGCTGATCTTTCGGCTCAAAATGCCTGTGCACAGACATCCCACCCTGCAAAAGCACCCCGCCCCCCGCAACCCCATATCCCCCCCCCCCCACCGCTCTCCGGTGACCTCCAAGGGTGTATGTAATACTTTGTTTAGTGATTTTGTGTAATCTGTTAAACAAGTTGGGTGTATGCAGAAATGTGACATTGATATATGTACTTATGTTATCATGTTTATTCTATTACAATTTTAAGTAAGTCTATAGGGAGCTTGGCCTCATCACGTAGGACATCAATAGAGTAGCTCCTTAGCAGCCAGCCAGTTAGTTTAAAGAATGTTAGCTATGCTAATGAACGAATGACACCTGTTAAACTCACCTGAACTTGTCTTTTACATTTTAACCCACCCTGGGCAATAGAAAAGTCACTGTTGCAAACAGTGCAGCGAGCAACACTGTCATTATTTTTGAGGTCGACTGTAAAGCCCACCCACAGAGAAAACTGATAGGTCTACTTAGCAGGGGTCCCCAACCTTTTTTGCACCGTGGACCAGTTTAATATTGACAATATTCTTGCGGACGGGGGTGCTGGGGAAGGTGTGTGTTAATCACGACCGGAATATAAGTGATAAGTCAACTATATGTCACCTATAAGTGGCTAATCCACTCTGAATTTTGTTTCTGAAAGGGCTTATCTAATGAATTTAATATTAAACACACAGCGCATATTTTTGTCGCATGAATATAGTGATAAGTCAATTATAAGTCAATAGCATCATAATATTTTAAGTAACGGTTGGATACTAAACACACAGCGCATATTTTCCTCGTATGAACATATAAAATCATTGCAACTTTTCAGCCCACCATCATTTGCAAGCTCGAGGAGTTGATCTTCTTCCCACGCTGACATGGATGACGCGTGGGTAATGACCTCGCATGCATTCAAGTTCAACAGTGGGCGTGACAGGGAATGAGGGAAGGTGCAGCTGACTCATATCGCCAAATCATATCGTTTCCTCGGTGGTTGGGGACCACTCTTAGCACGAGGAGACCAATCAGGATGCTCACTCTCCCTCTGCCTGTCATGGTCCCTTCTGGCAAACCCCTATCTTGCCATTTGCCTCAAGAATTGGGCCTCAATCACCTCATTTAGATTCCAATCATTCCCAGGTTCCACTAACTACACGCACCTGCTTCCCATCAGAAACGGCAAGATAAAAACCCTGTGACCACAGCAAGAAGCCACCAGTTCGTTAGTCAACCCTTGTGAGAGTAGACCTTGTTTCCTATTCCTGAGAACTGTTAGTTCTGAGCTTTGCATCGTCTCCCGGATATCGGCTCCCCATTCGCAGTGGTGCTATGCCTAACGACTCTGCCTCAGCATCTGTGTCCTGTACTTGCGTTCGCCCCCAGCCACGTCCTTGCAACACTCTCTCTCCCTCTCAAAAAAATCGATTTCCTGGATATTGTATATAATTTTGGGCGTCAGGGAGCCGCAATCAATATGCGGGAGACTCCCGGAACTTCCGGGAGAGGTGGGATGTCTGCGTACAAAACGTTATGCCAAATTAAATTAAATCCCTTCTCCTCCACACGATCCCTATCTCTTCATACCCGGTCATGTTCTTATTTAAAACGCTCTTAAACTGCACCGGATCTGCTTCCACCACCATGAGAAGCAGCTCGTTCCGGGGAAAACCACCAGCCTCTGTGTGAAAGAAAATCTCCTTTAAACTAACTCTCTCATCATAAAAATGCAAATATTTGATATTTCTGTTCGGAGGAAATCACTTAACGTCTTCTATAAGTGTTTCTCTTCAATTTTCAAGATGTTGGGTTTTGCCTCCATTTCCCGACAACTGAGAGAAATCCAGTGACGGGTCAGGTTAGATCTGTTTTCTTTGGGAGGGTAATGGTGATCATAAATGGGAGAGAGGGGCCCAGGTAGCGTGGACAAGGTCATTGTTTACCCAGTGGACAGTCGAGTTCAAACCAGAGTTTAGGAACGAGGGTTAGTGGGGCCTGAGAGTGAACTTCATCCCACAGGGGGTGGTTGGAATCTGGAAACTTGTTGTCTGAGAGGGTGGTGCATTTGAAAGTTCAAAGTAAGATTTATTATCAGAGTACATACAAGTCACCACATAGACCCCCCGAGATACTCAGCAAATCTATAAAATAGTAACTGTAAGCAGGATCAATGAACGATCAAGTGGAGCATACAAGACAGCAAACTGTGCAAATGCAAATCTATATATCTGTTTATCTTTTGCAATAAATAATGAGAGCATGAAATAACAAGATAAAGAGTCCTTAAAGTGAGATACCTTTGTATGATATTTTCAGGACTAGAAGTTTGAAGGGATTTGGTTTGTCACCTAAAACAGTCAAAAACTTCTATAGATGGACCGTGGACAGCATTCTGACAGGCTATATCACTGTCTGACATCAAGACATCTTCAAGGAGTGGTGCCTCAGAAAGGTAAAGTCCATTATTAACGACCCCCATCACCCAGGGCATACCCTCTTCTCATGGTTACTGTTGGGAAGGAGGTAGAGAGGCATAAAGATACACACTCAGCATTTCAGGAACAGCTTCTTCCCCACTACAATCTGAGTTCTGACTGGTCATTGAACCCATGAACACTACCTCATTCATATATATATATATATATTTCTGTTTTGCAATGGTTTTAATCTATTAAGTGCACATATATAGACTTACTGTAATTGATCAACTTATGTATTTGTTTTCCATATTATGTATTGCATTGAACTGCTGCTGCTAAATTAACAAATTTCACAATACATACCTGTGATAATGAACCTGATTCTGATTTTCTGTTCAAAGGCATTGGTGTTCCCATATCAGGCGCTAATGTAGCCAGTCAATAAACTTTCCACTACACATCTATAGATGTTTGTAAAGGTTTCTGACGACATGCCAAATCTCTGCAGAATCCGAAGGAAGTAGAAGCTTCCTTTGCACTGAGAGTTTTACGAAAGGTCCAGGGCAGATCCTCTGACACCGTGGAGACAGGGACTGTCACAACATTTAACATTTGAATTGGGGGACCATTTCGTTCAGCACCTCAACTCAAAGTTCCCCCTAATTTGTAATGACCAGTGTGAGCAAAAAATTTGTACTGCACAACGACAACATGTGCACACTGAATTTTAAGGTGGAAGTTAAGCTGAAGTTATTCTAAGGATAATAAGTGTATGCAGTTTGTTGTTCATTGTTTAAAAGAAAAAAAATTAACATAAATGAGTCTTCATTCTCATGAACAATACGACTGCAAGCAACAGTATCAATCGTTCCACGTTATTAAAGTTGTCTAAAATGGTTGACAAAATATCCAGATTGGTGTTTTATTTGGAAATCATTGCATACAGCACTGAATTGGTAGCTTAATTACATAAGAGACATAATCGTGAACAAGATAATGAACGTATCAAAGTTGCTTCGTCAGTTTTCTCCCTGCTGTCTTTGGCATCTACCCAGTCTTTGACCAGACGAATAAATCCGCCTTCCAGCAGAGAATTCTCATTGGCATATCCAAATGACTCTCACTTAAACGGTTCCTCAGTTTGTTTTTGATCTGATTCGTGACGGTAAAACCTCTTTCACGAGCAGCGCTAGATGTAAGAAAGGTTCCGCCAATGTCCGTCAGCTTTGCAAGCTCACAAAACTCTTCATTTTGAGTTGCAAATGTCACCATTTCAGAAGAGCTGGTAATCGGTTTGGATTTAATTTTTTCTTGTACAGATAATACGAAGTCATTGTACTGCTTAACTGTGACAGCATTTTCAGCAAGGAAATCAGGATATTTTCCACACACGGCACTCACCTGGACTTTGCCAAAATGGAGGTCACATTCTGCACGCACAGAAAAATCAAAAGCCTCCCGTTCTTGTACCTCGCCCTCAGGAAACCTCTCTTCTAAATGAACACAGAGATAGTTTATCAAGGTCAACAGAGAATTTGTAGCTACTGTCACAACTGTAGCTCAGAAAAATTTAACTTCCTCACTCCAAGACTCTTTGTCTCCCAGATACTTCTTTCTTATCTTGTTAATTTTGCCTCGTGCAAAATGAAGTGCATCAATTGTCCTTAAGACACTCCTTTGCAGAGTCTTCAACAGTGCAGCCTCTTCTTCAAAGACATCATTTAACAGCTCTAAAGCTATTTTTATTCACTGCTTATCAACTTTTTGTGACAATATTTCTTCTGAAATATCGTCCTCAAAATATACAATCAATGCCTCATACATGTTTATGATTGCCTGCAGTGTAACGTGTCTAGACAGCATCTCACTTTATTCACTGGTCTGAAAGCAACAGCTTCATTTCCAGAAGTGTTTGCAATTCCTTTAAAAGTGCATCTTTTAGTTGAAGATTGAGAAAACACCCAGAAACCTCCCAGGCCATGCTCTTTTCTTGCTGCTGCCATCAGGTGGAGGTAAAAGTGCCTCAGGATTCACACCACCAGATTCATGAACAGTTACTACCCCCCAGCCATCAGGTTCTTCAACAGAAGGGGATATCTACACTCATTTAAGGACTCTGTTATATTTTCACAATGAGTGCAGTGGATAGAGGGGAACAGGTGAATGTCATATACTTGGATTTCCAGAGGGCGTTCGATAAGGTGCTGCAGAAGAGACTTATAAATAAGTCGGATGCATGGTGTCAGAGGAAGTGTATTGGCATGGATAGTGGATTGGTTAACCGATAGAAGGCAGAGAGTCGGCATAAATGGGTGCTTCCCCGGTTAGCAGCCTGTGGTGAGTGGGATGTCACAGGGCCCGCAACTGTTTACCATTTACATTGATAATTTGGAAGAGGGGACTGAGTGTAGTGTAGCAAAATATGCTGATGACACTAAACTGAGTGGAAAAGCAAATTGTACAGAGGATATGGAGAGTCTGCAGAGGGATATAGATAGGTTAAGTGAGTGGGCCAAGGTCTGGCAGATGGAATACAATGTTGGTAAATGCAAGGTCATCCACTTTGGAAGGAATAATAGAAGAGTAGATTATTATTTAAATGGTGAAAGATTGCAGCATGCTGTTGTGCAGAGGGACTTGGGAGTGCTTGTTCATGAATCGCAAAAAGTTGGCTTGCAAGTACGGTAGGTTAGTAAGAAGGCGAATGGAATATTGGCCTGCATTGCTAGAGGGATTGAATTCAAGAGCAGGGAAGTCATGCTGCAATTATACAGGGTACTGGTGAGGCCACACCTGCAGTACTGTGTGAAGTTCTGGTCTCTATACTTGAGGAAGGATATACTGGTTTGGTGGCAGTGCAGAAGAGAGTCACCAGGCTGATTCCAGGGATGAAGGGGTTAACCTGTGAGGACAGATTGAGTCACCTGGGACTATACTCTCTGGAGTTCAGAAGAATGAGAGGGGATCTTATAGAAACATACAAAAGTTTGAAAGGGATAGATAAGGTAGAAGTAGAAAACTTGTTTCCATCGGCAGGTGAGACTAGAACTGGGGGACATTGCCTCAAGATTCAGGGGAGAAGATTTAGGACGGAGATGAGGAAAAACTGTTTTTCCCAGAGAGTGGTAAATCTGTGGAATTCTCAGCCCAGGGAAGCAGTTGAGGCTTCTTCACTAAATATTTTTAGGAAACAGTTCGATAGGTTTTTGCATAGTAAGGGAATTAAGGGATATGGGGAAAGGCAAGCAGATGGAGCTGAGCTTACAGACAGATCAGCCATGATCTTATTGAATGGCGGGGAAGGCTCGATGGGCCGGATGGCCTTCTCCTGCTCCTATTTCTTATGTTATTTCATGCTCGTTACTTATTGCTATTTATTTATATTTGCACAGCTTGTTTACTGTTTACAGTTCTGGATGTTTACAGTTCACAGTTACTGTTCTATAGATTTGCTAAGTATGCCCACAGAATAAGAATCTCAGGGTTGTATGTGGTGACACGTATGTACTCTGAGAAGAAATCTTACTTTGAACTTTGATAACGTCAAGAAATGCAAACACGTAATTTTTGCTTCTCCAGCTGTCCGGGGTTTGGACACACTTTTCCATTTGTTCATCAGTGTGTTGAACTGAATGTATGCAGGGATTCATTTCAATAGCCAACAAAATGCTGTCAATAAGAACTTGCTCTCCTCTGGATTTGATCGTTTTCGCTCTCCTTCATCTGCCCCCTCACAAAACACAGGTAGGGCCTGTAGCGAGTAATGAAGGATTTTCTTACCGAAGCTTTTGTACACCATCCATATGTGATTTGCTTGCTAAATGACGTTTCAAAAAGACAAGTTTCCAAATATCACTCCACTTCTTTCCACTTGTAAATTCTCCAGCAACTCTTGCATCTGTGACAACCCACACAGGTAACACCATTTTCTGCATTCTACATAAATATTTCTCATAGCTGAACGTTCCAAACTCTCAGGCTTTCAGTGCAGCTTTTTCAATTGTTTCATTAAGCCATTCCACTTCAAATGAACCCGCTCTTCACACGGCCTTAGACCACCTGGACAGGATGCTGTTTGTTGTCACCATCAATATTTAACACCACCATTCCCACAGTCCTGATCAACAAGCTATGAACACTACCTCACTGCTTTTTTTAAAATTTGTGCTTTTATACTGTAGTACTTATCGTAATTTAACTGTTTAATATGCATATATATATGCTTACTGTAATAAAGTATTGTCTTAGAGTGCGTCTGTGCTCTAGCAGGTCCATTTGAATGTTCTCCATGCTGTTCATTCAGACGCTCTTCTGCACACCACTGTTGTACCACATGGTTACTTGAGTTACTGTCACCTTCCTGTCGTCCAGAACCAGTCTGACCGTTCTCCTCCGACCACTCTCAACAACGAGGCATTTTTGCTCACTGCATGGTTTTTGTTTTACACACCATTCTCTGTAAACCTTAGCGAATATTGTGAACGAACATCCCAGAGATCATTAGTTTCTGAGATACTCAAACCACCCTGTCTGGCACCAACAGGCATTCCACAGTAAAAATCACATTTCTTCCTCAATCCAATGTTTGGTCTGGACAACAACTTGACCATGTCTGCATGCAATTATGCACTGAGCTGCTGCCACATGATTGGCTGTTTAGTTGTTTGCATTAACCAGCAGACACACAGCTGTACCTAGTAAAGTGGTCACTGAGTGTCCGTCTGTGACAAACCCGATTCTGATCTGGAGCTGATCCTAGCACCTTACACCTCTGGCCCAAGGGAACCTCCAGCAGCGGGTCAACATATTAGGGCAATATCACTAATACAGACATCATCCACAACCTCCACAAGTCTTCTGTATCCTCCAGGACTACATCTCAGCATTGAGCCAAATTAAACAGTAAAGCTTTCCGACACCACAGCCATGAAATTGTTATAAAATAAAATTAATGCTCTGGCTGATTAATCTCAGCCGGCTTTTACACCATTTTTTAAATGTTCATGCTGGTTTTACCTTAATTAATTACTTTCCGCACTGTCGCCAAATATCTAAGATCGCCACTCAATCTTACAATATCATGCTGTATTCTGGCCAATCCACGGCTAAAGAAAGAGAAAGGCTCCCGGTCAGAGGTGAGGCGGAGTTCAGCGCTGTCAACCTCGATAGAAAGTCACTAAAAAGTCATCGGGTTAATTTCAATCCCATTAACAAATAAAATAAATGATTTCCATCGTAAATTGTCGTTACATAAATCTGAAAAACAATATTATCCCCACACCACATACACACTTGATGTTTGTTTCATAACCGACACTACACGGGGAGTATCGCTGAGAGCCCGCAAGCCGCTGGGACTTTGCGAAAATTCTGGAGGTGGCGAGGTAGATCTGGTGCAGAGTCTGGGAGAATCTGACAACACTAACATCGCTGCGTTACGGATAACCTTTTACCCAGAGGAAATCTCCTCCATGGTGCTGACCAAGATGAAGGAAATTGCTGAGGCTTACCTTGGCTGCAGAGTCACCAATGCTGTCATCACTGTTCCTGCTTACTTCAATGACTCCCAACGCCAGGCAACCAAAGATGCTGGTGTGATAGCTGGTCTCAATGTCCTGCGTGTCATCAATGAGCCAACAGCAGCTGCCATTGCCTATGGTCTGGACAAGAAAGGCAAAGGGGAGCGTAATGTTCTCATCTTTGACCTGGGTGGTGGCACCTTCGATGTGTCCATTCTCTCCATCGATGACGGTATCTTTGAAGTGAAATCAACAGCTGGTGATACCCACCTGGGAGGAGAAGACTTTGACAACCGCATGGTCAATCATTTCAGTGAGGAGTTCAAGCTGAAATACAAGAAAGACATCAGCCAGAACAAGAGAGCGGTGAGGAGGCTGCGGACAGCCTGTGACAGAGCAAAGAGAACGCTGTCTTCCAGCACCCAAGCCAGTATTGAGATTGACTCTCTGTTTGAGGGTGTTGATTTCTACACCTCTATCACAAGGGCTCGCTTTGAGGAGCTGAACTCTGACCTGTTCAGGGGCACTCTGGAGCCAGTGGAGAAAGCCCTGAGAGATGCCAAGCCGGACAAATCCCAGATCCATGAAATTGTCCTGGTCGGCGGCTCCACCCGAATCCCCAAGATCCAGAAGCTGCTGCAAGATTTCTTCAACGGTAGGGAGCTAAACAAGAGCATCAACCCCGATGAGGCCGTGGCCTATGGAGCAGCTGTCCAGGCGGCCATTCTGATGGGCGACAAGTCGGAGAATGTTCAGGATCTGCTACTCCTAGATGTTGCTGCTCTGTCATTGGGGCTGGAGACGGCAGGTGGAGTCATGACCACCCTTATCAAGCGTAACACCACCATCCTCACCAAGCAGACCCAGATCTTCAGCACCTACTCTGATAACCAGCCTGGTGTCCTTATTCAGGTGTTTGAAGGCGAGAGAGCCATGACCAAGGACAACAACCTTCTGGGCAAGTTTGAGTTGAGTGGCATCCCTCCCGCTCTTCGTGGCGTACCCCAGATTGAGGTGACCTTCGATATTGACGCCAATGGCATTCTCAGTGTCTCTGCTGTTGACAAGAGCACCGGGAAAACAAACAAGATCACCATCACCAACGACAAGGGCAGGCTGAGTAAGGTGGAAATTGACAGGATGGTGCAAGATGCAGAGAAGTACAAGAATGAGGATGAAATGCAGCGGCAGAAGATTGCAGCCAAGAACTTCCTGGCTTCAACATGAAGGGCTCTGTGGAGGATGAGAAGATGGCCGGAAAGATCAGTGCTGAGGACAAGAGAAAAGTCATTGTCCTGTGGAACCAGACAATATCCTGGCTGGAGAAGAATCAGATGGCAGAGAAGGAGGAGTTTGAGCACAAGCAGAAAGAGCTGGAAGAACTCAGCAATCCCATCATTGCTAAACTGTACCAAGGAGCAGCCACAGGGGAATCGTGCAGGGCACAGGCTGGGACTGCCAGTTCTGCCGGACCAGCTATTGAGGAGGTGGATTAAAGGACTGTAAATGTGACTGTCTGGGGCTTGCACGGTTTGAGCTCTCTCGACACTTCAGTGGGTCTGATGCTGATGTTGGCACTTGGGAATAGTCTTCACTGTAACACCACGGGGTCATGTCAATGTCCTGAATCTGGCTGTGATGTACTAATTGTAAACACTGGTAACTGGGTCTATTCAATTCCTTTGATCTGGTTTTCTGTATTGGGTTGCTTTATTTTTTTTTAATGTCATCTGTTTTGGAATGTAAACTTTGTACAGTTTTAGTTATCTTGTAACATGTTTTTAATAAATCTTTAAATTTTTTAAAAATTGGGTGTAATTATATTTCATCATCAGAGAAAGAAAACTTGCCATTTTGTTGTATCACTGTATCTCAATAAATGTTCCCTCCTCTTCCTCCCTTTCCCAGGGATATCTTCCTTCTAATTTCCAGCACACCTTCTTTCTGGATCTCTTTTGTCAACACTTCCACACTCTCACAGGTGCAGTTTGGCATTACTTTCCCAGAAGGCTTTTGGTTCTTCAAGAAGGTGACCAGTCCCCAAAGTTGACAGATCTAGTGATGTTGCCCTTCGCCAGTAGCTCCTGCAATGTCCCCAAAAACAGCTTAATTCGATGCCTTGGGAGAGAATCCCATATGCTGGGAATGACGATTGGTATTGGCAGCAGGCTGAGTTTTGAGGTGTGGGTTTGGACAGGTACATGGAGGGGAGGTGATTGACAGGTTGCGGGCAACTGGGACTAGCCGGGAGGATGCTGTGTGGGGCTTGGACAAGTTGGGTGGAAGGGCCATTTCCCAGCTGCATTCCACACAATTGTTGGCGTTTCTGTGCATCACCAACATTGTATCACGTCAGGATGTAAAGGAACTTTATCAGCCAAGGACAACCTGCAGCAGGTCTTCAAGGCACTGGAGTGATACCACCAACTCTAGATACACTTTATTTATACCACCGATATATGTTGTGAATTTTTTGTTTTGTGGCAGCAGAACATTGCAATACATTATAATTTTTAAAACTTTGTATAAAATACGATAAGAAATACATATAAAATAAATGAAATAATTATTGCAGAATGGCGGCAAAATATTGTGAGTTAGTAGGCTTGAGGTCAGAATTCTGATGGCAGGGATGAAGAAGTTGTTCCTGAAAAGTTGGGTGTGTGTCTTCTGGCTCCTGTACCTCCTCCTTGAAAGTCAGGCAGTATCTATGTTGGGAAATGAACAGTGGACCAACAGCAGACTGTAAGCAGAAACTCATCAAATCCACTGGCAACAAGTACCCTGCTCATGGACTTTATCTCTTGGCCCGAGGACCAAGTTAAACTATTTTACCACAGTGAGATATTCCTGCATTAACGCCGTGTTGATTGGCGCCTGTGGCATTTAAAACTATCTTCCTTAAATAGTGAACTTCCTCTGCCCTCTACAATCGAACATGGAGGATTGAATACGGGGTGGAAAAAATACTCCAAGGGACAAAAGATGCTATGATCGGCACCAACATACGTTAAGTGCCGGCTGAAGTCATCATCTGCAGAGGGAAACGGACAGTCGACGTTTCGGATTAGACAGACCCTTGATCTGGAGTTTTCAACTCTGTCCCGAAGGAGTTGTAATCTTGAGATTATGATTCCTGGATGTGGATATTAAGGGAGGAAATATCGCCTTGGGTCTGAAAGTTGGAAAAAATATCCGATGAATGTTTCTTTCGGGTTCTTCTCCGCTGCGAGTGGGAGTGGTTGGGTGGCGCGGAATATACCCCTCAACTACAGTTGTGTTATAGAAGATGAAGTAGCAGAGTGCCACGTGAGTGAGTAAAATTTGAAAACTGTACAGAATGAAATAGTCATGAATTCAGAGTTATTGAATGGTTTGTCGTAAATAATTTTCTCAAGTGTATTTTGTTTGGAGAAAACGGATGGGAGAAGGTAAGTCGCCGCCGAGACCCATCAGCAGGGCCCCCAGTATTTTTGTAACCTTACAAGGGAGTGGGTCTGGAAGCAGCGAGACGTACGAAGTGAACCATCGGTCGTCAATACACGCACTGAGTACTGGAAGACTGTACACAACTTGCAGAAAACTCTTAACAGGGGAATCTCTGTCTTTAGATTAGAAATCAGGGGAGAGCGCGAACGCAGTCCCCCACTACCACAAATTTTGCAGTCGAGTATCCCGCATTTGGGGACATCGCAGGCGTCAGCACACCCGAAGTGCAATGGGATAGCCTCGTCCTGGGAGAACCGCCTTAATGATCACGGTCTCTCCCCTGCCAGGTAAGTATGCTTTTTCTTCTCTGCCATCCACGTGCATGCTTAACCCACACCCCTCAATATTCAGGCAAACAAATGTTCTAAAGATCTATTTCCTACTATTCCACGTGCTCCTCCTAAAATACTGTTAGCATAAATGCCACAAATCTAGATTATTTGATTAACTGCTGTAGTTTACTGGTGACAAATCCCAGACCTTAATCTGCATGTTTTCTAAAAAAGGAAATGTGCGCCACGATTGGCTTTGCAGCGACTGGTCGTTGCCGAACCTGACCGCACGGTGTCAGTGTTTTCCTTGAGGAAATGCAGGGAGCTGCCTGAGGCCCACAGGGTGAATGAACAGACGACCCCGCAGACCGGGATTGCTCTAGAAAGGCTGCAGGGGAGATTAGCCAGGATGTCGCAGGGGGGTCAGCTTTTCACTTATGATGGGAGACTGAACACAGGACAGCACACGAACGGATCTTTCGGCTCAAAATGCCTGTGCACAGACATCCCACCCTGCAAAAAACGCTCACCCCCTCCGCCGCCCCATAGTGGCGGCGCCAGAGCTTTTTGCTTGCTGGTGCTACGGAGAGTCTGATTTATTTAGTGATGGTGCTGAGGGATGCACTGTATGGTAATATGTATTCGCAAGGCCAGACGCGTGGCGTTAAAAAGTCAGTTTCAAGCATTATGTGCCTACTATAAATGCCTCTGTATATTCACAAGCAACAGCAATTGATAGATCTAATATAGAAGTGAACTGTTACAGTGTCAACGGCATCGGAGACAACCTGGGCTACACGGAGCACAAACAAAAAAAACAAACAGAGCATCCGAGCAACAGCGGACAACGTGAATCACGCACCAATCCCGCAATCAGCGTCAAATGCGTGTTTTTCAACTGAAAAACACAAAATGAACCCACTGATATTCGCATTACATAGACAGCAATGCCAAAAGATACACTGTTATGAAAGTGAAAACAGGCAAACAACAGAAGCAAGGCTTTACCAGGAGTTGGACAAATCGTACTCTGACCATGCAATACCTCAACTAATTCGGCTATTGAATTTAAAACAAAAATCAACAGAATCACGCTTGGAAGTCTAAGGAAAACCAGTAGGCTTAATAGCAGTCAATGTAGTATTTTAGGATTTGCAGGAAACATAAGGACTATGGGGTAGAAAATAATAATAATAATCGGAATTAACCTTGGCCCAAATTTTTAAAAAATCAACTGCACTCACCATTAATGTTTTCAGAGAAGTACAATCTGTCTGTTGTTGTGATTGGTGGCGAAAGCATCAACGATTTTCTGGATGTCAAGTGCTTTGGTCCTCCGGCTGTTTATGGCCAATAGAGCCAAGTTGCTGTTCCCAGCATCAACGCTGCTATTCCTTAAGTAGTTTTTGACGCGTCTGAGGCAAGAGAAACTCCGTTCGCATGAGGCAGATGTAACAGGAAGAGTCAGTGATATGCAGGTCAGTTTGTATAAATCTATAAAAGCATCGCGGTAGGGTCTCATTAGAGCTAGAAATTCCACTGTGTCATTCACTGTCTGCCTTTGCTTTTGTTTTGTTTCCAGCAGACGCTGAACCTGATGTAGCTCTGCAGTCAGGTTCACTTCAGTCACTGCATAGTATTCGGCAATTGGCCAAAGACAATTCTTCACGAGGAAGAACTTGTGTTTGGGACTCAATGCTGAGACTCCAGTCAGAACACCACCAGTCACAATTAAGAACTGTCTTTGCATTTCAGTCAGAAGTCTGTCCATAACAGGATAGAAACAGTGCTCGCGAAGGTCATCAGAGGATGTGACAGGTGTGCGTTCGGTTTGGGCCTCAACAACAAAAATCATGTAGGCGGCGAGGTGGCTGGGCCTGTCTCCTTTCATGTGGTCTGCTCTGTATACCGGCCTTGACGCACAGGTCCCTAGCTCTTGCCTGAATTTCACTCCATGATTCCTCTCCCCATTTTGCTGAGAGTGCATCGATGATAGACTGAGCCAAGTCCACAGCGGATGAAAGCTCCTAACTGGGAGATCGTAGCTGGGCTGACATGAACTTGGTGACTCGGAATAAATCCTCAAATAGAGTGAGAAGTAAAGCAAACTGCTCGTCAATCAGTCCATTTACAGCTCTGACCTCCGTTTTCCTTCGTGAATTTGGTTGACCCGTAATATCCTGTAGTGTAGCTAGAATGGCAGGGAGTGATTTCCTTATAGCCCACAAAGCTGTATACTGCCATGCCCAGCGTTTGTCTGACAATTTCTTCAACTCCACGGGCTGTGCAGTTGATTCCAGTTCTCTCTGTCTCTTCATGAAAAGATCATGGGCAACAGAGTTGAAAATAAGTTGTAAAGCAGCTGCACAGTTTCAAAAAACTCACCCGCTTGTGGTACATTGCTCACAACATCCACTAAAACAAGGTTAAGTCTGTGAGCATGGCAGTGTATATATAATGCCTGCGGGACCTCTTTCCTGAACCTCTCTTGTACCCCGTTATTGCACCCGGACATCACTGTCATAACACTGACCTATGTAGGTGTTCTTATCAATAACACACTGGGCGCGTGTCTGTTCAATGCTTTTAAGAAGCGACTCTGCACCCAACCTTTCTGCTGAGGTGAAGTGCAAGAATTCTTCACGCACTGTTTCGTTATTCAAATACCGCACCACCACTGATATTTGCTCCTTTTTGCTCAAGTCTTTACTTTCATCCACCATGATGGCAAAATATCCAGCCTCCTTGATTTCTGCACTTATTGACATCTGACCGTATCTGCCATAATACACATAATTTCATTTTGGATATCGTGATGGGTGGATTTTGCATTTCCAGGATTGTCCTCTATTTTTTTTAGCTACAGTCTTATCAAACTTCTCAATTACACTGAGAAACTCAACAAAGTTTCCCCTATTGCCAGATCCATCATTCTCCCGGTGTCCTCGCTGGGCAATGCCTTGGCACGCAGTATAGCGTAGAGACACAACCACTGCTCTCATATACTCACAATTTTCTTGGACAGTCTTTGCATGTCCTTTATCAAGCATATTTCCCAATCTTGAACCGTCTTGTTTCTCAATCTGAATTCAGCCCATGCCTCCATAGCAAACTTATGCGCTGCACTTACATGGTGGGTTTTGAAAGCTGTTGTAGCTTTCCGCCAATTGCTGTAACCGGTGACAGTGAAGATAGACTCAGAATGGAACCCATGTCCTCCACACAGGAAATGCCTGCATGCGAAGCAGAATGTAGCATCTTTTGAGATTGAATATTCCAGCCAGGAGTACAGTCAAACCAGCCACAAAGAAAACTCCTCTGCTAATTGCCAAACTGTTGCATGCAGCGAAGGGTACTTTTTCAATGCTAGCCGACAGGGTCCTTCCTCAGGGTGTTGGCTAACATCGCTAACAGTATTCCCACTCGCACTAAGAGCAGCTACATCCACGTCCTCTTCCGAATCCCGCTCCATTTCTTCTTCCTCTACTTCGCCCTCACACTCCTTCAATGAACTGCTGTCGTCCTCATCCCCACTTACTTCTTTCTGCATGTCACTTTCAATTAAGACAGGCTCAGGCTGAGACACCACTGATTCCTCTGGATGAGGACGTTTTCTGACTAAAAATCGATCTGTTTTTCACGCCAGCCAAAATAATGCACGTGCCAGGCCCATGCTCGCTTGTAAAAGCACAATGCGTGTGTGGGGGGCATCCGTTAGTCTCGTGAGACCATAGATCTGCACCTGGATGTATACTATCAATCTCTCGCGTGAGTGAGAGCCACTGACGTCACCTTAAGTGATCTTAGATCAGCTTAACTGATCTGAGGACAGCAACGGCAAGACATTGACAACGAACGAATAAGCAGAAGTGTAGAGTGGATCTGACAGTTTATAACTTCATTGCTGTGTGGTTGCTATGGTAATTGGGGGCACTGTTTCACTAGATCAACTGGAGAAACAAGCTGTATTCAAAACTATACAGAGAAAGCAAAGCAGCTGCAGTTTTAATTTCTTGGTGGTGCTATTGCAATTTCTGCTGGGGCTATAGCCCCAGCTAGCATCACTTTAGCGCCGCCCCTGCGCCCCCCGCAACCCCATATCTCCCCCCCACGGTCGACCTCCAAGGGTGTATGTAATACTTTGTTTAGTGATTTTGTGTAATCTGTAAACCAAGTTGGGTATATGCAGAAATGTGACATTAATATATGTACTAATATTATGTTATCATGTTTATTCCATTACAACTTTAAGCAAGTCTACAGGGAGT
This sequence comes from Mobula birostris, assembly GCF_030028105.1. Classification (NCBI taxonomy): domain Eukaryota; kingdom Metazoa; phylum Chordata; class Chondrichthyes; order Myliobatiformes; family Myliobatidae; genus Mobula; species Mobula birostris. The sequence continues at coordinate 197,554,437 of NC_092374.1, read as the reverse complement.
TTTGCCTCATCACGTAGGACATCAATAAAATAGCTCCTTAGCAGATTATTTGATTAGCTGCTGTAGCTTATTGCTGGGAATTCCCAGACCTTAATCTGCATGTTTGCTAAAATAGGAAATGTGCGCCACGATTGGTTTTGCAGTGACTGGTCGTTGTCGAACCCGACCGCACGGTGTCAGTGTTTTCATTGAGGAAATGCAGGGAGCTGCCTGAGGCCCACAGGGTGAATGAACAGGCGGCCCCGTCCCCGGCCCCGCAGACCGGGATTGCGCTGGAAAGGGTGAAGGGGAGATTAGCCAGGATGTTGCTGGGGGGGGGGTCAGCTTTTCAGTTATGAAAGGAGACTGAACACAGGACAGCACAGGAGCTGATCTTTCGGCTCAAAATGCCTGTGCACAGACATCCCACCCTGCAAAAGCACCCCGCCCCCCGCAACCCCATATCCCCCCCCCCCCACCGCTCTCCGGTGACCTCCAAGGGTGTATGTAATACTTTGTTTAGTGATTTTGTGTAATCTGTTAAACAAGTTGGGTGTATGCAGAAATGTGACATTGATATATGTACTTATGTTATCATGTTTATTCTATTACAATTTTAAGTAAGTCTATAGGGAGCTTGGCCTCATCACGTAGGACATCAATAGAGTAGCTCCTTAGCAGCCAGCCAGTTAGTTTAAAGAATGTTAGCTATGCTAATGAACGAATGACACCTGTTAAACTCACCTGAACTTGTCTTTTACATTTTAACCCACCCTGGGCAATAGAAAAGTCACTGTTGCAAACAGTGCAGCGAGCAACACTGTCATTATTTTTGAGGTCGACTGTAAAGCCCACCCACAGAGAAAACTGATAGGTCTACTTAGCAGGGGTCCCCAACCTTTTTTGCACCGTGGACCAGTTTAATATTGACAATATTCTTGCGGACGGGGGTGCTGGGGAAGGTGTGTGTTAATCACGACCGGAATATAAGTGATAAGTCAACTATATGTCACCTATAAGTGGCTAATCCACTCTGAATTTTGTTTCTGAAAGGGCTTATCTAATGAATTTAATATTAAACACACAGCGCATATTTTTGTCGCATGAATATAGTGATAAGTCAATTATAAGTCAATAGCATCATAATATTTTAAGTAACGGTTGGATACTAAACACACAGCGCATATTTTCCTCGTATGAACATATAAAATCATTGCAACTTTTCAGCCCACCATCATTTGCAAGCTCGAGGAGTTGATCTTCTTCCCACGCTGACATGGATGACGCGTGGGTAATGACCTCGCATGCATTCAAGTTCAACAGTGGGCGTGACAGGGAATGAGGGAAGGTGCAGCTGACTCATATCGCCAAATCATATCGTTTCCTCGGTGGTTGGGGACCACTCTTAGCACGAGGAGACCAATCAGGATGCTCACTCTCCCTCTGCCTGTCATGGTCCCTTCTGGCAAACCCCTATCTTGCCATTTGCCTCAAGAATTGGGCCTCAATCACCTCATTTAGATTCCAATCATTCCCAGGTTCCACTAACTACACGCACCTGCTTCCCATCAGAAACGGCAAGATAAAAACCCTGTGACCACAGCAAGAAGCCACCAGTTCGTTAGTCAACCCTTGTGAGAGTAGACCTTGTTTCCTATTCCTGAGAACTGTTAGTTCTGAGCTTTGCATCGTCTCCCGGATATCGGCTCCCCATTCGCAGTGGTGCTATGCCTAACGACTCTGCCTCAGCATCTGTGTCCTGTACTTGCGTTCGCCCCCAGCCACGTCCTTGCAACACTCTCTCTCCCTCTCAAAAAAATCGATTTCCTGGATATTGTATATAATTTTGGGCGTCAGGGAGCCGCAATCAATATGCGGGAGACTCCCGGAACTTCCGGGAGAGGTGGGATGTCTGCGTACAAAACGTTATGCCAAATTAAATTAAATCCCTTCTCCTCCACACGATCCCTATCTCTTCATACCCGGTCATGTTCTTATTTAAAACGCTCTTAAACTGCACCGGATCTGCTTCCACCACCATGAGAAGCAGCTCGTTCCGGGGAAAACCACCAGCCTCTGTGTGAAAGAAAATCTCCTTTAAACTAACTCTCTCATCATAAAAATGCAAATATTTGATATTTCTGTTCGGAGGAAATCACTTAACGTCTTCTATAAGTGTTTCTCTTCAATTTTCAAGATGTTGGGTTTTGCCTCCATTTCCCGACAACTGAGAGAAATCCAGTGACGGGTCAGGTTAGATCTGTTTTCTTTGGGAGGGTAATGGTGATCATAAATGGGAGAGAGGGGCCCAGGTAGCGTGGACAAGGTCATTGTTTACCCAGTGGACAGTCGAGTTCAAACCAGAGTTTAGGAACGAGGGTTAGTGGGGCCTGAGAGTGAACTTCATCCCACAGGGGGTGGTTGGAATCTGGAAACTTGTTGTCTGAGAGGGTGGTGCATTTGAAAGTTCAAAGTAAGATTTATTATCAGAGTACATACAAGTCACCACATAGACCCCCCGAGATACTCAGCAAATCTATAAAATAGTAACTGTAAGCAGGATCAATGAACGATCAAGTGGAGCATACAAGACAGCAAACTGTGCAAATGCAAATCTATATATCTGTTTATCTTTTGCAATAAATAATGAGAGCATGAAATAACAAGATAAAGAGTCCTTAAAGTGAGATACCTTTGTATGATATTTTCAGGACTAGAAGTTTGAAGGGATTTGGTTTGTCACCTAAAACAGTCAAAAACTTCTATAGATGGACCGTGGACAGCATTCTGACAGGCTATATCACTGTCTGACATCAAGACATCTTCAAGGAGTGGTGCCTCAGAAAGGTAAAGTCCATTATTAACGACCCCCATCACCCAGGGCATACCCTCTTCTCATGGTTACTGTTGGGAAGGAGGTAGAGAGGCATAAAGATACACACTCAGCATTTCAGGAACAGCTTCTTCCCCACTACAATCTGAGTTCTGACTGGTCATTGAACCCATGAACACTACCTCATTCATATATATATATATATATATATATATATATATATTTCTGTTTTGCAATGGTTTTAATCTATTAAGTGCACATATATAGACTTACTGTAATTGATCAACTTATGTATTTGTTTTCCATATTATGTATTGCATTGAACTGCTGCTGCTAAATTAACAAATTTCACAATACATACCTGTGATAATGAACCTGATTCTGATTTTCTGTTCAAAGGCATTGGTGTTCCCATATCAGGCGCTAATGTAGCCAGTCAATAAACTTTCCACTACACATCTATAGATGTTTGTAAAGGTTTCTGACGACATGCCAAATCTCTGCAGAATCCGAAGGAAGTAGAAGCTTCCTTTGCACTGAGAGTTTTACGAAAGGTCCAGGGCAGATCCTCTGACACCGTGGAGACAGGGACTGTCACAACATTTAACATTTGAATTGGGGGACCATTTCGTTCAGCACCTCAACTCAAAGTTCCCCCTAATTTGTAATGACCAGTGTGAGCAAAAAATTTGTACTGCACAACGACAACATGTGCACACTGAATTTTAAGGTGGAAGTTAAGCTGAAGTTATTCTAAGGATAATAAGTGTATGCAGTTTGTTGTTCATTGTTTAAAAGAAAAAAAATTAACATAAATGAGTCTTCATTCTCATGAACAATACGACTGCAAGCAACAGTATCAATCGTTCCACGTTATTAAAGTTGTCTAAAATGGTTGACAAAATATCCAGATTGGTGTTTTATTTGGAAATCATTGCATACAGCACTGAATTGGTAGCTTAATTACATAAGAGACATAATCGTGAACAAGATAATGAACGTATCAAAGTTGCTTCGTCAGTTTTCTCCCTGCTGTCTTTGGCATCTACCCAGTCTTTGACCAGACGAATAAATCCGCCTTCCAGCAGAGAATTCTCATTGGCATATCCAAATGACTCTCACTTAAACGGTTCCTCAGTTTGTTTTTGATCTGATTCGTGACGGTAAAACCTCTTTCACGAGCAGCGCTAGATGTAAGAAAGGTTCCGCCAATGTCCGTCAGCTTTGCAAGCTCACAAAACTCTTCATTTTGAGTTGCAAATGTCACCATTTCAGAAGAGCTGGTAATCGGTTTGGATTTAATTTTTTCTTGTACAGATAATACGAAGTCATTGTACTGCTTAACTGTGACAGCATTTTCAGCAAGGAAATCAGGATATTTTCCACACACGGCACTCACCTGGACTTTGCCAAAATGGAGGTCACATTCTGCACGCACAGAAAAATCAAAAGCCTCCCGTTCTTGTACCTCGCCCTCAGGAAACCTCTCTTCTAAATGAACACAGAGATAGTTTATCAAGGTCAACAGAGAATTTGTAGCTACTGTCACAACTGTAGCTCAGAAAAATTTAACTTCCTCACTCCAAGACTCTTTGTCTCCCAGATACTTCTTTCTTATCTTGTTAATTTTGCCTCGTGCAAAATGAAGTGCATCAATTGTCCTTAAGACACTCCTTTGCAGAGTCTTCAACAGTGCAGCCTCTTCTTCAAAGACATCATTTAACAGCTCTAAAGCTATTTTTATTCACTGCTTATCAACTTTTTGTGACAATATTTCTTCTGAAATATCGTCCTCAAAATATACAATCAATGCCTCATACATGTTTATGATTGCCTGCAGTGTAACGTGTCTAGACAGCATCTCACTTTATTCACTGGTCTGAAAGCAACAGCTTCATTTCCAGAAGTGTTTGCAATTCCTTTAAAAGTGCATCTTTTAGTTGAAGATTGAGAAAACACCCAGAAACCTCCCAGGCCATGCTCTTTTCTTGCTGCTGCCATCAGGTGGAGGTAAAAGTGCCTCAGGATTCACACCACCAGATTCATGAACAGTTACTACCCCCCAGCCATCAGGTTCTTCAACAGAAGGGGATATCTACACTCATTTAAGGACTCTGTTATATTTTCACAATGAGTGCAGTGGATAGAGGGGAACAGGTGAATGTCATATACTTGGATTTCCAGAGGGCGTTCGATAAGGTGCTGCAGAAGAGACTTATAAATAAGTCGGATGCATGGTGTCAGAGGAAGTGTATTGGCATGGATAGTGGATTGGTTAACCGATAGAAGGCAGAGAGTCGGCATAAATGGGTGCTTCCCCGGTTAGCAGCCTGTGGTGAGTGGGATGTCACAGGGCCCGCAACTGTTTACCATTTACATTGATAATTTGGAAGAGGGGACTGAGTGTAGTGTAGCAAAATATGCTGATGACACTAAACTGAGTGGAAAAGCAAATTGTACAGAGGATATGGAGAGTCTGCAGAGGGATATAGATAGGTTAAGTGAGTGGGCCAAGGTCTGGCAGATGGAATACAATGTTGGTAAATGCAAGGTCATCCACTTTGGAAGGAATAATAGAAGAGTAGATTATTATTTAAATGGTGAAAGATTGCAGCATGCTGTTGTGCAGAGGGACTTGGGAGTGCTTGTTCATGAATCGCAAAAAGTTGGCTTGCAAGTACGGTAGGTTAGTAAGAAGGCGAATGGAATATTGGCCTGCATTGCTAGAGGGATTGAATTCAAGAGCAGGGAAGTCATGCTGCAATTATACAGGGTACTGGTGAGGCCACACCTGCAGTACTGTGTGAAGTTCTGGTCTCTATACTTGAGGAAGGATATACTGGTTTGGTGGCAGTGCAGAAGAGAGTCACCAGGCTGATTCCAGGGATGAAGGGGTTAACCTGTGAGGACAGATTGAGTCACCTGGGACTATACTCTCTGGAGTTCAGAAGAATGAGAGGGGATCTTATAGAAACATACAAAAGTTTGAAAGGGATAGATAAGGTAGAAGTAGAAAACTTGTTTCCATCGGCAGGTGAGACTAGAACTGGGGGACATTGCCTCAAGATTCAGGGGAGAAGATTTAGGACGGAGATGAGGAAAAACTGTTTTTCCCAGAGAGTGGTAAATCTGTGGAATTCTCAGCCCAGGGAAGCAGTTGAGGCTTCTTCACTAAATATTTTTAGGAAACAGTTCGATAGGTTTTTGCATAGTAAGGGAATTAAGGGATATGGGGAAAGGCAAGCAGATGGAGCTGAGCTTACAGACAGATCAGCCATGATCTTATTGAATGGCGGGGAAGGCTCGATGGGCCGGATGGCCTTCTCCTGCTCCTATTTCTTATGTTATTTCATGCTCGTTACTTATTGCTATTTATTTATATTTGCACAGCTTGTTTACTGTTTACAGTTCTGGATGTTTACAGTTCACAGTTACTGTTCTATAGATTTGCTAAGTATGCCCACAGAATAAGAATCTCAGGGTTGTATGTGGTGACACGTATGTACTCTGAGAAGAAATCTTACTTTGAACTTTGATAACGTCAAGAAATGCAAACACGTAATTTTTGCTTCTCCAGCTGTCCGGGGTTTGGACACACTTTTCCATTTGTTCATCAGTGTGTTGAACTGAATGTATGCAGGGATTCATTTCAATAGCCAACAAAATGCTGTCAATAAGAACTTGCTCTCCTCTGGATTTGATCGTTTTCGCTCTCCTTCATCTGCCCCCTCACAAAACACAGGTAGGGCCTGTAGCGAGTAATGAAGGATTTTCTTACCGAAGCTTTTGTACACCATCCATATGTGATTTGCTTGCTAAATGACGTTTCAAAAAGACAAGTTTCCAAATATCACTCCACTTCTTTCCACTTGTAAATTCTCCAGCAACTCTTGCATCTGTGACAACCCACACAGGTAACACCATTTTCTGCATTCTACATAAATATTTCTCATAGCTGAACGTTCCAAACTCTCAGGCTTTCAGTGCAGCTTTTTCAATTGTTTCATTAAGCCATTCCACTTCAAATGAACCCGCTCTTCACACGGCCTTAGACCACCTGGACAGGATGCTGTTTGTTGTCACCATCAATATTTAACACCACCATTCCCACAGTCCTGATCAACAAGCTATGAACACTACCTCACTGCTTTTTTTAAAATTTGTGCTTTTATACTGTAGTACTTATCGTAATTTAACTGTTTAATATGCATATATATATGCTTACTGTAATAAAGTATTGTCTTAGAGTGCGTCTGTGCTCTAGCAGGTCCATTTGAATGTTCTCCATGCTGTTCATTCAGACGCTCTTCTGCACACCACTGTTGTACCACATGGTTACTTGAGTTACTGTCACCTTCCTGTCGTCCAGAACCAGTCTGACCGTTCTCCTCCGACCACTCTCAACAACGAGGCATTTTTGCTCACTGCATGGTTTTTGTTTTACACACCATTCTCTGTAAACCTTAGCGAATATTGTGAACGAACATCCCAGAGATCATTAGTTTCTGAGATACTCAAACCACCCTGTCTGGCACCAACAGGCATTCCACAGTAAAAATCACATTTCTTCCTCAATCCAATGTTTGGTCTGGACAACAACTTGACCATGTCTGCATGCAATTATGCACTGAGCTGCTGCCACATGATTGGCTGTTTAGTTGTTTGCATTAACCAGCAGACACACAGCTGTACCTAGTAAAGTGGTCACTGAGTGTCCGTCTGTGACAAACCCGATTCTGATCTGGAGCTGATCCTAGCACCTTACACCTCTGGCCCAAGGGAACCTCCAGCAGCGGGTCAACATATTAGGGCAATATCACTAATACAGACATCATCCACAACCTCCACAAGTCTTCTGTATCCTCCAGGACTACATCTCAGCATTGAGCCAAATTAAACAGTAAAGCTTTCCGACACCACAGCCATGAAATTGTTATAAAATAAAATTAATGCTCTGGCTGATTAATCTCAGCCGGCTTTTACACCATTTTTTAAATGTTCATGCTGGTTTTACCTTAATTAATTACTTTCCGCACTGTCGCCAAATATCTAAGATCGCCACTCAATCTTACAATATCATGCTGTATTCTGGCCAATCCACGGCTAAAGAAAGAGAAAGGCTCCCGGTCAGAGGTGAGGCGGAGTTCAGCGCTGTCAACCTCGATAGAAAGTCACTAAAAAGTCATCGGGTTAATTTCAATCCCATTAACAAATAAAATAAATGATTTCCATCGTAAATTGTCGTTACATAAATCTGAAAAACAATATTATCCCCACACCACATACACACTTGATGTTTGTTTCATAACCGACACTACACGGGGAGTATCGCTGAGAGCCCGCAAGCCGCTGGGACTTTGCGAAAATTCTGGAGGTGGCGAGGTAGATCTGGTGCAGAGTCTGGGAGAATCTGACAACACTAACATCGCTGCGTTACGGATAACCTTTTACCCAGAGGAAATCTCCTCCATGGTGCTGACCAAGATGAAGGAAATTGCTGAGGCTTACCTTGGCTGCAGAGTCACCAATGCTGTCATCACTGTTCCTGCTTACTTCAATGACTCCCAACGCCAGGCAACCAAAGATGCTGGTGTGATAGCTGGTCTCAATGTCCTGCGTGTCATCAATGAGCCAACAGCAGCTGCCATTGCCTATGGTCTGGACAAGAAAGGCAAAGGGGAGCGTAATGTTCTCATCTTTGACCTGGGTGGTGGCACCTTCGATGTGTCCATTCTCTCCATCGATGACGGTATCTTTGAAGTGAAATCAACAGCTGGTGATACCCACCTGGGAGGAGAAGACTTTGACAACCGCATGGTCAATCATTTCAGTGAGGAGTTCAAGCTGAAATACAAGAAAGACATCAGCCAGAACAAGAGAGCGGTGAGGAGGCTGCGGACAGCCTGTGACAGAGCAAAGAGAACGCTGTCTTCCAGCACCCAAGCCAGTATTGAGATTGACTCTCTGTTTGAGGGTGTTGATTTCTACACCTCTATCACAAGGGCTCGCTTTGAGGAGCTGAACTCTGACCTGTTCAGGGGCACTCTGGAGCCAGTGGAGAAAGCCCTGAGAGATGCCAAGCCGGACAAATCCCAGATCCATGAAATTGTCCTGGTCGGCGGCTCCACCCGAATCCCCAAGATCCAGAAGCTGCTGCAAGATTTCTTCAACGGTAGGGAGCTAAACAAGAGCATCAACCCCGATGAGGCCGTGGCCTATGGAGCAGCTGTCCAGGCGGCCATTCTGATGGGCGACAAGTCGGAGAATGTTCAGGATCTGCTACTCCTAGATGTTGCTGCTCTGTCATTGGGGCTGGAGACGGCAGGTGGAGTCATGACCACCCTTATCAAGCGTAACACCACCATCCTCACCAAGCAGACCCAGATCTTCAGCACCTACTCTGATAACCAGCCTGGTGTCCTTATTCAGGTGTTTGAAGGCGAGAGAGCCATGACCAAGGACAACAACCTTCTGGGCAAGTTTGAGTTGAGTGGCATCCCTCCCGCTCTTCGTGGCGTACCCCAGATTGAGGTGACCTTCGATATTGACGCCAATGGCATTCTCAGTGTCTCTGCTGTTGACAAGAGCACCGGGAAAACAAACAAGATCACCATCACCAACGACAAGGGCAGGCTGAGTAAGGTGGAAATTGACAGGATGGTGCAAGATGCAGAGAAGTACAAGAATGAGGATGAAATGCAGCGGCAGAAGATTGCAGCCAAGAACTTCCTGGCTTCAACATGAAGGGCTCTGTGGAGGATGAGAAGATGGCCGGAAAGATCAGTGCTGAGGACAAGAGAAAAGTCATTGTCCTGTGGAACCAGACAATATCCTGGCTGGAGAAGAATCAGATGGCAGAGAAGGAGGAGTTTGAGCACAAGCAGAAAGAGCTGGAAGAACTCAGCAATCCCATCATTGCTAAACTGTACCAAGGAGCAGCCACAGGGGAATCGTGCAGGGCACAGGCTGGGACTGCCAGTTCTGCCGGACCAGCTATTGAGGAGGTGGATTAAAGGACTGTAAATGTGACTGTCTGGGGCTTGCACGGTTTGAGCTCTCTCGACACTTCAGTGGGTCTGATGCTGATGTTGGCACTTGGGAATAGTCTTCACTGTAACACCACGGGGTCATGTCAATGTCCTGAATCTGGCTGTGATGTACTAATTGTAAACACTGGTAACTGGGTCTATTCAATTCCTTTGATCTGGTTTTCTGTATTGGGTTGCTTTATTTTTTTTTAATGTCATCTGTTTTGGAATGTAAACTTTGTACAGTTTTAGTTATCTTGTAACATGTTTTTAATAAATCTTTAAATTTTTTAAAAATTGGGTGTAATTATATTTCATCATCAGAGAAAGAAAACTTGCCATTTTGTTGTATCACTGTATCTCAATAAATGTTCCCTCCTCTTCCTCCCTTTCCCAGGGATATCTTCCTTCTAATTTCCAGCACACCTTCTTTCTGGATCTCTTTTGTCAACACTTCCACACTCTCACAGGTGCAGTTTGGCATTACTTTCCCAGAAGGCTTTTGGTTCTTCAAGAAGGTGACCAGTCCCCAAAGTTGACAGATCTAGTGATGTTGCCCTTCGCCAGTAGCTCCTGCAATGTCCCCAAAAACAGCTTAATTCGATGCCTTGGGAGAGAATCCCATATGCTGGGAATGACGATTGGTATTGGCAGCAGGCTGAGTTTTGAGGTGTGGGTTTGGACAGGTACATGGAGGGGAGGTGATTGACAGGTTGCGGGCAACTGGGACTAGCCGGGAGGATGCTGTGTGGGGCTTGGACAAGTTGGGTGGAAGGGCCATTTCCCAGCTGCATTCCACACAATTGTTGGCGTTTCTGTGCATCACCAACATTGTATCACGTCAGGATGTAAAGGAACTTTATCAGCCAAGGACAACCTGCAGCAGGTCTTCAAGGCACTGGAGTGATACCACCAACTCTAGATACACTTTATTTATACCACCGATATATGTTGTGAATTTTTTGTTTTGTGGCAGCAGAACATTGCAATACATTATAATTTTTAAAACTTTGTATAAAATACGATAAGAAATACATATAAAATAAATGAAATAATTATTGCAGAATGGCGGCAAAATATTGTGAGTTAGTAGGCTTGAGGTCAGAATTCTGATGGCAGGGATGAAGAAGTTGTTCCTGAAAAGTTGGGTGTGTGTCTTCTGGCTCCTGTACCTCCTCCTTGAAAGTCAGGCAGTATCTATGTTGGGAAATGAACAGTGGACCAACAGCAGACTGTAAGCAGAAACTCATCAAATCCACTGGCAACAAGTACCCTGCTCATGGACTTTATCTCTTGGCCCGAGGACCAAGTTAAACTATTTTACCACAGTGAGATATTCCTGCATTAACGCCGTGTTGATTGGCGCCTGTGGCATTTAAAACTATCTTCCTTAAATAGTGAACTTCCTCTGCCCTCTACAATCGAACATGGAGGATTGAATACGGGGTGGAAAAAATACTCCAAGGGACAAAAGATGCTATGATCGGCACCAACATACGTTAAGTGCCGGCTGAAGTCATCATCTGCAGAGGGAAACGGACAGTCGACGTTTCGGATTAGACAGACCCTTGATCTGGAGTTTTCAACTCTGTCCCGAAGGAGTTGTAATCTTGAGATTATGATTCCTGGATGTGGATATTAAGGGAGGAAATATCGCCTTGGGTCTGAAAGTTGGAAAAAATATCCGATGAATGTTTCTTTCGGGTTCTTCTCCGCTGCGAGTGGGAGTGGTTGGGTGGCGCGGAATATACCCCTCAACTACAGTTGTGTTATAGAAGATGAAGTAGCAGAGTGCCACGTGAGTGAGTAAAATTTGAAAACTGTACAGAATGAAATAGTCATGAATTCAGAGTTATTGAATGGTTTGTCGTAAATAATTTTCTCAAGTGTATTTTGTTTGGAGAAAACGGATGGGAGAAGGTAAGTCGCCGCCGAGACCCATCAGCAGGGCCCCCAGTATTTTTGTAACCTTACAAGGGAGTGGGTCTGGAAGCAGCGAGACGTACGAAGTGAACCATCGGTCGTCAATACACGCACTGAGTACTGGAAGACTGTACACAACTTGCAGAAAACTCTTAACAGGGGAATCTCTGTCTTTAGATTAGAAATCAGGGGAGAGCGCGAACGCAGTCCCCCACTACCACAAATTTTGCAGTCGAGTATCCCGCATTTGGGGACATCGCAGGCGTCAGCACACCCGAAGTGCAATGGGATAGCCTCGTCCTGGGAGAACCGCCTTAATGATCACGGTCTCTCCCCTGCCAGGTAAGTATGCTTTTTCTTCTCTGCCATCCACGTGCATGCTTAACCCACACCCCTCAATATTCAGGCAAACAAATGTTCTAAAGATCTATTTCCTACTATTCCACGTGCTCCTCCTAAAATACTGTTAGCATAAATGCCACAAATCTAGATTATTTGATTAACTGCTGTAGTTTACTGGTGACAAATCCCAGACCTTAATCTGCATGTTTTCTAAAAAAGGAAATGTGCGCCACGATTGGCTTTGCAGCGACTGGTCGTTGCCGAACCTGACCGCACGGTGTCAGTGTTTTCCTTGAGGAAATGCAGGGAGCTGCCTGAGGCCCACAGGGTGAATGAACAGACGACCCCGCAGACCGGGATTGCTCTAGAAAGGCTGCAGGGGAGATTAGCCAGGATGTCGCAGGGGGGTCAGCTTTTCACTTATGATGGGAGACTGAACACAGGACAGCACACGAACGGATCTTTCGGCTCAAAATGCCTGTGCACAGACATCCCACCCTGCAAAAAACGCTCACCCCCTCCGCCGCCCCACAGTGGCGGCGCCAGAGCTTTTTGCTTGCTGGTGCTACGGAGAGTCTGATTTATTCAGTGATGGTGCTGAGGGATGCACTGTATGGTAATATGTATTCGCAAGGCCAGACGCGTGGCGTTAAAAAGTCAGTTTCAAGCATTATGTGCCTACTATAAATGCCTCTGTATATTCACAAGCAACAGCAATTGATAGATCTAATATAGAAGTGAACTGTTACAGTGTCAACGGCATCGGAGACAACCTGGGCTACACGGAGCACAAACAAAAAAAACAAACAGAGCATCCGAGCAACAGCGGACAACGTGAATCACGCACCAATCCCGCAATCAGCGTCAAATGCGTGTTTTTCAACTGAAAAACACAAAATGAACCCACTGATATTCGCATTACATAGACAGCAATGCCAAAAGATACACTGTTATGAAAGTGAAAACAGGCAAACAACAGAAGCAAGGCTTTACCAGGAGTTGGACAAATCGTACTCTGACCATGCAATACCTCAACTAATTCGGCTATTGAATTTAAAACAAAAATCAACAGAATCACGCTTGGAAGCCTAAGGAAAACCAGTAGGCTTAATAGCAGTCAATGTAGTATTTTAGGATTTGCAGGAAACATAAGGACTATGGGGTAGAAAATAATAATAATAATCGGAATTAACCTTGGCCCAAATTTTTAAAAAATCAACTGCACTCACCATTAATGTTTTCAGAGAAGTACAATCTGTCTGTTGTTGTGATTGGTGGCGAAAGCATCAACGATTTTCTGGATGTCAAGTGCTTTGGTCCTCCGGCTGTTTATGGCCAATAGAGCCAAGTTGCTGTTCCCAGCATCAACGCTGCTATTCCTTAAGTAGTTTTTGACGCGTCTGAGGCAAGAGAAACTCCGTTCGCATGAGGCAGATGTAACAGGAAGAGTCAGTGATATGCAGGTCAGTTTGTATAAATCTATAAAAGCATCGCGGTAGGGTCTCATTAGAGCTAGAAATTCCACTGTGTCATTCACTGTCTGCCTTTGCTTTTGTTTTGTTTCCAGCAGACGCTGAACCTGATGTAGCTCTGCAGTCAGGTTCACTTCAGTCACTGCATAGTATTCGGCAATTGGCCAAAGACAATTCTTCACGAGGAAGAACTTGTGTTTGGGACTCAATGCTGAGACTCCAGTCAGAACACCACCAGTCACAATTAAGAACTGTCTTTGCATTTCAGTCAGAAGTCTGTCCATAACAGGATAGAAACAGTGCTCGCGAAGGTCATCAGAGGATGTGACAGGTGTGCGTTCGGTTTGGGCCTCAACAACAAAAATCATGTAGGCGGCGAGGTGGCTGGGCCTGTCTCCTTTCATGTGGTCTGCTCTGTATACCGGCCTTGACGCACAGGTCCCTAGCTCTTGCCTGAATTTCACTCCATGATTCCTCTCCCCATTTTGCTGAGAGTGCATCGATGATAGACTGAGCCAAGTCCACAGCGGATGAAAGCTCCAAACTGGGAGATCGTAGCTGGGCTGACATGAACTTGGTGACTCGGAATAAATCCTCAAATAGAGTGAGAAGTAAAGCAAACTGCTCGTCAATCAGTCCATTTACAGCTCTGACCTCCGTTTTCCTTCGTGAATTTGGTTGACCCGTAATATCCTGTAGTGTAGCTAGAATGGCAGGGAGTGATTTCCTTATAGCCCACAAAGCTGTATACTGCCATGCCCAGCGTTTGTCTGACAATTTCTTCAACTCCACGGGCTGTGCAGTTGATTCCAGTTCTCTCTGTCTCTTCATGAAAAGATCATGGGCAACAGAGTTGAAAATAAGTTGTAAAGCAGCTGCACAGTTTCAAAAAACTCACCCGCTTGTGGTACATTGCTCACAACATCCACTAAAACAAGGTTAAGTCTGTGAGCATGGCAGTGTATATATAATGCCTGCGGGACCTCTTTCCTGAACCTCTCTTGTACCCCGTTATTGCACCCGGACATCACTGTCATAGCACTGACCTATGTAGGTGTTCTTATCAATAACACACTGGGCGCGTGTCTGTTCAATGCTTTTAAGAAGCGACTCTGCACCCAACCTTTCTGCTGAGGTGAAGTGCAAGAATTCTTCACGCACTGTTTCGTTATTCAAATACCGCACCACCACTGATATTTGCTCCTTTTTGCTCAAGTCTTTACTTTCATCCACCATGATGGCAAAATATCCAGCCTCCTTGATTTCTGCACTTATTGACATCTGACCGTATCTGCCATAATACACATAATTTCATTTTGGATATCGTGATGGGTGGATTTTGCATTTCCAGGATTGTCCTCTATTTTTTTTAGCTACAGTCTTATCAAACTTCTCAATTACACTGAGAAACTCAACAAAGTTTCCCCTATTGCCAGATCCATCATTCTCCCGGTGTCCTCGCTGGGCAATGCCTTGGCACGCAGTATAGCGTAGAGACACAACCACTGCTCTCATATACTCACAATTTTCTTGGACAGTCTTTGCATGTCCTTTATCAAGCATATTTCCCAATCTTGAACCGTCTTGTTTCTCAATCTGAATTCAGCCCATGCCTCCATAGCAAACTTATGCGCTGCACTTACATGGTGGGTTTTGAAAGCTGTTGTAGCTTTCCGCCAGTTGCTGTAACCGGTGACAGTGAAGATAGACTCAGAATGGAACCCATGTCCTCCACACAGGAAATGCCTGCATGCGAAGCAGAATGTAGCATCTTTTGAGATTGAATATTCCAGCCAGGAGTACAGTCAAACCAGCCACAAAGAAAACTCCTCTGCTAATTGCCAAACTGTTGCATGCAGCGAAGGGTACTTTTTCAATGCTAGCCGACAGGGTCCTTCCTCAGGGTGTTGGCTAACATCGCTAACAGTATTCCCACTCGCACTAAGAGCAGCTACATCCACGTCCTCTTCCGAATCCCGCTCCATTTCTTCTTCCTCTACTTCGCCCTCACACTCCTTCAATGAACTGCTGTCGTCCTCATCCCCACTTACTTCTTTCTGCATGTCACTTTCAATTAAGACAGGCTCAGGCTGAGACACCACTGATTCCTCTGGATGAGGACGTTTTCTGACTAAAAATCGATCTGTTTTTCACGCCAGCCAAAATAATGCACGTGCCAGGCCCATGCTCGCTTGTAAAAGCACAATGCGTGTGTGGGGGGCATCCGTTAGTCTCGTGAGACCATAGATCTGCACCTGGATGTATACTATCAATCTCTCGCGTGAGTGAGAGCCACTGACGTCACCTTAAGTGATCTTAGATCAGCTTAACTGATCTGAGGACAGCAACGGCAAGACATTGACAACGAACGAATAAGCAGAAGTGTAGAGTGGATCTGACAGTTTATAACTTCATTGCTGTGTGGTTGCTATGGTAATTGGGGGCACTGTTTCACTAGATCAACTGGAGAAACAAGCTGTATTCAAAACTATACAGAGAAAGCAAAGCAGCTGCAGTTTTAATTTCTTGGTGGTGCTATTGCAATTTCTGCTGGGGCTATAGCCCCAGCTAGCATCACTTTAGCGCCGCCCCTGCGCCCCCCGCAACCCCATATCTCCCCCCCACGGTCGACCTCCAAGGGTGTATGTAATACTTTGTTTAGTGATTTTGTGTAATCTGTAAACCAAGTTGGGTATATGCAGAAATGTGACATTAATATATGTACTAATATTATGTTATCATGTTTATTCCATTACAACTTTAAGCAAGTCTACAGGGAGTTTTGCCTCATCACGTAGGACATCAATAAAATAGCTCCTTAGCAGATTATTTGATTAGCTGCTGTAGTTTATTGCTGGGAATTCCCAGACCTTAATCTGCATGTTTGCTAAAATAGGAAATGTGCGCCACGATTGGTTTTGCAGTGACTGGTCGTTGTCGAACCCGACCGCACGGTGTCAGTGTTTTCATTGAGGAAATGCAGGGAGCTGCCTGAGGCCCACAGGGTGAATGAACAGGCGGCCCCGTCCCCGGCCCCGCAGACCGGGATTGCGCTGGAAAGGGTGAAGGGGAGATTAGCCAGGATGTTGCTGGGGGGGGGGTCAGCTTTTCAGTTATGAAAGGAGACTGAACACAGGACAGCACAGGAGCTGATCTTTCGGCTCAAAATGCCTGTGCACAGACATCCCACCCTGCAAAAGCACCCCGCCCCCCGCAACCCCATATCCCCCCCCCCCACCGCTCTCCGGTGACCTCCAAGGGTGTATGTAATACTTTGTTTAGTGATTTTGTCTAATCTGTTAAACAAGTTGGGTGTATGCAGAAATGTGACATTGATATATGTACTTATGTTATCATGTTTATTCTATTACAATTTTAAGTAAGTCTATAGGGAGCTTGGCCTCATCACGTAGGACATCAATAGAGTAGCTCCTTAGCAGCCAGCCAGTTAGTTTAAAGAATGTTAGCTATGCTAATGAACGAATGACACCTGTTAAACTCACCTGAACTTGTCTTTTACATTTTAACCCACCCTGGGCAATAGAAAAGTCACTGTTGCAAACAGTGCAGCGAGCAACACTGTCATTATTTTTGAGGTCGACTGTAAAGCCCACCCACAGAGAAAACTGATAGGTCTACTTAGCAGGGGTCCCCAACCTTTTTTGCACCGTGGACCAGTTTAATATTGACAATATTCTTGCGGACGGGGGTGCTGGGGAAGGTGTGTGTTAATCACGACCGGAATATAAGTGATAAGTCAACTATATGTCACCTATAAGTGGCTAATCCACTCTGAATTTTGTTTCTGAAAGGGCTTATCTAATGAATTTAATATTAAACACACAGCGCATATTTTTGTCGCATGAATATAGTGATAAGTCAATTATAAGTCAATAGCATCATAATATTTTAAGTAACGGTTGGATACTAAACACACAGCGCATATTTTCCTCGTATGAACATATAAAATCATTGCAACTTTTCAGCCCACCATCATTTGCAAGCTCGAGGAGTTGATCTTCTTCCCACGCTGACATGGATGACGCGTGGGTAATGACCTCGCATGCATTCAAGTTCAACAGTGGGCGTGACAGGGAATGAGGGAAGGTGCAGCTGACTCATATCGCCAAATCATATCGTTTCCTCGGTGGTTGGGGACCACTCTTAGCACGAGGAGACCAATCAGGATGCTCACTCTCCCTCTGCCTGTCATGGTCCCTTCTGGCAAACCCCTATCTTGCCATTTGCCTCAAGAATTGGGCCTCAATCACCTCATTTAGATTCCAATCATTCCCAGGTTCCACTAACTACACGCACCTGCTTCCCATCAGAAACGGCAAGATAAAAACCCTGTGACCACAGCAAGAAGCCACCAGTTCGTTAGTCAACCCTTGTGAGAGTAGACCTTGTTTCCTATTCCTGAGAACTGTTAGTTCTGAGCTTTGCATCGTCTCCCGGATATCGGCTCCCCATTCGCAGTGGTGCTATGCCTAACGACTCTGCCTCAGCATCTGTGTCCTGTACTTGCGTTCGCCCCCAGCCACGTCCTTGCAACACTCTCTCTCCCTCTCAAAAAAATCGATTTCCTGGATATTGTATATAATTTTGGGCGTCAGGGAGCCGCAATCAATATGCGGGAGACTCCCGGAACTTCCGGGAGAGGTGGGATGTCTGCGTACAAAACGTTATGCCAAATTAAATTAAATCCCTTCTCCTCCACACGATCCCTATCTCTTCATACCCGGTCATGTTCTTATTTAAAACGCTCTTAAACTGCACCGGATCTGCTTCCACCACCATGAGAAGCAGCTCGTTCCGGGGAAAACCACCAGCCTCTGTGTGAAAGAAAATCTCCTTTAAACTAACTCTCTCATCATAAAAATGCAAATATTTGATATTTCTGTTCGGAGGAAATCACTTAACGTCTTCTATAAGTGTTTCTCTTCAATTTTCAAGATGTTGGGTTTTGCCTCCATTTCCCGACAACTGAGAGAAATCCAGTGACGGGTCAGGTTAGATCTGTTTTCTTTGGGAGGGTAATGGTGATCATAAATGGGAGAGAGGGGCCCAGGTAGCGTGGACAAGGTCATTGTTTACCCAGTGGACAGTCGAGTTCAAACCAGAGTTTAGGAACGAGGGTTAGTGGGGCCTGAGAGTGAACTTCATCCCACAGGGGGTGGTTGGAATCTGGAAACTTGTTGTCTGAGAGGGTGGTGCATTTGAAAGTTCAAAGTAAGATTTATTATCAGAGTACATACAAGTCACCACATAGACCCCCCGAGATACTCAGCAAATCTATAAAATAGTAACTGTAAGCAGGATCAATGAACGATCAAGTGGAGCATACAAGACAGCAAACTGTGCAAATGCAAATCTATATATCTGTTTATCTTTTGCAATAAATAATGAGAGCATGAAATAACAAGATAAAGAGTCCTTAAAGTGAGATACCTTTGTATGATATTTTCAGGACTAGAAGTTTGAAGGGATTTGGTTTGTCACCTAAAACAGTCAAAAACTTCTATAGATGGACCGTGGACAGCATTCTGACAGGCTATATCACTGTCTGACATCAAGACATCTTCAAGGAGTGGTGCCTCAGAAAGGTAAAGTCCATTATTAACGACCCCCATCACCCAGGGCATACCCTCTTCTCATGGTTACTGTTGGGAAGGAGGTAGAGAGGCATAAAGATACACACTCAGCATTTCAGGAACAGCTTCTTCCCCACTACAATCTGAGTTCTGACTGGTCATTGAACCCATGAACACTACCTCATTCATATATATATATATATATATATATATATATTTCTGTTTTGCAATGGTTTTAATCTATTAAGTGCACATATATAGACTTACTGTAATTGATCAACTTATGTATTTGTTTTCCATATTATGTATTGCATTGAACTGCTGCTGCTAAATTAACAAATTTCACAATACATACCTGTGATAATGAACCTGATTCTGATTTTCTGTTCAAAGGCATTGGTGTTCCCATATCAGGCGCTAATGTAGCCAGTCAATAAACTTTCCACTACACATCTATAGATGTTTGTAAAGGTTTCTGACGACATGCCAAATCTCTGCAGAATCCGAAGGAAGTAGAAGCTTCCTTTGCACTGAGAGTTTTACGAAAGGTCCAGGGCAGATCCTCTGACACCGTGGAGACAGGGACTGTCACAACATTTAACATTTGAATTGGGGGACCATTTCGTTCAGCACCTCAACTCAAAGTTCCCCCTAATTTGTAATGACCAGTGTGAGCAAAAAATTTGTACTGCACAACGACAACATGTGCACACTGAATTTTAAGGTGGAAGTTAAGCTGAAGTTATTCTAAGGATAATAAGTGTATGCAGTTTGTTGTTCATTGTTTAAAAGAAAAAAAATTAACATAAATGAGTCTTCATTCTCATGAACAATACGACTGCAAGCAACAGTATCAATCGTTCCACGTTATTAAAGTTGTCTAAAATGGTTGACAAAATATCCAGATTGGTGTTTTATTTGGAAATCATTGCATACAGCACTGAATTGGTAGCTTAATTACATAAGAGACATAATCGTGAACAAGATAATGAACGTATCAAAGTTGCTTCGTCAGTTTTCTCCCTGCTGTCTTTGGCATCTACCCAGTCTTTGACCAGACGAATAAATCCGCCTTCCAGCAGAGAATTCTCATTGGCATATCCAAATGACTCTCACTTAAACGGTTCCTCAGTTTGTTTTTGATCTGATTCGTGACGGTAAAACCTCTTTCACGAGCAGCGCTAGATGTAAGAAAGGTTCCGCCAATGTCCGTCAGCTTTGCAAGCTCACAAAACTCTTCATTTTGAGTTGCAAATGTCACCATTTCAGAAGAGCTGGTAATCGGTTTGGATTTAATTTTTTCTTGTACAGATAATACGAAGTCATTGTACTGCTTAACTGTGACAGCATTTTCAGCAAGGAAATCAGGATATTTTCCACACACGGCACTCACCTGGACTTTGCCAAAATGGAGGTCACATTCTGCACGCACAGAAAAATCAAAAGCCTCCCGTTCTTGTACCTCGCCCTCAGGAAACCTCTCTTCTAAATGAACACAGAGATAGTTTATCAAGGTCAACAGAGAATTTGTAGCTACTGTCACAACTGTAGCTCAGAAAAATTTAACTTCCTCACTCCAAGACTCTTTGTCTCCCAGATACTTCTTTCTTATCTTGTTAATTTTGCCTCGTGCAAAATGAAGTGCATCAATTGTCCTTAAGACACTCCTTTGCAGAGTCTTCAACAGTGCAGCCTCTTCTTCAAAGACATCATTTAACAGCTCTAAAGCTATTTTTATTCACTGCTTATCAACTTTTTGTGACAATATTTCTTCTGAAATATCGTCCTCAAAATATACAATCAATGCCTCATACATGTTTATGATTGCCTGCAGTGTAACGTGTCTAGACAGCATCTCACTTTATTCACTGGTCTGAAAGCAACAGCTTCATTTCCAGAAGTGTTTGCAATTCCTTTAAAAGTGCATCTTTTAGTTGAAGATTGAGAAAACACCCAGAAACCTCCCAGGCCATGCTCTTTTCTTGCTGCTGCCATCAGGTGGAGGTAAAAGTGCCTCAGGATTCACACCACCAGATTCATGAACAGTTACTACCCCCCAGCCATCAGGTTCTTCAACAGAAGGGGATATCTACACTCATTTAAGGACTCTGTTATATTTTCACAATGAGTGCAGTGGATAGAGGGGAACAGGTGAATGTCATATACTTGGATTTCCAGAGGGCGTTCGATAAGGTGCTGCAGAAGAGACTTATAAATAAGTCGGATGCATGGTGTCAGAGGAAGTGTATTGGCATGGATAGTGGATTGGTTAACCGATAGAAGGCAGAGAGTCGGCATAAATGGGTGCTTCCCCGGTTAGCAGCCTGTGGTGAGTGGGATGTCACAGGGCCCGCAACTGTTTACCATTTACATTGATAATTTGGAAGAGGGGACTGAGTGTAGTGTAGCAAAATATGCTGATGACACTAAACTGAGTGGAAAAGCAAATTGTACAGAGGATATGGAGAGTCTGCAGAGGGATATAGATAGGTTAAGTGAGTGGGCCAAGGTCTGGCAGATGGAATACAATGTTGGTAAATGCAAGGTCATCCACTTTGGAAGGAATAATAGAAGAGTAGATTATTATTTAAATGGTGAAAGATTGCAGCATGCTGTTGTGCAGAGGGACTTGGGAGTGCTTGTTCATGAATCGCAAAAAGTTGGCTTGCAAGTACGGTAGGTTAGTAAGAAGGCGAATGGAATATTGGCCTGCATTGCTAGAGGGATTGAATTCAAGAGCAGGGAAGTCATGCTGCAATTATACAGGGTACTGGTGAGGCCACACCTGCAGTACTGTGTGAAGTTCTGGTCTCTATACTTGAGGAAGGATATACTGGTTTGGTGGCAGTGCAGAAGAGAGTCACCAGGCTGATTCCAGGGATGAAGGGGTTAACCTGTGAGGACAGATTGAGTCACCTGGGACTATACTCTCTGGAGTTCAGAAGAATGAGAGGGGATCTTATAGAAACATACAAAAGTTTGAAAGGGATAGATAAGGTAGAAGTAGAAAACTTGTTTCCATCGGCAGGTGAGACTAGAACTGGGGGACATTGCCTCAAGATTCAGGGGAGAAGATTTAGGACGGAGATGAGGAAAAACTGTTTTTCCCAGAGAGTGGTAAATCTGTGGAATTCTCAGCCCAGGGAAGCAGTTGAGGCTTCTTCACTAAATATTTTTAGGAAACAGTTCGATAGGTTTTTGCATAGTAAGGGAATTAAGGGATATGGGGAAAGGCAAGCAGATGGAGCTGAGCTTACAGACAGATCAGCCATGATCTTATTGAATGGCGGGGAAGGCTCGATGGGCCGGATGGCCTTCTCCTGCTCCTATTTCTTATGTTATTTCATGCTCGTTACTTATTGCTATTTATTTATATTTGCACAGCTTGTTTACTGTTTACAGTTCTGGATGTTTACAGTTCACAGTTACTGTTCTATAGATTTGCTAAGTATGCCCACAGAATAAGAATCTCAGGGTTGTATGTGGTGACACGTATGTACTCTGAGAAGAAATCTTACTTTGAACTTTGATAACGTCAAGAAATGCAAACACGTAATTTTTGCTTCTCCAGCTGTCCGGGGTTTGGACACACTTTTCCATTTGTTCATCAGTGTGTTGAACTGAATGTATGCAGGGATTCATTTCAATAGCCAACAAAATGCTGTCAATAAGAACTTGCTCTCCTCTGGATTTGATCGTTTTCGCTCTCCTTCATCTGCCCCCTCACAAAACACAGGTAGGGCCTGTAGCGAGTAATGAAGGATTTTCTTACCGAAGCTTTTGTACACCATCCATATGTGATTTGCTTGCTAAATGACGTTTCAAAAAGACAAGTTTCCAAATATCACTCCACTTCTTTCCACTTGTAAATTCTCCAGCAACTCTTGCATCTGTGACAACCCACACAGGTAACACCATTTTCTGCATTCTACATAAATATTTCTCATAGCTGAACGTTCCAAACTCTCAGGCTTTCAGTGCAGCTTTTTCAATTGTTTCATTAAGCCATTCCACTTCAAATGAACCCGCTCTTCACACGGCCTTAGACCACCTGGACAGGATGCTGTTTGTTGTCACCATCAATATTTAACACCACCATTCCCACAGTCCTGATCAACAAGCTATGAACACTACCTCACTGCTTTTTTTAAAATTTGTGCTTTTATACTGTAGTACTTATCGTAATTTAACTGTTTAATATGCATATATATATGCTTACTGTAATAAAGTATTGTCTTAGAGTGCGTCTGTGCTCTAGCAGGTCCATTTGAATGTTCTCCATGCTGTTCATTCAGACGCTCTTCTGCACACCACTGTTGTACCACATGGTTACTTGAGTTACTGTCACCTTCCTGTCGTCCAGAACCAGTCTGACCGTTCTCCTCCGACCACTCTCAACAACGAGGCATTTTTGCTCACTGCATGGTTTTTGTTTTACACACCATTCTCTGTAAACCTTAGCGAATATTGTGAACGAACATCCCAGAGATCATTAGTTTCTGAGATACTCAAACCACCCTGTCTGGCACCAACAGGCATTCCACAGTAAAAATCACATTTCTTCCTCAATCCAATGTTTGGTCTGGACAACAACTTGACCATGTCTGCATGCAATTATGCACTGAGCTGCTGCCACATGATTGGCTGTTTAGTTGTTTGCATTAACCAGCAGACACACAGCTGTACCTAGTAAAGTGGTCACTGAGTGTCCGTCTGTGACAAACCCGATTCTGATCTGGAGCTGATCCTAGCACCTTACACCTCTGGCCCAAGGGAACCTCCAGCAGCGGGTCAACATATTAGGGCAATATCACTAATACAGACATCATCCACAACCTCCACAAGTCTTCTGTATCCTCCAGGACTACATCTCAGCATTGAGCCAAATTAAACAGTAAAGCTTTCCGACACCACAGCCATGAAATTGTTATAAAATAAAATTAATGCTCTGGCTGATTAATCTCAGCCGGCTTTTACACCATTTTTTAAATGTTCATGCTGGTTTTACCTTAATTAATTACTTTCCGCACTGTCGCCAAATATCTAAGATCGCCACTCAATCTTACAATATCATGCTGTATTCTGGCCAATCCACGGCTAAAGAAAGAGAAAGGCTCCCGGTCAGAGGTGAGGCGGAGTTCAGCGCTGTCAACCTCGATAGAAAGTCACTAAAAAGTCATCGGGTTAATTTCAATCCCATTAACAAATAAAATAAATGATTTCCATCGTAAATTGTCGTTACATAAATCTGAAAAACAATATTATCCCCACACCACATACACACTTGATGTTTGTTTCATAACCGACACTACACGGGGAGTATCGCTGAGAGCCCGCAAGCCGCTGGGACTTTGCGAAAATTCTGGAGGTGGCGAGGTAGATCTGGTGCAGAGTCTGGGAGAATCTGACAACACTAACATCGCTGCGTTACGGATAACCTTTTACCCAGAGGAAATCTCCTCCATGGTGCTGACCAAGATGAAGGAAATTGCTGAGGCTTACCTTGGCTGCAGAGTCACCAATGCTGTCATCACTGTTCCTGCTTACTTCAATGACTCCCAACGCCAGGCAACCAAAGATGCTGGTGTGATAGCTGGTCTCAATGTCCTGCGTGTCATCAATGAGCCAACAGCAGCTGCCATTGCCTATGGTCTGGACAAGAAAGGCAAAGGGGAGCGTAATGTTCTCATCTTTGACCTGGGTGGTGGCACCTTCGATGTGTCCATTCTCTCCATCGATGACGGTATCTTTGAAGTGAAATCAACAGCTGGTGATACCCACCTGGGAGGAGAAGACTTTGACAACCGCATGGTCAATCATTTCAGTGAGGAGTTCAAGCTGAAATACAAGAAAGACATCAGCCAGAACAAGAGAGCGGTGAGGAGGCTGCGGACAGCCTGTGACAGAGCAAAGAGAACGCTGTCTTCCAGCACCCAAGCCAGTATTGAGATTGACTCTCTGTTTGAGGGTGTTGATTTCTACACCTCTATCACAAGGGCTCGCTTTGAGGAGCTGAACTCTGACCTGTTCAGGGGCACTCTGGAGCCAGTGGAGAAAGCCCTGAGAGATGCCAAGCCGGACAAATCCCAGATCCATGAAATTGTCCTGGTCGGCGGCTCCACCCGAATCCCCAAGATCCAGAAGCTGCTGCAAGATTTCTTCAACGGTAGGGAGCTAAACAAGAGCATCAACCCCGATGAGGCCGTGGCCTATGGAGCAGCTGTCCAGGCGGCCATTCTGATGGGCGACAAGTCGGAGAATGTTCAGGATCTGCTACTCCTAGATGTTGCTGCTCTGTCATTGGGGCTGGAGACGGCAGGTGGAGTCATGACCACCCTTATCAAGCGTAACACCACCATCCTCACCAAGCAGACCCAGATCTTCAGCACCTACTCTGATAACCAGCCTGGTGTCCTTATTCAGGTGTTTGAAGGCGAGAGAGCCATGACCAAGGACAACAACCTTCTGGGCAAGTTTGAGTTGAGTGGCATCCCTCCCGCTCTTCGTGGCGTACCCCAGATTGAGGTGACCTTCGATATTGACGCCAATGGCATTCTCAGTGTCTCTGCTGTTGACAAGAGCACCGGGAAAACAAACAAGATCACCATCACCAACGACAAGGGCAGGCTGAGTAAGGTGGAAATTGACAGGATGGTGCAAGATGCAGAGAAGTACAAGAATGAGGATGAAATGCAGCGGCAGAAGATTGCAGCCAAGAACTTCCTGGCTTCAACATGAAGGGCTCTGTGGAGGATGAGAAGATGGCCGGAAAGATCAGTGCTGAGGACAAGAGAAAAGTCATTGTCCTGTGGAACCAGACAATATCCTGGCTGGAGAAGAATCAGATGGCAGAGAAGGAGGAGTTTGAGCACAAGCAGAAAGAGCTGGAAGAACTCAGCAATCCCATCATTGCTAAACTGTACCAAGGAGCAGCCACAGGGGAATCGTGCAGGGCACAGGCTGGGACTGCCAGTTCTGCCGGACCAGCTATTGAGGAGGTGGATTAAAGGACTGTAAATGTGACTGTCTGGGGCTTGCACGGTTTGAGCTCTCTCGACACTTCAGTGGGTCTGATGCTGATGTTGGCACTTGGGAATAGTCTTCACTGTAACACCACGGGGTCATGTCAATGTCCTGAATCTGGCTGTGATGTACTAATTGTAAACACTGGTAACTGGGTCTATTCAATTCCTTTGATCTGGTTTTCTGTATTGGGTTGCTTTATTTTTTTTTAATGTCATCTGTTTTGGAATGTAAACTTTGTACAGTTTTAGTTATCTTGTAACATGTTTTTAATAAATCTTTAAATTTTTTAAAAATTGGGTGTAATTATATTTCATCATCAGAGAAAGAAAACTTGCCATTTTGTTGTATCACTGTATCTCAATAAATGTTCCCTCCTCTTCCTCCCTTTCCCAGGGATATCTTCCTTCTAATTTCCAGCACACCTTCTTTCTGGATCTCTTTTGTCAACACTTCCACACTCTCACAGGTGCAGTTTGGCATTACTTTCCCAGAAGGCTTTTGGTTCTTCAAGAAGGTGACCAGTCCCCAAAGTTGACAGATCTAGTGATGTTGCCCTTCGCCAGTAGCTCCTGCAATGTCCCCAAAAACAGCTTAATTCGATGCCTTGGGAGAGAATCCCATATGCTGGGAATGACGATTGGTATTGGCAGCAGGCTGAGTTTTGAGGTGTGGGTTTGGACAGGTACATGGAGGGGAGGTGATTGACAGGTTGCGGGCAACTGGGACTAGCCGGGAGGATGCTGTGTGGGGCTTGGACAAGTTGGGTGGAAGGGCCATTTCCCAGCTGCATTCCACACAATTGTTGGCGTTTCTGTGCATCACCAACATTGTATCACGTCAGGATGTAAAGGAACTTTATCAGCCAAGGACAACCTGCAGCAGGTCTTCAAGGCACTGGAGTGATACCACCAACTCTAGATACACTTTATTTATACCACCGATATATGTTGTGAATTTTTTGTTTTGTGGCAGCAGAACATTGCAATACATTATAATTTTTAAAACTTTGTATAAAATACGATAAGAAATACATATAAAATAAATGAAATAATTATTGCAGAATGGCGGCAAAATATTGTGAGTTAGTAGGCTTGAGGTCAGAATTCTGATGGCAGGGATGAAGAAGTTGTTCCTGAAAAGTTGGGTGTGTGTCTTCTGGCTCCTGTACCTCCTCCTTGAAAGTCAGGCAGTATCTATGTTGGGAAATGAACAGTGGACCAACAGCAGACTGTAAGCAGAAACTCATCAAATCCACTGGCAACAAGTACCCTGCTCATGGACTTTATCTCTTGGCCCGAGGACCAAGTTAAACTATTTTACCACAGTGAGATATTCCTGCATTAACGCCGTGTTGATTGGCGCCTGTGGCATTTAAAACTATCTTCCTTAAATAGTGAACTTCCTCTGCCCTCTACAATCGAACATGGAGGATTGAATACGGGGTGGAAAAAATACTCCAAGGGACAAAAGATGCTATGATCGGCACCAACATACGTTAAGTGCCGGCTGAAGTCATCATCTGCAGAGGGAAACGGACAGTCGACGTTTCGGATTAGACAGACCCTTGATCTGGAGTTTTCAACTCTGTCCCGAAGGAGTTGTAATCTTGAGATTATGATTCCTGGATGTGGATATTAAGGGAGGAAATATCGCCTTGGGTCTGAAAGTTGGAAAAAATATCCGATGAATGTTTCTTTCGGGTTCTTCTCCGCTGCGAGTGGGAGTGGTTGGGTGGCGCGGAATATACCCCTCAACTACAGTTGTGTTATAGAAGATGAAGTAGCAGAGTGCCACGTGAGTGAGTAAAATTTGAAAACTGTACAGAATGAAATAGTCATGAATTCAGAGTTATTGAATGGTTTGTCGTAAATAATTTTCTCAAGTGTATTTTGTTTGGAGAAAACGGATGGGAGAAGGTAAGTCGCCGCCGAGACCCATCAGCAGGGCCCCCAGTATTTTTGTAACCTTACAAGGGAGTGGGTCTGGAAGCAGCGAGACGTACGAAGTGAACCATCGGTCGTCAATACACGCACTGAGTACTGGAAGACTGTACACAACTTGCAGAAAACTCTTAACAGGGGAATCTCTGTCTTTAGATTAGAAATCAGGGGAGAGCGCGAACGCAGTCCCCCACTACCACAAATTTTGCAGTCGAGTATCCCGCATTTGGGGACATCGCAGGCGTCAGCACACCCGAAGTGCAATGGGATAGCCTCGTCCTGGGAGAACCGCCTTAATGATCACGGTCTCTCCCCTGCCAGGTAAGTATGCTTTTTCTTCTCTGCCATCCACGTGCATGCTTAACCCACACCCCTCAATATTCAGGCAAACAAATGTTCTAAAGATCTATTTCCTACTATTCCACGTGCTCCTCCTAAAATACTGTTAGCATAAATGCCACAAATCTAGATTATTTGATTAACTGCTGTAGTTTACTGGTGACAAATCCCAGACCTTAATCTGCATGTTTTCTAAAAAAGGAAATGTGCGCCACGATTGGCTTTGCAGCGACTGGTCGTTGCCGAACCTGACCGCACGGTGTCAGTGTTTTCCTTGAGGAAATGCAGGGAGCTGCCTGAGGCCCACAGGGTGAATGAACAGACGACCCCGCAGACCGGGATTGCTCTAGAAAGGCTGCAGGGGAGATTAGCCAGGATGTCGCAGGGGGGTCAGCTTTTCACTTATGATGGGAGACTGAACACAGGACAGCACACGAACGGATCTTTCGGCTCAAAATGCCTGTGCACAGACATCCCACCCTGCAAAAAACGCTCACCCCCTCCGCCGCCCCACAGTGGCGGCGCCAGAGCTTTTTGCTTGCTGGTGCTACGGAGAGTCTGATTTATTCAGTGATGGTGCTGAGGGATGCACTGTATGGTAATATGTATTCGCAAGGCCAGACGCGTGGCGTTAAAAAGTCAGTTTCAAGCATTATGTGCCTACTATAAATGCCTCTGTATATTCACAAGCAACAGCAATTGATAGATCTAATATAGAAGTGAACTGTTACAGTGTCAACGGCATCGGAGACAACCTGGGCTACACGGAGCACAAACAAAAAAAACAAACAGAGCATCCGAGCAACAGCGGACAACGTGAATCACGCACCAATCCCGCAATCAGCGTCAAATGCGTGTTTTTCAACTGAAAAACACAAAATGAACCCACTGATATTCGCATTACATAGACAGCAATGCCAAAAGATACACTGTTATGAAAGTGAAAACAGGCAAACAACAGAAGCAAGGCTTTACCAGGAGTTGGACAAATCGTACTCTGACCATGCAATACCTCAACTAATTCGGCTATTGAATTTAAAACAAAAATCAACAGAATCACGCTTGGAAGCCTAAGGAAAACCAGTAGGCTTAATAGCAGTCAATGTAGTATTTTAGGATTTGCAGGAAACATAAGGACTATGGGGTAGAAAATAATAATAATAATCGGAATTAACCTTGGCCCAAATTTTTAAAAAATCAACTGCACTCACCATTAATGTTTTCAGAGAAGTACAATCTGTCTGTTGTTGTGATTGGTGGCGAAAGCATCAACGATTTTCTGGATGTCAAGTGCTTTGGTCCTCCGGCTGTTTATGGCCAATAGAGCCAAGTTGCTGTTCCCAGCATCAACGCTGCTATTCCTTAAGTAGTTTTTGACGCGTCTGAGGCAAGAGAAACTCCGTTCGCATGAGGCAGATGTAACAGGAAGAGTCAGTGATATGCAGGTCAGTTTGTATAAATCTATAAAAGCATCGCGGTAGGGTCTCATTAGAGCTAGAAATTCCACTGTGTCATTCACTGTCTGCCTTTGCTTTTGTTTTGTTTCCAGCAGACGCTGAACCTGATGTAGCTCTGCAGTCAGGTTCACTTCAGTCACTGCATAGTATTCGGCAATTGGCCAAAGACAATTCTTCACGAGGAAGAACTTGTGTTTGGGACTCAATGCTGAGACTCCAGTCAGAACACCACCAGTCACAATTAAGAACTGTCTTTGCATTTCAGTCAGAAGTCTGTCCATAACAGGATAGAAACAGTGCTCGCGAAGGTCATCAGAGGATGTGACAGGTGTGCGTTCGGTTTGGGCCTCAACAACAAAAATCATGTAGGCGGCGAGGTGGCTGGGCCTGTCTCCTTTCATGTGGTCTGCTCTGTATACCGGCCTTGACGCACAGGTCCCTAGCTCTTGCCTGAATTTCACTCCATGATTCCTCTCCCCATTTTGCTGAGAGTGCATCGATGATAGACTGAGCCAAGTCCACAGCGGATGAAAGCTCCAAACTGGGAGATCGTAGCTGGGCTGACATGAACTTGGTGACTCGGAATAAATCCTCAAATAGAGTGAGAAGTAAAGCAAACTGCTCGTCAATCAGTCCATTTACAGCTCTGACCTCCGTTTTCCTTCGTGAATTTGGTTGACCCGTAATATCCTGTAGTGTAGCTAGAATGGCAGGGAGTGATTTCCTTATAGCCCACAAAGCTGTATACTGCCATGCCCAGCGTTTGTCTGACAATTTCTTCAACTCCACGGGCTGTGCAGTTGATTCCAGTTCTCTCTGTCTCTTCATGAAAAGATCATGGGCAACAGAGTTGAAAATAAGTTGTAAAGCAGCTGCACAGTTTCAAAAAACTCACCCGCTTGTGGTACATTGCTCACAACATCCACTAAAACAAGGTTAAGTCTGTGAGCATGGCAGTGTATATATAATGCCTGCGGGACCTCTTTCCTGAACCTCTCTTGTACCCCGTTATTGCACCCGGACATCACTGTCATAGCACTGACCTATGTAGGTGTTCTTATCAATAACACACTGGGCGCGTGTCTGTTCAATGCTTTTAAGAAGCGACTCTGCACCCAACCTTTCTGCTGAGGTGAAGTGCAAGAATTCTTCACGCACTGTTTCGTTATTCAAATACCGCACCACCACTGATATTTGCTCCTTTTTGCTCAAGTCTTTACTTTCATCCACCATGATGGCAAAATATCCAGCCTCCTTGATTTCTGCACTTATTGACATCTGACCGTATCTGCCATAATACACATAATTTCATTTTGGATATCGTGATGGGTGGATTTTGCATTTCCAGGATTGTCCTCTATTTTTTTTAGCTACAGTCTTATCAAACTTCTCAATTACACTGAGAAACTCAACAAAGTTTCCCCTATTGCCAGATCCATCATTCTCCCGGTGTCCTCGCTGGGCAATGCCTTGGCACGCAGTATAGCGTAGAGACACAACCACTGCTCTCATATACTCACAATTTTCTTGGACAGTCTTTGCATGTCCTTTATCAAGCATATTTCCCAATCTTGAACCGTCTTGTTTCTCAATCTGAATTCAGCCCATGCCTCCATAGCAAACTTATGCGCTGCACTTACATGGTGGGTTTTGAAAGCTGTTGTAGCTTTCCGCCAGTTGCTGTAACCGGTGACAGTGAAGATAGACTCAGAATGGAACCCATGTCCTCCACACAGGAAATGCCTGCATGCGAAGCAGAATGTAGCATCTTTTGAGATTGAATATTCCAGCCAGGAGTACAGTCAAACCAGCCACAAAGAAAACTCCTCTGCTAATTGCCAAACTGTTGCATGCAGCGAAGGGTACTTTTTCAATGCTAGCCGACAGGGTCCTTCCTCAGGGTGTTGGCTAACATCGCTAACAGTATTCCCACTCGCACTAAGAGCAGCTACATCCACGTCCTCTTCCGAATCCCGCTCCATTTCTTCTTCCTCTACTTCGCCCTCACACTCCTTCAATGAACTGCTGTCGTCCTCATCCCCACTTACTTCTTTCTGCATGTCACTTTCAATTAAGACAGGCTCAGGCTGAGACACCACTGATTCCTCTGGATGAGGACGTTTTCTGACTAAAAATCGATCTGTTTTTCACGCCAGCCAAAATAATGCACGTGCCAGGCCCATGCTCGCTTGTAAAAGCACAATGCGTGTGTGGGGGGCATCCGTTAGTCTCGTGAGACCATAGATCTGCACCTGGATGTATACTATCAATCTCTCGCGTGAGTGAGAGCCACTGACGTCACCTTAAGTGATCTTAGATCAGCTTAACTGATCTGAGGACAGCAACGGCAAGACATTGACAACGAACGAATAAGCAGAAGTGTAGAGTGGATCTGACAGTTTATAACTTCATTGCTGTGTGGTTGCTATGGTAATTGGGGGCACTGTTTCACTAGATCAACTGGAGAAACAAGCTGTATTCAAAACTATACAGAGAAAGCAAAGCAGCTGCAGTTTTAATTTCTTGGTGGTGCTATTGCAATTTCTGCTGGGGCTATAGCCCCAGCTAGCATCACTTTAGCGCCGCCCCTGTGCCCCCCGCAACCCCATATCTCCCCCCCACGGTCGACCTCCAAGGGTGTATGTAATACTTTGTTTAGTGATTTTGTGTAATCTGTAAACCAAGTTGGGTATATGCAGAAATGTGACATTAATATATGTACTAATATTATGTTATCATGTTTATTCCATTACAACTTTAAGCAAGTCTACAGGGAGTTTTGCCTCATCACGTAGGACATCAATAAAATAGCTCCTTAGCAGATTATTTGATTAGCTGCTGTAGTTTATTGCTGGGAATTCCCAGACCTTAATCTGCATGTTTGCTAAAATAGGAAATGTGCGCCACGATTGGTTTTGCAGTGACTGGTCGTTGTCGAACCCGACCGCACGGTGTCAGTGTTTTCATTGAGGAAATGCAGGGAGCTGCCTGAGGCCCACAGGGTGAATGAACAGGCGGCCCCGTCCCCGGCCCCGCAGACCGGGATTGCGCTGGAAAGGGTGAAGGGGAGATTAGCCAGGATGTTGCTGGGGGGGGGGTCAGCTTTTCAGTTATGAAAGGAGACTGAACACAGGACAGCACAGGAGCTGATCTTTCGGCTCAAAATGCCTGTGCACAGACATCCCACCCTGCAAAAGCACCCCGCCCCCCGCAACCCCATATCCCCCCCCCCCCACCGCTCTCCGGTGACCTCCAAGGGTGTATGTAATACTTTGTTTAGTGATTTTGTCTAATCTGTTAAACAAGTTGGGTGTATGCAGAAATGTGACATTGATATATGTACTTATGTTATCATGTTTATTCTATTACAATTTTAAGTAAGTCTATAGGGAGCTTGGCCTCATCACGTAGGACATCAATAGAGTAGCTCCTTAGCAGCCAGCCAGTTAGTTTAAAGAATGTTAGCTATGCTAATGAACGAATGACACCTGTTAAACTCACCTGAACTTGTCTTTTACATTTTAACCCACCCTGGGCAATAGAAAAGTCACTGTTGCAAACAGTGCAGCGAGCAACACTGTCATTATTTTTGAGGTCGACTGTAAAGCCCACCCACAGAGAAAACTGATAGGTCTACTTAGCAGGGGTCCCCAACCTTTTTTGCACCGTGGACCAGTTTAATATTGACAATATTCTTGCGGACGGGGGTGCTGGGGAAGGTGTGTGTTAATCACGACCGGAATATAAGTGATAAGTCAACTATATGTCACCTATAAGTGGCTAATCCACTCTGAATTTTGTTTCTGAAAGGGCTTATCTAATGAATTTAATATTAAACACACAGCGCATATTTTTGTCGCATGAATATAGTGATAAGTCAATTATAAGTCAATAGCATCATAATATTTTAAGTAACGGTTGGATACTAAACACACAGCGCATATTTTCCTCGTATGAACATATAAAATCATTGCAACTTTTCAGCCCACCATCATTTGCAAGCTCGAGGAGTTGATCTTCTTCCCACGCTGACATGGATGACGCGTGGGTAATGACCTCGCATGCATTCAAGTTCAACAGTGGGCGTGACAGGGAATGAGGGAAGGTGCAGCTGACTCATATCGCCAAATCATATCGTTTCCTCGGTGGTTGGGGACCACTCTTAGCACGAGGAGACCAATCAGGATGCTCACTCTCCCTCTGCCTGTCATGGTCCCTTCTGGCAAACCCCTATCTTGCCATTTGCCTCAAGAATTGGGCCTCAATCACCTCATTTAGATTCCAATCATTCCCAGGTTCCACTAACTACACGCACCTGCTTCCCATCAGAAACGGCAAGATAAAAACCCTGTGACCACAGCAAGAAGCCACCAGTTCGTTAGTCAACCCTTGTGAGAGTAGACCTTGTTTCCTATTCCTGAGAACTGTTAGTTCTGAGCTTTGCATCGTCTCCCGGATATCGGCTCCCCATTCGCAGTGGTGCTATGCCTAACGACTCTGCCTCAGCATCTGTGTCCTGTACTTGCGTTCGCCCCCAGCCACGTCCTTGCAACACTCTCTCTCCCTCTCAAAAAAATCGATTTCCTGGATATTGTATATAATTTTGGGCGTCAGGGAGCCGCAATCAATATGCGGGAGACTCCCGGAACTTCCGGGAGAGGTGGGATGTCTGCGTACAAAACGTTATGCCAAATTAAATTAAATCCCTTCTCCTCCACACGATCCCTATCTCTTCATACCCGGTCATGTTCTTATTTAAAACGCTCTTAAACTGCACCGGATCTGCTTCCACCACCATGAGAAGCAGCTCGTTCCGGGGAAAACCACCAGCCTCTGTGTGAAAGAAAATCTCCTTTAAACTAACTCTCTCATCATAAAAATGCAAATATTTGATATTTCTGTTCGGAGGAAATCACTTAACGTCTTCTATAAGTGTTTCTCTTCAATTTTCAAGATGTTGGGTTTTGCCTCCATTTCCCGACAACTGAGAGAAATCCAGTGACGGGTCAGGTTAGATCTGTTTTCTTTGGGAGGGTAATGGTGATCATAAATGGGAGAGAGGGGCCCAGGTAGCGTGGACAAGGTCATTGTTTACCCAGTGGACAGTCGAGTTCAAACCAGAGTTTAGGAACGAGGGTTAGTGGGGCCTGAGAGTGAACTTCATCCCACAGGGGGTGGTTGGAATCTGGAAACTTGTTGTCTGAGAGGGTGGTGCATTTGAAAGTTCAAAGTAAGATTTATTATCAGAGTACATACAAGTCACCACATAGACCCCCCGAGATACTCAGCAAATCTATAAAATAGTAACTGTAAGCAGGATCAATGAACGATCAAGTGGAGCATACAAGACAGCAAACTGTGCAAATGCAAATCTATATATCTGTTTATCTTTTGCAATAAATAATGAGAGCATGAAATAACAAGATAAAGAGTCCTTAAAGTGAGATACCTTTGTATGATATTTTCAGGACTAGAAGTTTGAAGGGATTTGGTTTGTCACCTAAAACAGTCAAAAACTTCTATAGATGGACCGTGGACAGCATTCTGACAGGCTATATCACTGTCTGACATCAAGACATCTTCAAGGAGTGGTGCCTCAGAAAGGTAAAGTCCATTATTAACGACCCCCATCACCCAGGGCATACCCTCTTCTCATGGTTACTGTTGGGAAGGAGGTAGAGAGGCATAAAGATACACACTCAGCATTTCAGGAACAGCTTCTTCCCCACTACAATCTGAGTTCTGACTGGTCATTGAACCCATGAACACTACCTCATTCATATATATATATATATATATATATATATATATTTCTGTTTTGCAATGGTTTTAATCTATTAAGTGCACATATATAGACTTACTGTAATTGATCAACTTATGTATTTGTTTTCCATATTATGTATTGCATTGAACTGCTGCTGCTAAATTAACAAATTTCACAATACATACCTGTGATAATGAACCTGATTCTGATTTTCTGTTCAAAGGCATTGGTGTTCCCATATCAGGCGCTAATGTAGCCAGTCAATAAACTTTCCACTACACATCTATAGATGTTTGTAAAGGTTTCTGACGACATGCCAAATCTCTGCAGAATCCGAAGGAAGTAGAAGCTTCCTTTGCACTGAGAGTTTTACGAAAGGTCCAGGGCAGATCCTCTGACACCGTGGAGACAGGGACTGTCACAACATTTAACATTTGAATTGGGGGACCATTTCGTTCAGCACCTCAACTCAAAGTTCCCCCTAATTTGTAATGACCAGTGTGAGCAAAAAATTTGTACTGCACAACGACAACATGTGCACACTGAATTTTAAGGTGGAAGTTAAGCTGAAGTTATTCTAAGGATAATAAGTGTATGCAGTTTGTTGTTCATTGTTTAAAAGAAAAAAAATTAACATAAATGAGTCTTCATTCTCATGAACAATACGACTGCAAGCAACAGTATCAATCGTTCCACGTTATTAAAGTTGTCTAAAATGGTTGACAAAATATCCAGATTGGTGTTTTATTTGGAAATCATTGCATACAGCACTGAATTGGTAGCTTAATTACATAAGAGACATAATCGTGAACAAGATAATGAACGTATCAAAGTTGCTTCGTCAGTTTTCTCCCTGCTGTCTTTGGCATCTACCCAGTCTTTGACCAGACGAATAAATCCGCCTTCCAGCAGAGAATTCTCATTGGCATATCCAAATGACTCTCACTTAAACGGTTCCTCAGTTTGTTTTTGATCTGATTCGTGACGGTAAAACCTCTTTCACGAGCAGCGCTAGATGTAAGAAAGGTTCCGCCAATGTCCGTCAGCTTTGCAAGCTCACAAAACTCTTCATTTTGAGTTGCAAATGTCACCATTTCAGAAGAGCTGGTAATCGGTTTGGATTTAATTTTTTCTTGTACAGATAATACGAAGTCATTGTACTGCTTAACTGTGACAGCATTTTCAGCAAGGAAATCAGGATATTTTCCACACACGGCACTCACCTGGACTTTGCCAAAATGGAGGTCACATTCTGCACGCACAGAAAAATCAAAAGCCTCCCGTTCTTGTACCTCGCCCTCAGGAAACCTCTCTTCTAAATGAACACAGAGATAGTTTATCAAGGTCAACAGAGAATTTGTAGCTACTGTCACAACTGTAGCTCAGAAAAATTTAACTTCCTCACTCCAAGACTCTTTGTCTCCCAGATACTTCTTTCTTATCTTGTTAATTTTGCCTCGTGCAAAATGAAGTGCATCAATTGTCCTTAAGACACTCCTTTGCAGAGTCTTCAACAGTGCAGCCTCTTCTTCAAAGACATCATTTAACAGCTCTAAAGCTATTTTTATTCACTGCTTATCAACTTTTTGTGACAATATTTCTTCTGAAATATCGTCCTCAAAATATACAATCAATGCCTCATACATGTTTATGATTGCCTGCAGTGTAACGTGTCTAGACAGCATCTCACTTTATTCACTGGTCTGAAAGCAACAGCTTCATTTCCAGAAGTGTTTGCAATTCCTTTAAAAGTGCATCTTTTAGTTGAAGATTGAGAAAACACCCAGAAACCTCCCAGGCCATGCTCTTTTCTTGCTGCTGCCATCAGGTGGAGGTAAAAGTGCCTCAGGATTCACACCACCAGATTCATGAACAGTTACTACCCCCCAGCCATCAGGTTCTTCAACAGAAGGGGATATCTACACTCATTTAAGGACTCTGTTATATTTTCACAATGAGTGCAGTGGATAGAGGGGAACAGGTGAATGTCATATACTTGGATTTCCAGAGGGCGTTCGATAAGGTGCTGCAGAAGAGACTTATAAATAAGTCGGATGCATGGTGTCAGAGGAAGTGTATTGGCATGGATAGTGGATTGGTTAACCGATAGAAGGCAGAGAGTCGGCATAAATGGGTGCTTCCCCGGTTAGCAGCCTGTGGTGAGTGGGATGTCACAGGGCCCGCAACTGTTTACCATTTACATTGATAATTTGGAAGAGGGGACTGAGTGTAGTGTAGCAAAATATGCTGATGACACTAAACTGAGTGGAAAAGCAAATTGTACAGAGGATATGGAGAGTCTGCAGAGGGATATAGATAGGTTAAGTGAGTGGGCCAAGGTCTGGCAGATGGAATACAATGTTGGTAAATGCAAGGTCATCCACTTTGGAAGGAATAATAGAAGAGTAGATTATTATTTAAATGGTGAAAGATTGCAGCATGCTGTTGTGCAGAGGGACTTGGGAGTGCTTGTTCATGAATCGCAAAAAGTTGGCTTGCAAGTACGGTAGGTTAGTAAGAAGGCGAATGGAATATTGGCCTGCATTGCTAGAGGGATTGAATTCAAGAGCAGGGAAGTCATGCTGCAATTATACAGGGTACTGGTGAGGCCACACCTGCAGTACTGTGTGAAGTTCTGGTCTCTATACTTGAGGAAGGATATACTGGTTTGGTGGCAGTGCAGAAGAGAGTCACCAGGCTGATTCCAGGGATGAAGGGGTTAACCTGTGAGGACAGATTGAGTCACCTGGGACTATACTCTCTGGAGTTCAGAAGAATGAGAGGGGATCTTATAGAAACATACAAAAGTTTGAAAGGGATAGATAAGGTAGAAGTAGAAAACTTGTTTCCATCGGCAGGTGAGACTAGAACTGGGGGACATTGCCTCAAGATTCAGGGGAGAAGATTTAGGACGGAGATGAGGAAAAACTGTTTTTCCCAGAGAGTGGTAAATCTGTGGAATTCTCAGCCCAGGGAAGCAGTTGAGGCTTCTTCACTAAATATTTTTAGGAAACAGTTCGATAGGTTTTTGCATAGTAAGGGAATTAAGGGATATGGGGAAAGGCAAGCAGATGGAGCTGAGCTTACAGACAGATCAGCCATGATCTTATTGAATGGCGGGGAAGGCTCGATGGGCCGGATGGCCTTCTCCTGCTCCTATTTCTTATGTTATTTCATGCTCGTTACTTATTGCTATTTATTTATATTTGCACAGCTTGTTTACTGTTTACAGTTCTGGATGTTTACAGTTCACAGTTACTGTTCTATAGATTTGCTAAGTATGCCCACAGAATAAGAATCTCAGGGTTGTATGTGGTGACACGTATGTACTCTGAGAAGAAATCTTACTTTGAACTTTGATAACGTCAAGAAATGCAAACACGTAATTTTTGCTTCTCCAGCTGTCCGGGGTTTGGACACACTTTTCCATTTGTTCATCAGTGTGTTGAACTGAATGTATGCAGGGATTCATTTCAATAGCCAACAAAATGCTGTCAATAAGAACTTGCTCTCCTCTGGATTTGATCGTTTTCGCTCTCCTTCATCTGCCCCCTCACAAAACACAGGTAGGGCCTGTAGCGAGTAATGAAGGATTTTCTTACCGAAGCTTTTGTACACCATCCATATGTGATTTGCTTGCTAAATGACGTTTCAAAAAGACAAGTTTCCAAATATCACTCCACTTCTTTCCACTTGTAAATTCTCCAGCAACTCTTGCATCTGTGACAACCCACACAGGTAACACCATTTTCTGCATTCTACATAAATATTTCTCATAGCTGAACGTTCCAAACTCTCAGGCTTTCAGTGCAGCTTTTTCAATTGTTTCATTAAGCCATTCCACTTCAAATGAACCCGCTCTTCACACGGCCTTAGACCACCTGGACAGGATGCTGTTTGTTGTCACCATCAATATTTAACACCACCATTCCCACAGTCCTGATCAACAAGCTATGAACACTACCTCACTGCTTTTTTTAAAATTTGTGCTTTTATACTGTAGTACTTATCGTAATTTAACTGTTTAATATGCATATATATATGCTTACTGTAATAAAGTATTGTCTTAGAGTGCGTCTGTGCTCTAGCAGGTCCATTTGAATGTTCTCCATGCTGTTCATTCAGACGCTCTTCTGCACACCACTGTTGTACCACATGGTTACTTGAGTTACTGTCACCTTCCTGTCGTCCAGAACCAGTCT
This sequence comes from Mobula birostris, assembly GCF_030028105.1. Taxonomy (NCBI): domain Eukaryota; kingdom Metazoa; phylum Chordata; class Chondrichthyes; order Myliobatiformes; family Myliobatidae; genus Mobula; species Mobula birostris. The sequence continues at coordinate 197,514,538 of NC_092374.1, read as the reverse complement.
GACCGTTCTCCTCCGACCACTCTCAACAACGAGGCATTTTTGCTCACTGCATGGTTTTTGTTTTACACACCATTCTCTGTAAACCTTAGCGAATATTGTGAACGAACATCCCAGAGATCATTAGTTTCTGAGATACTCAAACCACCCTGTCTGGCACCAACAGGCATTCCACAGTAAAAATCACATTTCTTCCTCAATCCAATGTTTGGTCTGGACAACAACTTGACCATGTCTGCATGCAATTATGCACTGAGCTGCTGCCACATGATTGGCTGTTTAGTTGTTTGCATTAACCAGCAGACACACAGCTGTACCTAGTAAAGTGGTCACTGAGTGTCCGTCTGTGACAAACCCGATTCTGATCTGGAGCTGATCCTAGCACCTTACACCTCTGGCCCAAGGGAACCTCCAGCAGCGGGTCAACATATTAGGGCAATATCACTAATACAGACATCATCCACAACCTCCACAAGTCTTCTGTATCCTCCAGGACTACATCTCAGCATTGAGCCAAATTAAACAGTAAAGCTTTCCGACACCACAGCCATGAAATTGTTATAAAATAAAATTAATGCTCTGGCTGATTAATCTCAGCCGGCTTTTACACCATTTTTTAAATGTTCATGCTGGTTTTACCTTAATTAATTACTTTCCGCACTGTCGCCAAATATCTAAGATCGCCACTCAATCTTACAATATCATGCTGTATTCTGGCCAATCCACGGCTAAAGAAAGAGAAAGGCTCCCGGTCAGAGGTGAGGCGGAGTTCAGCGCTGTCAACCTCGATAGAAAGTCACTAAAAAGTCATCGGGTTAATTTCAATCCCATTAACAAATAAAATAAATGATTTCCATCGTAAATTGTCGTTACATAAATCTGAAAAACAATATTATCCCCACACCACATACACACTTGATGTTTGTTTCATAACCGACACTACACGGGGAGTATCGCTGAGAGCCCGCAAGCCGCTGGGACTTTGCGAAAATTCTGGAGGTGGCGAGGTAGATCTGGTGCAGAGTCTGGGAGAATCTGACAACACTAACATCGCTGCGTTACGGATAACCTTTTACCCAGAGGAAATCTCCTCCATGGTGCTGACCAAGATGAAGGAAATTGCTGAGGCTTACCTTGGCTGCAGAGTCACCAATGCTGTCATCACTGTTCCTGCTTACTTCAATGACTCCCAACGCCAGGCAACCAAAGATGCTGGTGTGATAGCTGGTCTCAATGTCCTGCGTGTCATCAATGAGCCAACAGCAGCTGCCATTGCCTATGGTCTGGACAAGAAAGGCAAAGGGGAGCGTAATGTTCTCATCTTTGACCTGGGTGGTGGCACCTTCGATGTGTCCATTCTCTCCATCGATGACGGTATCTTTGAAGTGAAATCAACAGCTGGTGATACCCACCTGGGAGGAGAAGACTTTGACAACCGCATGGTCAATCATTTCAGTGAGGAGTTCAAGCTGAAATACAAGAAAGACATCAGCCAGAACAAGAGAGCGGTGAGGAGGCTGCGGACAGCCTGTGACAGAGCAAAGAGAACGCTGTCTTCCAGCACCCAAGCCAGTATTGAGATTGACTCTCTGTTTGAGGGTGTTGATTTCTACACCTCTATCACAAGGGCTCGCTTTGAGGAGCTGAACTCTGACCTGTTCAGGGGCACTCTGGAGCCAGTGGAGAAAGCCCTGAGAGATGCCAAGCCGGACAAATCCCAGATCCATGAAATTGTCCTGGTCGGCGGCTCCACCCGAATCCCCAAGATCCAGAAGCTGCTGCAAGATTTCTTCAACGGTAGGGAGCTAAACAAGAGCATCAACCCCGATGAGGCCGTGGCCTATGGAGCAGCTGTCCAGGCGGCCATTCTGATGGGCGACAAGTCGGAGAATGTTCAGGATCTGCTACTCCTAGATGTTGCTGCTCTGTCATTGGGGCTGGAGACGGCAGGTGGAGTCATGACCACCCTTATCAAGCGTAACACCACCATCCTCACCAAGCAGACCCAGATCTTCAGCACCTACTCTGATAACCAGCCTGGTGTCTTTATTCAGGTGTTTGAAGGCGAGAGAGCCATGACCAAGGACAACAACCTTCTGGGCAAGTTTGAGTTGAGTGGCATCCCTCCCGCTCTTCGTGGCGTACCCCAGATTGAGGTGACCTTCGATATTGACGCCAATGGCATTCTCAGTGTCTCTGCTGTTGACAAGAGCACCGGGAAAACAAACAAGATCACCATCACCAACGACAAGGGCAGGCTGAGTAAGGTGGAAATTGACAGGATGGTGCAAGATGCAGAGAAGTACAAGAATGAGGATGAAATGCAGCGGCAGAAGATTGCAGCCAAGAACTTCCTGGCTTCAACATGAAGGGCTCTGTGGAGGATGAGAAGATGGCCGGAAAGATCAGTGCTGAGGACAAGAGAAAAGTCATTGTCCTGTGGAACCAGACAATATCCTGGCTGGAGAAGAATCAGATGGCAGAGAAGGAGGAGTTTGAGCACAAGCAGAAAGAGCTGGAAGAACTCAGCAATCCCATCATTGCTAAACTGTACCAAGGAGCAGCCACAGGGGAATCGTGCAGGGCACAGGCTGGGACTGCCAGTTCTGCCGGACCAGCTATTGAGGAGGTGGATTAAAAGACTGTAAATGTGACTGTCTGGGGCTTGCACGGTTTGAGCTCTCTCGACACTTCAGTGGGTCTGATGCTGATGTTGGCACTTGGGAATAGTCTTCACTGTAACACCACGGGGTCATGTCAATGTCCTGAATCTGGCTGTGATGTACTAATTGTAAACACTGGTAACTGGGTCTATTCAATTCCTTTGATCTGGTTTTCTGTATTGGGTTGCTTTATTTTTTTTTAATGTCATCTGTTTTGGAATGTAAACTTTGTACAGTTTTAGTTATCTTGTAACATGTTTTTAATAAATCTTTAAATTTTTTAAAAATTGGGTGTAATTATATTTCATCATCAGAGAAAGAAAACTTGCCATTTTGTTGTATCACTGTATCTCAATAAATGTTCCCTCCTCTTCCTCCCTTTCCCAGGGATATCTAATTTCCAGCACACCTTCTTTCTGGATCTCTTTTGTCAACACTTCCACACTCTCACAGGTGCAGTTTGGCATTACTTTCCCAGAAGGCTTTTGGTTCTTCAAGAAGGTGACCAGTCCCCAAAGTTGACAGATCTAGTGATGTTGCCCTTCGCCAGTAGCTCCTGCAATGTCCCCAAAAACAGCTTAATTCAATGCCTTGGGAGAGAATCCCATATGCTGGGAATGACGATTGGTATTGGCAGCAGGCTGAGTTTTGAGGTGTGGGTTTGGACAGGTACATGGAGGGGAGGTGATTGACAGGTTGCGGGCAACTGGGACTAGCCGGGAGGATGCTGTGTGGGGCTTGGACAAGTTGGGTGGAAGGGCCATTTCCCAGCTGCATTCCACACAATTGTTGGCGTTTCTGTGCATCACCAACATTGTATCACGTCAGGATGTAAAGGAACTTTATCAGCCAAGGACAACCTGCAGCAGGTCTTCAAGGCACTGGAGTGATACCACCAACTCTAGATACACTTTATTTATACCACCGATATATGTTGTGAATTTTTTGTTTTGTGGCAGCAGAACATTGCAATACATTATAATTTTTAAAACTTTGTATAAAATACGATAAGAAATACATATAAAATAAATGAAATAATTATTGCAGAATGGCGGCAAAATATTGTGAGTTAGTAGGCTTGAGGTCAGAATTCTGATGGCAGGGATGAAGAAGTTGTTCCTGAAAAGTTGGGTGTGTGTCTTCTGGCTCCTGTACCTCCTCCTTGAAAGTCAGGCAGTATCTATGTTGGGAAATGAACAGTGGACCAACAGCAGACTGTAAGCAGAAACTCATCAAATCCACTGGCAACAAGTACCCTGCTCATGGACTTTATCTCTTGGCCCGAGGACCAAGTTAAACTATTTTACCACAGTGAGATATTCCTGCATTAACGCCGTGTTGATTGGCGCCTGTGGCATTTAAAACTATCTTCCTTAAATAGTGAACTTCCTCTGCCCTCTACAATCGAACATGGAGGATTGAATACGGGGTGGAAAAAATACTCCAAGGGACAAAAGATGCTATGATCGGCACCAACATACGTTAAGTGCCGGCTGAAGTCATCATCTGCAGAGGGAAACGGACAGTCGACGTTTCGGATTAGACAGACCCTTGATCTGGAGTTTTCAACTCTGTCCCGAAGGAGTTGTAATCTTGAGATTATGATTCCTGGATGTGGATATTAAGGGAGGAAATATCGCCTTGGGTCTGAAAGTTGGAAAAAATATCCGATGAATGTTTCTTTCGGGTTCTTCTCCGCTGCGAGTGGGAGTGGTTGGGTGGCGCGGAATATACCCCTCAACTACAGTTGTGTTATAGAAGATGAAGTAGCAGAGTGCCACGTGAGTGAGTAAAATTTGAAAACTGTACAGAATGAAATAGTCATGAATTCAGAGTTATTGAATGGTTTGTCGTAAATAATTTTCTCAAGTGTATTTTGTTTGGAGAAAACGGATGGGAGAAGGTAAGTCGCCGCCGAGACCCATCAGCAGGGCCCCCAGTATTTTTGTAACCTTACAAGGGAGTGGGTCTGGAAGCAGCGAGACGTACGAAGTGAACCATCGGTCGTCAATACACGCACTGAGTACTGGAAGACTGTACACAACTTGCAGAAAACTCTTAACAGGGGAATCTCTGTCTTTAGATTAGAAATCAGGGGAGAGCGCGAACGCAGTCCCCCACTACCACAAATTTTGCAGTCGAGTATCCCGCATTTGGGGACATCGCAGGCGTCAGCACACCCGAAGTGCAATGGGATAGCCTCGTCCTGGGAGAACCGCCTTAATGATCACGGTCTCTCCCCTGCCAGGTAAGTATGCTTTTTCTTCTCTGCCATCCACGTGCATGCTTAACCCACACCCCTCAATATTCAGGCAAACAAATGTTCTAAAGATCTATTTCCTACTATTCCACGTGCTCCTCCTAAAATACTGTTAGCATAAATGCCACAAATCTAGATTATTTGATTAACTGCTGTAGTTTACTGGTGACAAATCCCAGACCTTAATCTGCATGTTTTCTAAAAAAGGAAATGTGCGCCACGATTGGCTTTGCAGCGACTGGTCGTTGCCGAACCTGACCGCACGGTGTCAGTGTTTTCCTTGAGGAAATGCAGGGAGCTGCCTGAGGCCCACAGGGTGAATGAACAGACGACCCCGCAGACCGGGATTGCTCTAGAAAGGCTGCAGGGGAGATTAGCCAGGATGTCGCAGGGGGGTCAGCTTTTCACTTATGATGGGAGACTGAACACAGGACAGCACACGAACGGATCTTTCGGCTCAAAATGCCTGTGCACAGACATCCCACCCTGCAAAAAACGCTCACCCCCTCCGCCGCCCCACAGTGGCGGCGCCAGAGCTTTTTGCTTGCTGGTGCTACGGAGAGTCTGATTTATTCAGTGATGGTGCTGAGGGATGCACTGTATGGTAATATGTATTCGCAAGGCCAGACGCGTGGCGTTAAAAAGTCAGTTTCAAGCATTATGTGCCTACTATAAATGCCTCTGTATATTCACAAGCAACAGCAATTGATAGATCTAATATAGAAGTGAACTGTTACAGTGTCAACGGCATCGGAGACAACCTGGGCTACACGGAGCACAAACAAAAAAAACAAACAGAGCATCCGAGCAACAGCGGACAACGTGAATCACGCACCAATCCCGCAATCAGCGTCAAATGCGTGTTTTTCAACTGAAAAACACAAAATGAACCCACTGATATTCGCATTACATAGACAGCAATGCCAAAAGATACACTGTTATGAAAGTGAAAACAGGCAAACAACAGAAGCAAGGCTTTACCAGGAGTTGGACAAATCGTACTCTGACCATGCAATACCTCAACTAATTCGGCTATTGAATTTAAAACAAAAATCAACAGAATCACGCTTGGAAGCCTAAGGAAAACCAGTAGGCTTAATAGCAGTCAATGTAGTATTTTAGGATTTGCAGGAAACATAAGGACTATGGGGTAGAAAATAATAATAATAATCGGAATTAACCTTGGCCCAAATTTTTAAAAAATCAACTGCACTCACCATTAATGTTTTCAGAGAAGTACAATCTGTCTGTTGTTGTGATTGGTGGCGAAAGCATCAACGATTTTCTGGATGTCAAGTGCTTTGGTCCTCCGGCTGTTTATGGCCAATAGAGCCAAGTTGCTGTTCCCAGCATCAACGCTGCTATTCCTTAAGTAGTTTTTGACGCGTCTGAGGCAAGAGAAACTCCGTTCGCATGAGGCAGATGTAACAGGAAGAGTCAGTGATATGCAGGTCAGTTTGTATAAATCTATAAAAGCATCGCGGTAGGGTCTCATTAGAGCTAGAAATTCCACTGTGTCATTCACTGTCTGCCTTTGCTTTTGTTTTGTTTCCAGCAGACGCTGAACCTGATGTAGCTCTGCAGTCAGGTTCACTTCAGTCACTGCATAGTATTCGGCAATTGGCCAAAGACAATTCTTCACGAGGAAGAACTTGTGTTTGGGACTCAATGCTGAGACTCCAGTCAGAACACCACCAGTCACAATTAAGAACTGTCTTTGCATTTCAGTCAGAAGTCTGTCCATAACAGGATAGAAACAGTGCTCGCGAAGGTCATCAGAGGATGTGACAGGTGTGCGTTCGGTTTGGGCCTCAACAACAAAAATCATGTAGGCGGCGAGGTGGCTGGGCCTGTCTCCTTTCATGTGGTCTGCTCTGTATACCGGCCTTGACGCACAGGTCCCTAGCTCTTGCCTGAATTTCACTCCATGATTCCTCTCCCCATTTTGCTGAGAGTGCATCGATGATAGACTGAGCCAAGTCCACAGCGGATGAAAGCTCCAAACTGGGAGATCGTAGCTGGGCTGACATGAACTTGGTGACTCGGAATAAATCCTCAAATAGAGTGAGAAGTAAAGCAAACTGCTCGTCAATCAGTCCATTTACAGCTCTGACCTCCGTTTTCCTTCGTGAATTTGGTTGACCCGTAATATCCTGTAGTGTAGCTAGAATGGCAGGGAGTGATTTCCTTATAGCCCACAAAGCTGTATACTGCCATGCCCAGCGTTTGTCTGACAATTTCTTCAACTCCACGGGCTGTGCAGTTGATTCCAGTTCTCTCTGTCTCTTCATGAAAAGATCATGGGCAACAGAGTTGAAAATAAGTTGTAAAGCAGCTGCACAGTTTCAAAAAACTCACCCGCTTGTGGTACATTGCTCACAACATCCACTAAAACAAGGTTAAGTCTGTGAGCATGGCAGTGTATATATAATGCCTGCGGGACCTCTTTCCTGAACCTCTCTTGTACCCCGTTATTGCACCCGGACATCACTGTCATAGCACTGACCTATGTAGGTGTTCTTATCAATAACACACTGGGCGCGTGTCTGTTCAATGCTTTTAAGAAGCGACTCTGCACCCAACCTTTCTGCTGAGGTGAAGTGCAAGAATTCTTCACGCACTGTTTCGTTATTCAAATACCGCACCACCACTGATATTTGCTCCTTTTTGCTCAAGTCTTTACTTTCATCCACCATGATGGCAAAATATCCAGCCTCCTTGATTTCTGCACTTATTGACATCTGACCGTATCTGCCATAATACACATAATTTCATTTTGGATATCGTGATGGGTGGATTTTGCATTTCCAGGATTGTCCTCTATTTTTTTTAGCTACAGTCTTATCAAACTTCTCAATTACACTGAGAAACTCAACAAAGTTTCCCCTATTGCCAGATCCATCATTCTCCCGGTGTCCTCGCTGGGCAATGCCTTGGCACGCAGTATAGCGTAGAGACACAACCACTGCTCTCATATACTCACAATTTTCTTGGACAGTCTTTGCATGTCCTTTATCAAGCATATTTCCCAATCTTGAACCGTCTTGTTTCTCAATCTGAATTCAGCCCATGCCTCCATAGCAAACTTATGCGCTGCACTTACATGGTGGGTTTTGAAAGCTGTTGTAGCTTTCCGCCAGTTGCTGTAACCGGTGACAGTGAAGATAGACTCAGAATGGAACCCATGTCCTCCACACAGGAAATGCCTGCATGCGAAGCAGAATGTAGCATCTTTTGAGATTGAATATTCCAGCCAGGAGTACAGTCAAACCAGCCACAAAGAAAACTCCTCTGCTAATTGCCAAACTGTTGCATGCAGCGAAGGGTACTTTTTCAATGCTAGCCGACAGGGTCCTTCCTCAGGGTGTTGGCTAACATCGCTAACAGTATTCCCACTCGCACTAAGAGCAGCTACATCCACGTCCTCTTCCGAATCCCGCTCCATTTCTTCTTCCTCTACTTCGCCCTCACACTCCTTCAATGAACTGCTGTCGTCCTCATCCCCACTTACTTCTTTCTGCATGTCACTTTCAATTAAGACAGGCTCAGGCTGAGACACCACTGATTCCTCTGGATGAGGACGTTTTCTGACTAAAAATCGATCTGTTTTTCACGCCAGCCAAAATAATGCACGTGCCAGGCCCATGCTCGCTTGTAAAAGCACAATGCGTGTGTGGGGGGCATCCGTTAGTCTTGTGAGACCATAGATCTGCACCTGGATGTATACTATCAATCTCTCGCGTGAGTGAGAGCCACTGACGTCACCTTAAGTGATCTTAGATCAGCTTAACTGATCTGAGGACAGCAACGGCAAGACATTGACAACGAACGAATAAGCAGAAGCGTAGAGTGGATCTGACAGTTTATAACTTCATTGCTGTGTGGTTGCTATGGTAATTGGGGGCACTGTTTCACTAGATCAACTGGAGAAACAAGCTGTATTCAAAACTATACAGAGAAAGCAAAGCAGCTGCAGTTTTAATTTCTTGGTGGTGCTATTGCAATTTCTGCTGGGGCTATAGCCCCAGCTAGCATCACTTTAGCGCCGCCCCTGCGCCCCCCGCAACCCCATATCTCCCCCCCACGGTCGACCTCCAAGGGTGTATGTAATACTTTGTTTAGTGATTTTGTGTAATCTGTAAACCAAGTTGGGTATATGCAGAAATGTGACATTAATATATGTACTAATATTATGTTATCATGTTTATTCCATTACAACTTTAAGCAAGTCTACAGGGAGTTTTGCCTCATCACGTAGGACATCAATAAAATAGCTCCTTAGCAGATTATTTGATTAGCTGCTGTAGTTTATTGCTGGGAATTCCCAGACCTTAATCTGCATGTTTGCTAAAATAGGAAATGTGCGCCACGATTGGTTTTGCAGTGACTGGTCGTTGTCGAACCCGACCGCACGGTGTCAGTGTTTTCATTGAGGAAATGCAGGGAGCTGCCTGAGGCCCACAGGGTGAATGAACAGGCGGCCCCGTCCCCGGCCCCGCAGACCGGGATTGCGCTGGAAAGGGTGAAGGGGAGATTAGCCAGGATGTTGCTGGGGGGGGGGTCAGCTTTTCAGTTATGAAAGGAGACTGAACACAGGACAGCACAGGAGCTGATCTTTCGGCTCAAAATGCCTGTGCACAGACATCCCACCCTGCAAAAGCACCCCGCCCCCCGCAACCCCATATCCCCCCCCCCCCACCGCTCTCCGGTGACCTCCAAGGGTGTATGTAATACTTTGTTTAGTGATTTTGTCTAATCTGTTAAACAAGTTGGGTGTATGCAGAAATGTGACATTGATATATGTACTTATGTTATCATGTTTATTCTATTACAATTTTAAGTAAGTCTATAGGGAGCTTGGCCTCATCACGTAGGACATCAATAGAGTAGCTCCTTAGCAGCCAGCCAGTTAGTTTAAAGAATGTTAGCTATGCTAATGAACGAATGACACCTGTTAAACTCACCTGAACTTGTCTTTTACATTTTAACCCACCCTGGGCAATAGAAAAGTCACTGTTGCAAACAGTGCAGCGAGCAACACTGTCATTATTTTTGAGGTCGACTGTAAAGCCCACCCACAGAGAAAACTGATAGGTCTACTTAGCAGGGGTCCCCAACCTTTTTTGCACCGTGGACCAGTTTAATATTGACAATATTCTTGCGGACGGGGGTGCTGGGGAAGGTGTGTGTTAATCACGACCGGAATATAAGTGATAAGTCAACTATATGTCACCTATAAGTGGCTAATCCACTCTGAATTTTGTTTCTGAAAGGGCTTATCTAATGAATTTAATATTAAACACACAGCGCATATTTTTGTCGCATGAATATAGTGATAAGTCAATTATAAGTCAATAGCATCATAATATTTTAAGTAACGGTTGGATACTAAACACACAGCGCATATTTTCCTCGTATGAACATATAAAATCATTGCAACTTTTCAGCCCACCATCATTTGCAAGCTCGAGGAGTTGATCTTCTTCCCACGCTGACATGGATGACGCGTGGGTAATGACCTCGCATGCATTCAAGTTCAACAGTGGGCGTGACAGGGAATGAGGGAAGGTGCAGCTGACTCATATCGCCAAATCATATCGTTTCCTCGGTGGTTGGGGACCACTCTTAGCACGAGGAGACCAATCAGGATGCTCACTCTCCCTCTGCCTGTCATGGTCCCTTCTGGCAAACCCCTATCTTGCCATTTGCCTCAAGAATTGGGCCTCAATCACCTCATTTAGATTCCAATCATTCCCAGGTTCCACTAACTACACGCACCTGCTTCCCATCAGAAACGGCAAGATAAAAACCCTGTGACCACAGCAAGAAGCCACCAGTTCGTTAGTCAACCCTTGTGAGAGTAGACCTTGTTTCCTATTCCTGAGAACTGTTAGTTCTGAGCTTTGCATCGTCTCCCGGATATCGGCTCCCCATTCGCAGTGGTGCTATGCCTAACGACTCTGCCTCAGCATCTGTGTCCTGTACTTGCGTTCGCCCCCAGCCACGTCCTTGCAACACTCTCTCTCCCTCTCAAAAAAATCGATTTCCTGGATATTGTATATAATTTTGGGCGTCAGGGAGCCGCAATCAATATGCGGGAGACTCCCGGAACTTCCGGGAGAGGTGGGATGTCTGCGTACAAAACGTTATGCCAAATTAAATTAAATCCCTTCTCCTCCACACGATCCCTATCTCTTCATACCCGGTCATGTTCTTATTTAAAACGCTCTTAAACTGCACCGGATCTGCTTCCACCACCATGAGAAGCAGCTCGTTCCGGGGAAAACCACCAGCCTCTGTGTGAAAGAAAATCTCCTTTAAACTAACTCTCTCATCATAAAAATGCAAATATTTGATATTTCTGTTCGGAGGAAATCACTTAACGTCTTCTATAAGTGTTTCTCTTCAATTTTCAAGATGTTGGGTTTTGCCTCCATTTCCCGACAACTGAGAGAAATCCAGTGACGGGTCAGGTTAGATCTGTTTTCTTTGGGAGGGTAATGGTGATCATAAATGGGAGAGAGGGGCCCAGGTAGCGTGGACAAGGTCATTGTTTACCCAGTGGACAGTCGAGTTCAAACCAGAGTTTAGGAACGAGGGTTAGTGGGGCCTGAGAGTGAACTTCATCCCACAGGGGGTGGTTGGAATCTGGAAACTTGTTGTCTGAGAGGGTGGTGCATTTGAAAGTTCAAAGTAAGATTTATTATCAGAGTACATACAAGTCACCACATAGACCCCCCGAGATACTCAGCAAATCTATAAAATAGTAACTGTAAGCAGGATCAATGAACGATCAAGTGGAGCATACAAGACAGCAAACTGTGCAAATGCAAATCTATATATCTGTTTATCTTTTGCAATAAATAATGAGAGCATGAAATAACAAGATAAAGAGTCCTTAAAGTGAGATACCTTTGTATGATATTTTCAGGACTAGAAGTTTGAAGGGATTTGGTTTGTCACCTAAAACAGTCAAAAACTTCTATAGATGGACCGTGGACAGCATTCTGACAGGCTATATCACTGTCTGACATCAAGACATCTTCAAGGAGTGGTGCCTCAGAAAGGTAAAGTCCATTATTAACGACCCCCATCACCCAGGGCATACCCTCTTCTCATGGTTACTGTTGGGAAGGAGGTAGAGAGGCATAAAGATACACACTCAGCATTTCAGGAACAGCTTCTTCCCCACTACAATCTGAGTTCTGACTGGTCATTGAACCCATGAACACTACCTCATTCATATATATATATATATATATATATATATATTTCTGTTTTGCAATGGTTTTAATCTATTAAGTGCACATATATAGACTTACTGTAATTGATCAACTTATGTATTTGTTTTCCATATTATGTATTGCATTGAACTGCTGCTGCTAAATTAACAAATTTCACAATACATACCTGTGATAATGAACCTGATTCTGATTTTCTGTTCAAAGGCATTGGTGTTCCCATATCAGGCGCTAATGTAGCCAGTCAATAAACTTTCCACTACACATCTATAGATGTTTGTAAAGGTTTCTGACGACATGCCAAATCTCTGCAGAATCCGAAGGAAGTAGAAGCTTCCTTTGCACTGAGAGTTTTACGAAAGGTCCAGGGCAGATCCTCTGACACCGTGGAGACAGGGACTGTCACAACATTTAACATTTGAATTGGGGGACCATTTCGTTCAGCACCTCAACTCAAAGTTCCCCCTAATTTGTAATGACCAGTGTGAGCAAAAAATTTGTACTGCACAACGACAACATGTGCACACTGAATTTTAAGGTGGAAGTTAAGCTGAAGTTATTCTAAGGATAATAAGTGTATGCAGTTTGTTGTTCATTGTTTAAAAGAAAAAAAATTAACATAAATGAGTCTTCATTCTCATGAACAATACGACTGCAAGCAACAGTATCAATCGTTCCACGTTATTAAAGTTGTCTAAAATGGTTGACAAAATATCCAGATTGGTGTTTTATTTGGAAATCATTGCATACAGCACTGAATTGGTAGCTTAATTACATAAGAGACATAATCGTGAACAAGATAATGAACGTATCAAAGTTGCTTCGTCAGTTTTCTCCCTGCTGTCTTTGGCATCTACCCAGTCTTTGACCAGACGAATAAATCCGCCTTCCAGCAGAGAATTCTCATTGGCATATCCAAATGACTCTCACTTAAACGGTTCCTCAGTTTGTTTTTGATCTGATTCGTGACGGTAAAACCTCTTTCACGAGCAGCGCTAGATGTAAGAAAGGTTCCGCCAATGTCCGTCAGCTTTGCAAGCTCACAAAACTCTTCATTTTGAGTTGCAAATGTCACCATTTCAGAAGAGCTGGTAATCGGTTTGGATTTAATTTTTTCTTGTACAGATAATACGAAGTCATTGTACTGCTTAACTGTGACAGCATTTTCAGCAAGGAAATCAGGATATTTTCCACACACGGCACTCACCTGGACTTTGCCAAAATGGAGGTCACATTCTGCACGCACAGAAAAATCAAAAGCCTCCCGTTCTTGTACCTCGCCCTCAGGAAACCTCTCTTCTAAATGAACACAGAGATAGTTTATCAAGGTCAACAGAGAATTTGTAGCTACTGTCACAACTGTAGCTCAGAAAAATTTAACTTCCTCACTCCAAGACTCTTTGTCTCCCAGATACTTCTTTCTTATCTTGTTAATTTTGCCTCGTGCAAAATGAAGTGCATCAATTGTCCTTAAGACACTCCTTTGCAGAGTCTTCAACAGTGCAGCCTCTTCTTCAAAGACATCATTTAACAGCTCTAAAGCTATTTTTATTCACTGCTTATCAACTTTTTGTGACAATATTTCTTCTGAAATATCGTCCTCAAAATATACAATCAATGCCTCATACATGTTTATGATTGCCTGCAGTGTAACGTGTCTAGACAGCATCTCACTTTATTCACTGGTCTGAAAGCAACAGCTTCATTTCCAGAAGTGTTTGCAATTCCTTTAAAAGTGCATCTTTTAGTTGAAGATTGAGAAAACACCCAGAAACCTCCCAGGCCATGCTCTTTTCTTGCTGCTGCCATCAGGTGGAGGTAAAAGTGCCTCAGGATTCACACCACCAGATTCATGAACAGTTACTACCCCCCAGCCATCAGGTTCTTCAACAGAAGGGGATATCTACACTCATTTAAGGACTCTGTTATATTTTCACAATGAGTGCAGTGGATAGAGGGGAACAGGTGAATGTCATATACTTGGATTTCCAGAGGGCGTTCGATAAGGTGCTGCAGAAGAGACTTATAAATAAGTCGGATGCATGGTGTCAGAGGAAGTGTATTGGCATGGATAGTGGATTGGTTAACCGATAGAAGGCAGAGAGTCGGCATAAATGGGTGCTTCCCCGGTTAGCAGCCTGTGGTGAGTGGGATGTCACAGGGCCCGCAACTGTTTACCATTTACATTGATAATTTGGAAGAGGGGACTGAGTGTAGTGTAGCAAAATATGCTGATGACACTAAACTGAGTGGAAAAGCAAATTGTACAGAGGATATGGAGAGTCTGCAGAGGGATATAGATAGGTTAAGTGAGTGGGCCAAGGTCTGGCAGATGGAATACAATGTTGGTAAATGCAAGGTCATCCACTTTGGAAGGAATAATAGAAGAGTAGATTATTATTTAAATGGTGAAAGATTGCAGCATGCTGTTGTGCAGAGGGACTTGGGAGTGCTTGTTCATGAATCGCAAAAAGTTGGCTTGCAAGTACGGTAGGTTAGTAAGAAGGCGAATGGAATATTGGCCTGCATTGCTAGAGGGATTGAATTCAAGAGCAGGGAAGTCATGCTGCAATTATACAGGGTACTGGTGAGGCCACACCTGCAGTACTGTGTGAAGTTCTGGTCTCTATACTTGAGGAAGGATATACTGGTTTGGTGGCAGTGCAGAAGAGAGTCACCAGGCTGATTCCAGGGATGAAGGGGTTAACCTGTGAGGACAGATTGAGTCACCTGGGACTATACTCTCTGGAGTTCAGAAGAATGAGAGGGGATCTTATAGAAACATACAAAAGTTTGAAAGGGATAGATAAGGTAGAAGTAGAAAACTTGTTTCCATCGGCAGGTGAGACTAGAACTGGGGGACATTGCCTCAAGATTCAGGGGAGAAGATTTAGGACGGAGATGAGGAAAAACTGTTTTTCCCAGAGAGTGGTAAATCTGTGGAATTCTCAGCCCAGGGAAGCAGTTGAGGCTTCTTCACTAAATATTTTTAGGAAACAGTTCGATAGGTTTTTGCATAGTAAGGGAATTAAGGGATATGGGGAAAGGCAAGCAGATGGAGCTGAGCTTACAGACAGATCAGCCATGATCTTATTGAATGGCGGGGAAGGCTCGATGGGCCGGATGGCCTTCTCCTGCTCCTATTTCTTATGTTATTTCATGCTCGTTACTTATTGCTATTTATTTATATTTGCACAGCTTGTTTACTGTTTACAGTTCTGGATGTTTACAGTTCACAGTTACTGTTCTATAGATTTGCTAAGTATGCCCACAGAATAAGAATCTCAGGGTTGTATGTGGTGACACGTATGTACTCTGAGAAGAAATCTTACTTTGAACTTTGATAACGTCAAGAAATGCAAACACGTAATTTTTGCTTCTCCAGCTGTCCGGGGTTTGGACACACTTTTCCATTTGTTCATCAGTGTGTTGAACTGAATGTATGCAGGGATTCATTTCAATAGCCAACAAAATGCTGTCAATAAGAACTTGCTCTCCTCTGGATTTGATCGTTTTCGCTCTCCTTCATCTGCCCCCTCACAAAACACAGGTAGGGCCTGTAGCGAGTAATGAAGGATTTTCTTACCGAAGCTTTTGTACACCATCCATATGTGATTTGCTTGCTAAATGACGTTTCAAAAAGACAAGTTTCCAAATATCACTCCACTTCTTTCCACTTGTAAATTCTCCAGCAACTCTTGCATCTGTGACAACCCACACAGGTAACACCATTTTCTGCATTCTACATAAATATTTCTCATAGCTGAACGTTCCAAACTCTCAGGCTTTCAGTGCAGCTTTTTCAATTGTTTCATTAAGCCATTCCACTTCAAATGAACCCGCTCTTCACACGGCCTTAGACCACCTGGACAGGATGCTGTTTGTTGTCACCATCAATATTTAACACCACCATTCCCACAGTCCTGATCAACAAGCTATGAACACTACCTCACTGCTTTTTTTAAAATTTGTGCTTTTATACTGTAGTACTTATCGTAATTTAACTGTTTAATATGCATATATATATGCTTACTGTAATAAAGTATTGTCTTAGAGTGCGTCTGTGCTCTAGCAGGTCCATTTGAATGTTCTCCATGCTGTTCATTCAGACGCTCTTCTGCACACCACTGTTGTACCACATGGTTACTTGAGTTACTGTCACCTTCCTGTCGTCCAGAACCAGTCTGACCGTTCTCCTCCGACCACTCTCAACAACGAGGCATTTTTGCTCACTGCATGGTTTTTGTTTTACACACCATTCTCTGTAAACCTTAGCGAATATTGTGAACGAACATCCCAGAGATCATTAGTTTCTGAGATACTCAAACCACCCTGTCTGGCACCAACAGGCATTCCACAGTAAAAATCACATTTCTTCCTCAATCCAATGTTTGGTCTGGACAACAACTTGACCATGTCTGCATGCAATTATGCACTGAGCTGCTGCCACATGATTGGCTGTTTAGTTGTTTGCATTAACCAGCAGACACACAGCTGTACCTAGTAAAGTGGTCACTGAGTGTCCGTCTGTGACAAACCCGATTCTGATCTGGAGCTGATCCTAGCACCTTACACCTCTGGCCCAAGGGAACCTCCAGCAGCGGGTCAACATATTAGGGCAATATCACTAATACAGACATCATCCACAACCTCCACAAGTCTTCTGTATCCTCCAGGACTACATCTCAGCATTGAGCCAAATTAAACAGTAAAGCTTTCCGACACCACAGCCATGAAATTGTTATAAAATAAAATTAATGCTCTGGCTGATTAATCTCAGCCGGCTTTTACACCATTTTTTAAATGTTCATGCTGGTTTTACCTTAATTAATTACTTTCCGCACTGTCGCCAAATATCTAAGATCGCCACTCAATCTTACAATATCATGCTGTATTCTGGCCAATCCACGGCTAAAGAAAGAGAAAGGCTCCCGGTCAGAGGTGAGGCGGAGTTCAGCGCTGTCAACCTCGATAGAAAGTCACTAAAAAGTCATCGGGTTAATTTCAATCCCATTAACAAATAAAATAAATGATTTCCATCGTAAATTGTCGTTACATAAATCTGAAAAACAATATTATCCCCACACCACATACACACTTGATGTTTGTTTCATAACCGACACTACACGGGGAGTATCGCTGAGAGCCCGCAAGCCGCTGGGACTTTGCGAAAATTCTGGAGGTGGCGAGGTAGATCTGGTGCAGAGTCTGGGAGAATCTGACAACACTAACATCGCTGCGTTACGGATAACCTTTTACCCAGAGGAAATCTCCTCCATGGTGCTGACCAAGATGAAGGAAATTGCTGAGGCTTACCTTGGCTGCAGAGTCACCAATGCTGTCATCACTGTTCCTGCTTACTTCAATGACTCCCAACGCCAGGCAACCAAAGATGCTGGTGTGATAGCTGGTCTCAATGTCCTGCGTGTCATCAATGAGCCAACAGCAGCTGCCATTGCCTATGGTCTGGACAAGAAAGGCAAAGGGGAGCGTAATGTTCTCATCTTTGACCTGGGTGGTGGCACCTTCGATGTGTCCATTCTCTCCATCGATGACGGTATCTTTGAAGTGAAATCAACAGCTGGTGATACCCACCTGGGAGGAGAAGACTTTGACAACCGCATGGTCAATCATTTCAGTGAGGAGTTCAAGCTGAAATACAAGAAAGACATCAGCCAGAACAAGAGAGCGGTGAGGAGGCTGCGGACAGCCTGTGACAGAGCAAAGAGAACGCTGTCTTCCAGCACCCAAGCCAGTATTGAGATTGACTCTCTGTTTGAGGGTGTTGATTTCTACACCTCTATCACAAGGGCTCGCTTTGAGGAGCTGAACTCTGACCTGTTCAGGGGCACTCTGGAGCCAGTGGAGAAAGCCCTGAGAGATGCCAAGCCGGACAAATCCCAGATCCATGAAATTGTCCTGGTCGGCGGCTCCACCCGAATCCCCAAGATCCAGAAGCTGCTGCAAGATTTCTTCAACGGTAGGGAGCTAAACAAGAGCATCAACCCCGATGAGGCCGTGGCCTATGGAGCAGCTGTCCAGGCGGCCATTCTGATGGGCGACAAGTCGGAGAATGTTCAGGATCTGCTACTCCTAGATGTTGCTGCTCTGTCATTGGGGCTGGAGACGGCAGGTGGAGTCATGACCACCCTTATCAAGCGTAACACCACCATCCTCACCAAGCAGACCCAGATCTTCAGCACCTACTCTGATAACCAGCCTGGTGTCTTTATTCAGGTGTTTGAAGGCGAGAGAGCCATGACCAAGGACAACAACCTTCTGGGCAAGTTTGAGTTGAGTGGCATCCCTCCCGCTCTTCGTGGCGTACCCCAGATTGAGGTGACCTTCGATATTGACGCCAATGGCATTCTCAGTGTCTCTGCTGTTGACAAGAGCACCGGGAAAACAAACAAGATCACCATCACCAACGACAAGGGCAGGCTGAGTAAGGTGGAAATTGACAGGATGGTGCAAGATGCAGAGAAGTACAAGAATGAGGATGAAATGCAGCGGCAGAAGATTGCAGCCAAGAACTTCCTGGCTTCAACATGAAGGGCTCTGTGGAGGATGAGAAGATGGCCGGAAAGATCAGTGCTGAGGACAAGAGAAAAGTCATTGTCCTGTGGAACCAGACAATATCCTGGCTGGAGAAGAATCAGATGGCAGAGAAGGAGGAGTTTGAGCACAAGCAGAAAGAGCTGGAAGAACTCAGCAATCCCATCATTGCTAAACTGTACCAAGGAGCAGCCACAGGGGAATCGTGCAGGGCACAGGCTGGGACTGCCAGTTCTGCCGGACCAGCTATTGAGGAGGTGGATTAAAAGACTGTAAATGTGACTGTCTGGGGCTTGCACGGTTTGAGCTCTCTCGACACTTCAGTGGGTCTGATGCTGATGTTGGCACTTGGGAATAGTCTTCACTGTAACACCACGGGGTCATGTCAATGTCCTGAATCTGGCTGTGATGTACTAATTGTAAACACTGGTAACTGGGTCTATTCAATTCCTTTGATCTGGTTTTCTGTATTGGGTTGCTTTATTTTTTTTTAATGTCATCTGTTTTGGAATGTAAACTTTGTACAGTTTTAGTTATCTTGTAACATGTTTTTAATAAATCTTTAAATTTTTTAAAAATTGGGTGTAATTATATTTCATCATCAGAGAAAGAAAACTTGCCATTTTGTTGTATCACTGTATCTCAATAAATGTTCCCTCCTCTTCCTCCCTTTCCCAGGGATATCTAATTTCCAGCACACCTTCTTTCTGGATCTCTTTTGTCAACACTTCCACACTCTCACAGGTGCAGTTTGGCATTACTTTCCCAGAAGGCTTTTGGTTCTTCAAGAAGGTGACCAGTCCCCAAAGTTGACAGATCTAGTGATGTTGCCCTTCGCCAGTAGCTCCTGCAATGTCCCCAAAAACAGCTTAATTCGATGCCTTGGGAGAGAATCCCATATGCTGGGAATGACGATTGGTATTGGCAGCAGGCTGAGTTTTGAGGTGTGGGTTTGGACAGGTACATGGAGGGGAGGTGATTGACAGGTTGCGGGCAACTGGGACTAGCCGGGAGGATGCTGTGTGGGGCTTGGACAAGTTGGGTGGAAGGGCCATTTCCCAGCTGCATTCCACACAATTGTTGGCGTTTCTGTGCATCACCAACATTGTATCACGTCAGGATGTAAAGGAACTTTATCAGCCAAGGACAACCTGCAGCAGGTCTTCAAGGCACTGGAGTGATACCACCAACTCTAGATACACTTTATTTATACCACCGATATATGTTGTGAATTTTTTGTTTTGTGGCAGCAGAACATTGCAATACATTATAATTTTTAAAACTTTGTATAAAATACGATAAGAAATACATATAAAATAAATGAAATAATTATTGCAGAATGGCGGCAAAATATTGTGAGTTAGTAGGCTTGAGGTCAGAATTCTGATGGCAGGGATGAAGAAGTTGTTCCTGAAAAGTTGGGTGTGTGTCTTCTGGCTCCTGTACCTCCTCCTTGAAAGTCAGGCAGTATCTATGTTGGGAAATGAACAGTGGACCAACAGCAGACTGTAAGCAGAAACTCATCAAATCCACTGGCAACAAGTACCCTGCTCATGGACTTTATCTCTTGGCCCGAGGACCAAGTTAAACTATTTTACCACAGTGAGATATTCCTGCATTAACGCCGTGTTGATTGGCGCCTGTGGCATTTAAAACTATCTTCCTTAAATAGTGAACTTCCTCTGCCCTCTACAATCGAACATGGAGGATTGAATACGGGGTGGAAAAAATACTCCAAGGGACAAAAGATGCTATGATCGGCACCAACATACGTTAAGTGCCGGCTGAAGTCATCATCTGCAGAGGGAAACGGACAGTCGACGTTTCGGATTAGACAGACCCTTGATCTGGAGTTTTCAACTCTGTCCCGAAGGAGTTGTAATCTTGAGATTATGATTCCTGGATGTGGATATTAAGGGAGGAAATATCGCCTTGGGTCTGAAAGTTGGAAAAAATATCCGATGAATGTTTCTTTCGGGTTCTTCTCCGCTGCGAGTGGGAGTGGTTGGGTGGCGCGGAATATACCCCTCAACTACAGTTGTGTTATAGAAGATGAAGTAGCAGAGTGCCACGTGAGTGAGTAAAATTTGAAAACTGTACAGAATGAAATAGTCATGAATTCAGAGTTATTGAATGGTTTGTCGTAAATAATTTTCTCAAGTGTATTTTGTTTGGAGAAAACGGATGGGAGAAGGTAAGTCGCCGCCGAGACCCATCAGCAGGGCCCCCAGTATTTTTGTAACCTTACAAGGGAGTGGGTCTGGAAGCAGCGAGACGTACGAAGTGAACCATCGGTCGTCAATACACGCACTGAGTACTGGAAGACTGTACACAACTTGCAGAAAACTCTTAACAGGGGAATCTCTGTCTTTAGATTAGAAATCAGGGGAGAGCGCGAACGCAGTCCCCCACTACCACAAATTTTGCAGTCGAGTATCCCGCATTTGGGGACATCGCAGGCGTCAGCACACCCGAAGTGCAATGGGATAGCCTCGTCCTGGGAGAACCGCCTTAATGATCACGGTCTCTCCCCTGCCAGGTAAGTATGCTTTTTCTTCTCTGCCATCCACGTGCATGCTTAACCCACACCCCTCAATATTCAGGCAAACAAATGTTCTAAAGATCTATTTCCTACTATTCCACGTGCTCCTCCTAAAATACTGTTAGCATAAATGCCACAAATCTAGATTATTTGATTAACTGCTGTAGTTTACTGGTGACAAATCCCAGACCTTAATCTGCATGTTTTCTAAAAAAGGAAATGTGCGCCACGATTGGCTTTGCAGCGACTGGTCGTTGCCGAACCTGACCGCACGGTGTCAGTGTTTTCCTTGAGGAAATGCAGGGAGCTGCCTGAGGCCCACAGGGTGAATGAACAGACGACCCCGCAGACCGGGATTGCTCTAGAAAGGCTGCAGGGGAGATTAGCCAGGATGTCGCAGGGGGGTCAGCTTTTCACTTATGATGGGAGACTGAACACAGGACAGCACACGAACGGATCTTTCGGCTCAAAATGCCTGTGCACAGACATCCCACCCTGCAAAAAACGCTCACCCCCTCCGCCGCCCCACAGTGGCGGCGCCAGAGCTTTTTGCTTGCTGGTGCTACGGAGAGTCTGATTTATTCAGTGATGGTGCTGAGGGATGCACTGTATGGTAATATGTATTCGCAAGGCCAGACGCGTGGCGTTAAAAAGTCAGTTTCAAGCATTATGTGCCTACTATAAATGCCTCTGTATATTCACAAGCAACAGCAATTGATAGATCTAATATAGAAGTGAACTGTTACAGTGTCAACGGCATCGGAGACAACCTGGGCTACACGGAGCACAAACAAAAAAAACAAACAGAGCATCCGAGCAACAGCGGACAACGTGAATCACGCACCAATCCCGCAATCAGCGTCAAATGCGTGTTTTTCAACTGAAAAACACAAAATGAACCCACTGATATTCGCATTACATAGACAGCAATGCCAAAAGATACACTGTTATGAAAGTGAAAACAGGCAAACAACAGAAGCAAGGCTTTACCAGGAGTTGGACAAATCGTACTCTGACCATGCAATACCTCAACTAATTCGGCTATTGAATTTAAAACAAAAATCAACAGAATCACGCTTGGAAGTCTAAGGAAAACCAGTAGGCTTAATAGCAGTCAATGTAGTATTTTAGGATTTGCAGGAAACATAAGGACTATGGGGTAGAAAATAATAATAATAATCGGAATTAACCTTGGCCCAAATTTTTAAAAAATCAACTGCACTCACCATTAATGTTTTCAGAGAAGTACAATCTGTCTGTTGTTGTGATTGGTGGCGAAAGCATCAACGATTTTCTGGATGTCAAGTGCTTTGGTCCTCCGGCTGTTTATGGCCAATAGAGCCAAGTTGCTGTTCCCAGCATCAACGCTGCTATTCCTTAAGTAGTTTTTGACGCGTCTGAGGCAAGAGAAACTCCGTTCGCATGAGGCAGATGTAACAGGAAGAGTCAGTGATATGCAGGTCAGTTTGTATAAATCTATAAAAGCATCGCGGTAGGGTCTCATTAGAGCTAGAAATTCCACTGTGTCATTCACTGTCTGCCTTTGCTTTTGTTTTGTTTCCAGCAGACGCTGAACCTGATGTAGCTCTGCAGTCAGGTTCACTTCAGTCACTGCATAGTATTCGGCAATTGGCCAAAGACAATTCTTCACGAGGAAGAACTTGTGTTTGGGACTCAATGCTGAGACTCCAGTCAGAACACCACCAGTCACAATTAAGAACTGTCTTTGCATTTCAGTCAGAAGTCTGTCCATAACAGGATAGAAACAGTGCTCGCGAAGGTCATCAGAGGATGTGACAGGTGTGCGTTCGGTTTGGGCCTCAACAACAAAAATCATGTAGGCGGCGAGGTGGCTGGGCCTGTCTCCTTTCATGTGGTCTGCTCTGTATACCGGCCTTGACGCACAGGTCCCTAGCTCTTGCCTGAATTTCACTCCATGATTCCTCTCCCCATTTTGCTGAGAGTGCATCGATGATAGACTGAGCCAAGTCCACAGCGGATGAAAGCTCCAAACTGGGAGATCGTAGCTGGGCTGACATGAACTTGGTGACTCGGAATAAATCCTCAAATAGAGTGAGAAGTAAAGCAAACTGCTCGTCAATCAGTCCATTTACAGCTCTGACCTCCGTTTTCCTTCGTGAATTTGGTTGACCCGTAATATCCTGTAGTGTAGCTAGAATGGCAGGGAGTGATTTCCTTATAGCCCACAAAGCTGTATACTGCCATGCCCAGCGTTTGTCTGACAATTTCTTCAACTCCACGGGCTGTGCAGTTGATTCCAGTTCTCTCTGTCTCTTCATGAAAAGATCATGGGCAACAGAGTTGAAAATAAGTTGTAAAGCAGCTGCACAGTTTCAAAAAACTCACCCGCTTGTGGTACATTGCTCACAACATCCACTAAAACAAGGTTAAGTCTGTGAGCATGGCAGTGTATATATAATGCCTGCGGGACCTCTTTCCTGAACCTCTCTTGTACCCCGTTATTGCACCCGGACATCACTGTCATAGCACTGACCTATGTAGGTGTTCTTATCAATAACACACTGGGCGCGTGTCTGTTCAATGCTTTTAAGAAGCGACTCTGCACCCAACCTTTCTGCTGAGGTGAAGTGCAAGAATTCTTCACGCACTGTTTCGTTATTCAAATACCGCACCACCACTGATATTTGCTCCTTTTTGCTCAAGTCTTTACTTTCATCCACCATGATGGCAAAATATCCAGCCTCCTTGATTTCTGCACTTATTGACATCTGACCGTATCTGCCATAATACACATAATTTCATTTTGGATATCGTGATGGGTGGATTTTGCATTTCCAGGATTGTCCTCTATTTTTTTTAGCTACAGTCTTATCAAACTTCTCAATTACACTGAGAAACTCAACAAAGTTTCCCCTATTGCCAGATCCATCATTCTCCCGGTGTCCTCGCTGGGCAATGCCTTGGCACGCAGTATAGCGTAGAGACACAACCACTGCTCTCATATACTCACAATTTTCTTGGACAGTCTTTGCATGTCCTTTATCAAGCATATTTCCCAATCTTGAACCGTCTTGTTTCTCAATCTGAATTCAGCCCATGCCTCCATAGCAAACTTATGCGCTGCACTTACATGGTGGGTTTTGAAAGCTGTTGTAGCTTTCCGCCAGTTGCTGTAACCGGTGACAGTGAAGATAGACTCAGAATGGAACCCATGTCCTCCACACAGGAAATGCCTGCATGCGAAGCAGAATGTAGCATCTTTTGAGATTGAATATTCCAGCCAGGAGTACAGTCAAACCAGCCACAAAGAAAACTCCTCTGCTAATTGCCAAACTGTTGCATGCAGCGAAGGGTACTTTTTCAATGCTAGCCGACAGGGTCCTTCCTCAGGGTGTTGGCTAACATCGCTAACAGTATTCCCACTCGCACTAAGAGCAGCTACATCCACGTCCTCTTCCGAATCCCGCTCCATTTCTTCTTCCTCTACTTCGCCCTCACACTCCTTCAATGAACTGCTGTCGTCCTCATCCCCACTTACTTCTTTCTGCATGTCACTTTCAATTAAGACAGGCTCAGGCTGAGACACCACTGATTCCTCTGGATGAGGACGTTTTCTGACTAAAAATCGATCTGTTTTTCACGCCAGCCAAAATAATGCACGTGCCAGGCCCATGCTCGCTTGTAAAAGCACAATGCGTGTGTGGGGGGCATCCGTTAGTCTTGTGAGACCATAGATCTGCACCTGGATGTATACTATCAATCTCTCGCGTGAGTGAGAGCCACTGACGTCACCTTAAGTGATCTTAGATCAGCTTAACTGATCTGAGGACAGCAACGGCAAGACATTGACAACGAACGAATAAGCAGAAGCGTAGAGTGGATCTGACAGTTTATAACTTCATTGCTGTGTGGTTGCTATGGTAATTGGGGGCACTGTTTCACTAGATCAACTGGAGAAACAAGCTGTATTCAAAACTATACAGAGAAAGCAAAGCAGCTGCAGTTTTAATTTCTTGGTGGTGCTATTGCAATTTCTGCTGGGGCTATAGCCCCAGCTAGCATCACTTTAGCGCCGCCCCTGCGCCCCCCGCAACCCCATATCTCCCCCCCACGGTCGACCTCCAAGGGTGTATGTAATACTTTGTTTAGTGATTTTGTGTAATCTGTAAACCAAGTTGGGTATATGCAGAAATGTGACATTAATATATGTACTAATATTATGTTATCATGTTTATTCCATTACAACTTTAAGCAAGTCTACAGGGAGTTTTGCCTCATCACGTAGGACATCAATAAAATAGCTCCTTAGCAGATTATTTGATTAGCTGCTGTAGTTTATTGCTGGGAATTCCCAGACCTTAATCTGCATGTTTGCTAAAATAGGAAATGTGCGCCACGATTGGTTTTGCAGTGACTGGTCGTTGTCGAACCCGACCGCACGGTGTCAGTGTTTTCATTGAGGAAATGCAGGGAGCTGCCTGAGGCCCACAGGGTGAATGAACAGGCGGCCCCGTCCCCGGCCCCGCAGACCGGGATTGCGCTGGAAAGGGTGAAGGGGAGATTAGCCAGGATGTTGCTGGGGGGGGGGTCAGCTTTTCAGTTATGAAAGGAGACTGAACACAGGACAGCACAGGAGCTGATCTTTCGGCTCAAAATGCCTGTGCACAGACATCCCACCCTGCAAAAGCACCCCGCCCCCCGCAACCCCATATCCCCCCCCCCCACCGCTCTCCGGTGACCTCCAAGGGTGTATGTAATACTTTGTTTAGTGATTTTGTCTAATCTGTTAAACAAGTTGGGTGTATGCAGAAATGTGACATTGATATATGTACTTATGTTATCATGTTTATTCTATTACAATTTTAAGTAAGTCTATAGGGAGCTTGGCCTCATCACGTAGGACATCAATAGAGTAGCTCCTTAGCAGCCAGCCAGTTAGTTTAAAGAATGTTAGCTATGCTAATGAACGAATGACACCTGTTAAACTCACCTGAACTTGTCTTTTACATTTTAACCCACCCTGGGCAATAGAAAAGTCACTGTTGCAAACAGTGCAGCGAGCAACACTGTCATTATTTTTGAGGTCGACTGTAAAGCCCACCCACAGAGAAAACTGATAGGTCTACTTAGCAGGGGTCCCCAACCTTTTTTGCACCGTGGACCAGTTTAATATTGACAATATTCTTGCGGACGGGGGTGCTGGGGAAGGTGTGTGTTAATCACGACCGGAATATAAGTGATAAGTCAACTATATGTCACCTATAAGTGGCTAATCCACTCTGAATTTTGTTTCTGAAAGGGCTTATCTAATGAATTTAATATTAAACACACAGCGCATATTTTTGTCGCATGAATATAGTGATAAGTCAATTATAAGTCAATAGCATCATAATATTTTAAGTAACGGTTGGATACTAAACACACAGCGCATATTTTCCTCGTATGAACATATAAAATCATTGCAACTTTTCAGCCCACCATCATTTGCAAGCTCGAGGAGTTGATCTTCTTCCCACGCTGACATGGATGACGCGTGGGTAATGACCTCGCATGCATTCAAGTTCAACAGTGGGCGTGACAGGGAATGAGGGAAGGTGCAGCTGACTCATATCGCCAAATCATATCGTTTCCTCGGTGGTTGGGGACCACTCTTAGCACGAGGAGACCAATCAGGATGCTCACTCTCCCTCTGCCTGTCATGGTCCCTTCTGGCAAACCCCTATCTTGCCATTTGCCTCAAGAATTGGGCCTCAATCACCTCATTTAGATTCCAATCATTCCCAGGTTCCACTAACTACACGCACCTGCTTCCCATCAGAAACGGCAAGATAAAAACCCTGTGACCACAGCAAGAAGCCACCAGTTCGTTAGTCAACCCTTGTGAGAGTAGACCTTGTTTCCTATTCCTGAGAACTGTTAGTTCTGAGCTTTGCATCGTCTCCCGGATATCGGCTCCCCATTCGCAGTGGTGCTATGCCTAACGACTCTGCCTCAGCATCTGTGTCCTGTACTTGCGTTCGCCCCCAGCCACGTCCTTGCAACACTCTCTCTCCCTCTCAAAAAAATCGATTTCCTGGATATTGTATATAATTTTGGGCGTCAGGGAGCCGCAATCAATATGCGGGAGACTCCCGGAACTTCCGGGAGAGGTGGGATGTCTGCGTACAAAACGTTATGCCAAATTAAATTAAATCCCTTCTCCTCCACACGATCCCTATCTCTTCATACCCGGTCATGTTCTTATTTAAAACGCTCTTAAACTGCACCGGATCTGCTTCCACCACCATGAGAAGCAGCTCGTTCCGGGGAAAACCACCAGCCTCTGTGTGAAAGAAAATCTCCTTTAAACTAACTCTCTCATCATAAAAATGCAAATATTTGATATTTCTGTTCGGAGGAAATCACTTAACGTCTTCTATAAGTGTTTCTCTTCAATTTTCAAGATGTTGGGTTTTGCCTCCATTTCCCGACAACTGAGAGAAATCCAGTGACGGGTCAGGTTAGATCTGTTTTCTTTGGGAGGGTAATGGTGATCATAAATGGGAGAGAGGGGCCCAGGTAGCGTGGACAAGGTCATTGTTTACCCAGTGGACAGTCGAGTTCAAACCAGAGTTTAGGAACGAGGGTTAGTGGGGCCTGAGAGTGAACTTCATCCCACAGGGGGTGGTTGGAATCTGGAAACTTGTTGTCTGAGAGGGTGGTGCATTTGAAAGTTCAAAGTAAGATTTATTATCAGAGTACATACAAGTCACCACATAGACCCCCCGAGATACTCAGCAAATCTATAAAATAGTAACTGTAAGCAGGATCAATGAACGATCAAGTGGAGCATACAAGACAGCAAACTGTGCAAATGCAAATCTATATATCTGTTTATCTTTTGCAATAAATAATGAGAGCATGAAATAACAAGATAAAGAGTCCTTAAAGTGAGATACCTTTGTATGATATTTTCAGGACTAGAAGTTTGAAGGGATTTGGTTTGTCACCTAAAACAGTCAAAAACTTCTATAGATGGACCGTGGACAGCATTCTGACAGGCTATATCACTGTCTGACATCAAGACATCTTCAAGGAGTGGTGCCTCAGAAAGGTAAAGTCCATTATTAACGACCCCCATCACCCAGGGCATACCCTCTTCTCATGGTTACTGTTGGGAAGGAGGTAGAGAGGCATAAAGATACACACTCAGCATTTCAGGAACAGCTTCTTCCCCACTACAATCTGAGTTCTGACTGGTCATTGAACCCATGAACACTACCTCATTCATATATATATATATATATATATATATATATATTTCTGTTTTGCAATGGTTTTAATCTATTAAGTGCACATATATAGACTTACTGTAATTGATCAACTTATGTATTTGTTTTCCATATTATGTATTGCATTGAACTGCTGCTGCTAAATTAACAAATTTCACAATACATACCTGTGATAATGAACCTGATTCTGATTTTCTGTTCAAAGGCATTGGTGTTCCCATATCAGGCGCTAATGTAGCCAGTCAATAAACTTTCCACTACACATCTATAGATGTTTGTAAAGGTTTCTGACGACATGCCAAATCTCTGCAGAATCCGAAGGAAGTAGAAGCTTCCTTTGCACTGAGAGTTTTACGAAAGGTCCAGGGCAGATCCTCTGACACCGTGGAGACAGGGACTGTCACAACATTTAACATTTGAATTGGGGGACCATTTCGTTCAGCACCTCAACTCAAAGTTCCCCCTAATTTGTAATGACCAGTGTGAGCAAAAAATTTGTACTGCACAACGACAACATGTGCACACTGAATTTTAAGGTGGAAGTTAAGCTGAAGTTATTCTAAGGATAATAAGTGTATGCAGTTTGTTGTTCATTGTTTAAAAGAAAAAAAATTAACATAAATGAGTCTTCATTCTCATGAACAATACGACTGCAAGCAACAGTATCAATCGTTCCACGTTATTAAAGTTGTCTAAAATGGTTGACAAAATATCCAGATTGGTGTTTTATTTGGAAATCATTGCATACAGCACTGAATTGGTAGCTTAATTACATAAGAGACATAATCGTGAACAAGATAATGAACGTATCAAAGTTGCTTCGTCAGTTTTCTCCCTGCTGTCTTTGGCATCTACCCAGTCTTTGACCAGACGAATAAATCCGCCTTCCAGCAGAGAATTCTCATTGGCATATCCAAATGACTCTCACTTAAACGGTTCCTCAGTTTGTTTTTGATCTGATTCGTGACGGTAAAACCTCTTTCACGAGCAGCGCTAGATGTAAGAAAGGTTCCGCCAATGTCCGTCAGCTTTGCAAGCTCACAAAACTCTTCATTTTGAGTTGCAAATGTCACCATTTCAGAAGAGCTGGTAATCGGTTTGGATTTAATTTTTTCTTGTACAGATAATACGAAGTCATTGTACTGCTTAACTGTGACAGCATTTTCAGCAAGGAAATCAGGATATTTTCCACACACGGCACTCACCTGGACTTTGCCAAAATGGAGGTCACATTCTGCACGCACAGAAAAATCAAAAGCCTCCCGTTCTTGTACCTCGCCCTCAGGAAACCTCTCTTCTAAATGAACACAGAGATAGTTTATCAAGGTCAACAGAGAATTTGTAGCTACTGTCACAACTGTAGCTCAGAAAAATTTAACTTCCTCACTCCAAGACTCTTTGTCTCCCAGATACTTCTTTCTTATCTTGTTAATTTTGCCTCGTGCAAAATGAAGTGCATCAATTGTCCTTAAGACACTCCTTTGCAGAGTCTTCAACAGTGCAGCCTCTTCTTCAAAGACATCATTTAACAGCTCTAAAGCTATTTTTATTCACTGCTTATCAACTTTTTGTGACAATATTTCTTCTGAAATATCGTCCTCAAAATATACAATCAATGCCTCATACATGTTTATGATTGCCTGCAGTGTAACGTGTCTAGACAGCATCTCACTTTATTCACTGGTCTGAAAGCAACAGCTTCATTTCCAGAAGTGTTTGCAATTCCTTTAAAAGTGCATCTTTTAGTTGAAGATTGAGAAAACACCCAGAAACCTCCCAGGCCATGCTCTTTTCTTGCTGCTGCCATCAGGTGGAGGTAAAAGTGCCTCAGGATTCACACCACCAGATTCATGAACAGTTACTACCCCCCAGCCATCAGGTTCTTCAACAGAAGGGGATATCTACACTCATTTAAGGACTCTGTTATATTTTCACAATGAGTGCAGTGGATAGAGGGGAACAGGTGAATGTCATATACTTGGATTTCCAGAGGGCGTTCGATAAGGTGCTGCAGAAGAGACTTATAAATAAGTCGGATGCATGGTGTCAGAGGAAGTGTATTGGCATGGATAGTGGATTGGTTAACCGATAGAAGGCAGAGAGTCGGCATAAATGGGTGCTTCCCCGGTTAGCAGCCTGTGGTGAGTGGGATGTCACAGGGCCCGCAACTGTTTACCATTTACATTGATAATTTGGAAGAGGGGACTGAGTGTAGTGTAGCAAAATATGCTGATGACACTAAACTGAGTGGAAAAGCAAATTGTACAGAGGATATGGAGAGTCTGCAGAGGGATATAGATAGGTTAAGTGAGTGGGCCAAGGTCTGGCAGATGGAATACAATGTTGGTAAATGCAAGGTCATCCACTTTGGAAGGAATAATAGAAGAGTAGATTATTATTTAAATGGTGAAAGATTGCAGCATGCTGTTGTGCAGAGGGACTTGGGAGTGCTTGTTCATGAATCGCAAAAAGTTGGCTTGCAAGTACGGTAGGTTAGTAAGAAGGCGAATGGAATATTGGCCTGCATTGCTAGAGGGATTGAATTCAAGAGCAGGGAAGTCATGCTGCAATTATACAGGGTACTGGTGAGGCCACACCTGCAGTACTGTGTGAAGTTCTGGTCTCTATACTTGAGGAAGGATATACTGGTTTGGTGGCAGTGCAGAAGAGAGTCACCAGGCTGATTCCAGGGATGAAGGGGTTAACCTGTGAGGACAGATTGAGTCACCTGGGACTATACTCTCTGGAGTTCAGAAGAATGAGAGGGGATCTTATAGAAACATACAAAAGTTTGAAAGGGATAGATAAGGTAGAAGTAGAAAACTTGTTTCCATCGGCAGGTGAGACTAGAACTGGGGGACATTGCCTCAAGATTCAGGGGAGAAGATTTAGGACGGAGATGAGGAAAAACTGTTTTTCCCAGAGAGTGGTAAATCTGTGGAATTCTCAGCCCAGGGAAGCAGTTGAGGCTTCTTCACTAAATATTTTTAGGAAACAGTTCGATAGGTTTTTGCATAGTAAGGGAATTAAGGGATATGGGGAAAGGCAAGCAGATGGAGCTGAGCTTACAGACAGATCAGCCATGATCTTATTGAATGGCGGGGAAGGCTCGATGGGCCGGATGGCCTTCTCCTGCTCCTATTTCTTATGTTATTTCATGCTCGTTACTTATTGCTATTTATTTATATTTGCACAGCTTGTTTACTGTTTACAGTTCTGGATGTTTACAGTTCACAGTTACTGTTCTATAGATTTGCTAAGTATGCCCACAGAATAAGAATCTCAGGGTTGTATGTGGTGACACGTATGTACTCTGAGAAGAAATCTTACTTTGAACTTTGATAACGTCAAGAAATGCAAACACGTAATTTTTGCTTCTCCAGCTGTCCGGGGTTTGGACACACTTTTCCATTTGTTCATCAGTGTGTTGAACTGAATGTATGCAGGGATTCATTTCAATAGCCAACAAAATGCTGTCAATAAGAACTTGCTCTCCTCTGGATTTGATCGTTTTCGCTCTCCTTCATCTGCCCCCTCACAAAACACAGGTAGGGCCTGTAGCGAGTAATGAAGGATTTTCTTACCGAAGCTTTTGTACACCATCCATATGTGATTTGCTTGCTAAATGACGTTTCAAAAAGACAAGTTTCCAAATATCACTCCACTTCTTTCCACTTGTAAATTCTCCAGCAACTCTTGCATCTGTGACAACCCACACAGGTAACACCATTTTCTGCATTCTACATAAATATTTCTCATAGCTGAACGTTCCAAACTCTCAGGCTTTCAGTGCAGCTTTTTCAATTGTTTCATTAAGCCATTCCACTTCAAATGAACCGCTCTTCACACGGCCTTAGACCACCTGGACAGGATGCTGTTTGTTGTCACCATCAATATTTAACACCACCATTCCCACAGTCCTGATCAACAAGCTATGAACACTACCTCACTGCTTTTTTTAAAATTTGTGCTTTTATACTGTAGTACTTATCGTAATTTAACTGTTTAATATGCATATATATATGCTTACTGTAATAAAGTATTGTCTTAGAGTGCGTCTGTGCTCTAGCAGGTCCATTTGAATGTTCTCCATGCTGTTCATTCAGACGCTCTTCTGCACACCACTGTTGTACCACATGGTTACTTGAGTTACTGTCACCTTCCTGTCGTCCAGAACCAGTCTGACCGTTCTCCTCCGACCACTCTCAACAACGAGGCATTTTTGCTCACTGCATGGTTTTTGTTTTACACACCATTCTCTGTAAACCTTAGCGAATATTGTGAACGAACATCCCAGAGATCATTAGTTTCTGAGATACTCAAACCACCCTGTCTGGCACCAACAGGCATTCCACAGTAAAAATCACATTTCTTCCTCAATCCAATGTTTGGTCTGGACAACAACTTGACCATGTCTGCATGCAATTATGCACTGAGCTGCTGCCACATGATTGGCTGTTTAGTTGTTTGCATTAACCAGCAGACACACAGCTGTACCTAGTAAAGTGGTCACTGAGTGTCCGTCTGTGACAAACCCGATTCTGATCTGGAGCTGATCCTAGCACCTTACACCTCTGGCCCAAGGGAACCTCCAGCAGCGGGTCAACATATTAGGGCAATATCACTAATACAGACATCATCCACAACCTCCACAAGTCTTCTGTATCCTCCAGGACTACATCTCAGCATTGAGCCAAATTAAACAGTAAAGCTTTCCGACACCACAGCCATGAAATTGTTATAAAATAAAATTAATGCTCTGGCTGATTAATCTCAGCCGGCTTTTACACCATTTTTTAAATGTTCATGCTGGTTTTACCTTAATTAATTACTTTCCGCACTGTCGCCAAATATCTAAGATCGCCACTCAATCTTACAATATCATGCTGTATTCTGGCCAATCCACGGCTAAAGAAAGAGAAAGGCTCCCGGTCAGAGGTGAGGCGGAGTTCAGCGCTGTCAACCTCGATAGAAAGTCACTAAAAAGTCATCGGGTTAATTTCAATCCCATTAACAAATAAAATAAATGATTTCCATCGTAAATTGTCGTTACATAAATCTGAAAAACAATATTATCCCCACACCACATACACACTTGATGTTTGTTTCATAACCGACACTACACGGGGAGTATCGCTGAGAGCCCGCAAGCCGCTGGGACTTTGCGAAAATTCTGGAGGTGGCGAGGTAGATCTGGTGCAGAGTCTGGGAGAATCTGACAACACTAACATCGCTGCGTTACGGATAACCTTTTACCCAGAGGAAATCTCCTCCATGGTGCTGACCAAGATGAAGGAAATTGCTGAGGCTTACCTTGGCAGCAGAGTCACCAATGCTGTCATCACTGTTCCTGCTTACTTCAATGACTCCCAACGCCAGGCAACCAAAGATGCTGGTGTGATAGCTGGTCTCAATGTCCTGCGTGTCATCAATGAGCCAACAGCAGCTGCCATTGCCTATGGTCTGGACAAGAAAGGCAAAGGGGAGCGTAATGTTCTCATCTTTGACCTGGGTGGTGGCACCTTCGATGTGTCCATTCTCTCCATCGATGACGGTATCTTTGAAGTGAAATCAACAGCTGGTGATACCCACCTGGGAGGAGAAGACTTTGACAACCGCATGGTCAATCATTTCAGTGAGGAGTTCAAGCTGAAATACAAGAAAGACATCAGCCAGAACAAGAGAGCGGTGAGGAGGCTGCGGACAGCCTGTGACAGAGCAAAGAGAACGCTGTCTTCCAGCACCCAAGCCAGTATTGAGATTGACTCTCTGTTTGAGGGTGTTGATTTCTACACCTCTATCACAAGGGCTCGCTTTGAGGAGCTGAACTCTGACCTGTTCAGGGGCACTCTGGAGCCAGTGGAGAAAGCCCTGAGAGATGCCAAGCCGGACAAATCCCAGATCCATGAAATTGTCCTGGTCGGCGGCTCCACCCGAATCCCCAAGATCCAGAAGCTGCTGCAAGATTTCTTCAACGGTAGGGAGCTAAACAAGAGCATCAACCCCGATGAGGCCGTGGCCTATGGAGCAGCTGTCCAGGCGGCCATTCTGATGGGCGACAAGTCGGAGAATGTTCAGGATCTGCTACTCCTAGATGTTGCTGCTCTGTCATTGGGGCTGGAGACGGCAGGTGGAGTCATGACCACCCTTATCAAGCGTAACACCACCATCCTCACCAAGCAGACCCAGATCTTCAGCACCTACTCTGATAACCAGCCTGGTGTCCTTATTCAGGTGTTTGAAGGCGAGAGAGCCATGACCAAGGACAACAACCTTCTGGGCAAGTTTGAGTTGAGTGGCATCCCTCCCGCTCTTCGTGGCGTACCCCAGATTGAGGTGACCTTCGATATTGACGCCAATGGCATTCTCAGTGTCTCTGCTGTTGACAAGAGCACCGGGAAAACAAACAAGATCACCATCACCAACGACAAGGGCAGGCTGAGTAAGGTGGAAATTGACAGGATGGTGCAAGATGCAGAGAAGTACAAGAATGAGGATGAAATGCAGCGGCAGAAGATTGCAGCCAAGAACTTCCTGGCTTCAACATGAAGGGCTCTGTGGAGGATGAGAAGATGGCCGGAAAGATCAGTGCTGAGGACAAGAGAAAAGTCATTGTCCTGTGGAACCAGACAATATCCTGGCTGGAGAAGAATCAGATGGCAGAGAAGGAGGAGTTTGAGCACAAGCAGAAAGAGCTGGAAGAACTCAGCAATCCCATCATTGCTAAACTGTACCAAGGAGCAGCCACAGGGGAATCGTGCAGGGCACAGGCTGGGACTGCCAGTTCTGCCGGACCAGCTATTGAGGAGGTGGATTAAAAGACTGTAAATGTGACTGTCTGGGGCTTGCACGGTTTGAGCTCTCTCGACACTTCAGTGGGTCTGATGCTGATGTTGGCACTTGGGAATAGTCTTCACTGTAACACCACGGGGTCATGTCAATGTCCTGAATCTGGCTGTGATGTACTAATTGTAAACACTGGTAACTGGGTCTATTCAATTCCTTTGATCTGGTTTTCTGTATTGGGTTGCTTTATTTTTTTTTAATGTCATCTGTTTTGGAATGTAAACTTTGTACAGTTTT
Organism: Mobula birostris; assembly: GCF_030028105.1. NCBI lineage: Eukaryota > Metazoa > Chordata > Chondrichthyes > Myliobatiformes > Myliobatidae > Mobula > Mobula birostris. The sequence goes on along the minus strand of NC_092374.1, from coordinate 197,478,944 downwards.
AGTTATCTTGTAACATGTTTTTAATAAATCTTTAAATTTTTTAAAAATTGGGTGTAATTATATTTCATCATCAGAGAAAGAAAACTTGCCATTTTGTTGTATCACTGTATCTCAATAAATGTTCCCTCCTCTTCCTCCCTTTCCCAGGGATATCTAATTTCCAGCACACCTTCTTTCTGGATCTCTTTTGTCAACACTTCCACACTCTCACAGGTGCAGTTTGGCATTACTTTCCCAGAAGGCTTTTGGTTCTTCAAGAAGGTGACCAGTCCCCAAAGTTGACAGATCTAGTGATGTTGCCCTTCGCCAGTAGCTCCTGCAATGTCCCCAAAAACAGCTTAATTCGATGCCTTGGGAGAGAATCCCATATGCTGGGAATGACGATTGGTATTGGCAGCAGGCTGAGTTTTGAGGTGTGGGTTTGGACAGGTACATGGAGGGGAGGTGATTGACAGGTTGCGGGCAACTGGGACTAGCCGGGAGGATGCTGTGTGGGGCTTGGACAAGTTGGGTGGAAGGGCCATTTCCCAGCTGCATTCCACACAATTGTTGGCGTTTCTGTGCATCACCAACATTGTATCACGTCAGGATGTAAAGGAACTTTATCAGCCAAGGACAACCTGCAGCAGGTCTTCAAGGCACTGGAGTGATACCACCAACTCTAGATACACTTTATTTATACCACCGATATATGTTGTGAATTTTTTGTTTTGTGGCAGCAGAACATTGCAATACATTATAATTTTTAAAACTTTGTATAAAATACGATAAGAAATACATATAAAATAAATGAAATAATTATTGCAGAATGGCGGCAAAATATTGTGAGTTAGTAGGCTTGAGGTCAGAATTCTGATGGCAGGGATGAAGAAGTTGTTCCTGAAAAGTTGGGTGTGTGTCTTCTGGCTCCTGTACCTCCTCCTTGAAAGTCAGGCAGTATCTATGTTGGGAAATGAACAGTGGACCAACAGCAGACTGTAAGCAGAAACTCATCAAATCCACTGGCAACAAGTATCCTGCTCATGGACTTTATCTCTTGGCCCGAGGACCAAGTTAAACTATTTTACCACAGTGAGACATTCCTGCATTAACGCCGTGTTGATTGGCGCCTGTGGCATTTAAAACTATCTTCCTTAAATAGTGAACTTCCTCTGCCCTCTACAATCGAACATGGAGGATTGAATACGGGGTGGAAAAAATACTCCAAGGGACAAAAGATGCTATGATCGGCACCAACATACGTTAAGTGCCGGCTGAAGTCATCATCTGCAGAGGGAAACGGACAGTCGACGTTTCGGATTAGACAGACCCTTGATCTGGAGTTTTCAACTCTGTCCCGAAGGAGTTGTAATCTTGAGATTATGATTCCTGGATGTGGATATTAAGGGAGGAAATATCGCCTTGGGTCTGAAAGTTGGAAAAAATATCCGATGAATGTTTCTTTCGGGTTCTTCTCCACTGCGAGTGGGAGTGGTTGGGTGGCGCGGAATATACCCCTCAACTACGGTTGTGTTATAGAAGATGAAGTAGCAGAGTGCCACGTGAGTGAGTAAAATTTGAAAACTGTACAGAATGAAATAGTCATGAATTCAGAGTTATTGAATGGTTTGTCGTAAATAATTTTCTCAAGTGTATTTTGTTTGGAGAAAACGGATGGGAGAAGGTAAGTCGCCGCCGAGACCCATCAGCAGGGCCCCCAGTATTTTTGTAACCTTACAAGGGAGTGGGTCTGGAAGCAGCGAGACGTACGAAGTGAACCATCGGTCGTCAATACACGCACTGAGTACGGGAAGACTGTACACAACTTGCAGAAAACTCTTAACAGGGGAATCTCTGTCTTTAGATTAGAAATCAGGGGAGAGCGCGAACGCAGTCCCCCACTACCACAAATTTTGCAGTCGAGTATCCCGCATTTGGGGACATCGCAGGCGTCAGCACACCCGAAGTGCAATGGGATAGCCTCGTCCTGGGAGAACCGCCTTAATGATCACGGTCTCTCCCCTGCCAGGTAAGTATGCTTTTTCTTCTCTGCCATCCACGTGCATGCTTAACCCACACCCCTCAATATTCAGGCAAACAAATGTTCTAAAGATCTATTTCCTACTATTCCACGTGCTCCTCCTAAAATACTGTTAGCATAAATGCCACAAATCTAGATTATTTGATTAACTGCTGTAGTTTACTGGTGACAAATCCCAGACCTTAATCTGCATGTTTTCTAAAAAAGGAAATGTGCGCCACGATTGGCTTTGCAGCGACTGGTCGTTGCCGAACCTGACCGCACGGTGTCAGTGTTTTCCTTGAGGAAATGCAGGGAGCTGCCTGAGGCCCACAGGGTGAATGAACAGACGACCCCGCAGACCGGGATTGCTCTAGAAAGGCTGCAGGGGAGATTAGCCAGGATGTCGCAGGGGGGTCAGCTTTTCACTTATGATGGGAGACTGAACACAGGACAGCACACGAACGGATCTTTCGGCTCAAAATGCCTGTGCACAGACATCCCACCCTGCAAAAAACGCTCACCCCCTCCGCCGCCCCACAGTGGCGGCGCCAGAGCTTTTTGCTTGCTGGTGCTACGGAGAGTCTGATTTATTCAGTGATGGTGCTGAGGGATGCACTGTATGGTAATATGTATTCGCAAGGCCAGACGCGTGGCGTTAAAAAGTCAGTTTCAAGCATTATGTGCCTACTATAAATGCCTCTGTATATTCACAAGCAACAGCAATTGATAGATCTAATATAGAAGTGAACTGTTACAGTGTCAACGGCATCGGAGACAACCTGGGCTACACGGAGCACAAACAAAAAAAACAAACAGAGCATCCGAGCAACAGCGGACAACGTGAATCACGCACCAATCCCGCAATCAGCGTCAAATGCGTGTTTTTCAACTGAAAAACACAAAATGAACCCACTGATATTCGCATTACATAGACAGCAATGCCAAAAGATACACTGTTATGAAAGTGAAAACAGGCAAATAACAGAAGCAAGGCTTTACCAGGAGTTGGACAAATCGTACTCTGACCATGCAATACCTCAACTAATTCGGCTATTGAATTTAAAACAAAAATCAACAGAATCACGCTTGGAAGTCTAAGGAAAACCAGTAGGCTTAATAGCAGTCAATGTAGTATTTTAGGATTTGCAGGAAACATAAGGACTATGGGGTAGAAAATAATAATAATAATTGGAATTAACCTTGGCCCAAATTTTTAAAAAATCAACTGCACTCACCATTAATGTTTTCAGAGAAGTACAATCTGTCTGTTGTTGTGATTGGTGGCGAAAGCATCAACGATTTTCTGGATGTCAAGTGCTTTGGTCCTCCGGCTGTTTATGGCCAATAGAGCCAAGTTGCTGTTCCCAGCATCAACGCTGCTATTCCTTAAGTAGTTTTTGACGCGTCTGAGGCAAGAGAAACTCCGTTCGCATGAGGCAGATGTAACAGGAAGAGTCAGTGATATGCAGGTCAGTTTGTATAAATCTATAAAAGCATCGCGGTAGGGTCTCATTAGAGCTAGAAATTCCACTGTGTCATTCACTGTCTGCCTTTGCTTTTGTTTTGTTTCCAGCAGACGCTGAACCTGATGTAGCTCTGCAGTCAGGTTCACTTCAGTCACTGCATAGTATTCGGCAATTGGCCAAAGACAATTCTTCACGAGGAAGAACTTGTGTTTGGGACTCAATGCTGAGACTCCAGTCAGAACACCACCAGTCACAATTAAGAACTGTCTTTGCATTTCAGTCAGAAGTCTGTCCATAACAGGATAGAAACAGTGCTCGCGAAGGTCATCAGAGGATGTGACAGGTGTGCGTTCGGTTTGGGCCTCAACAACAAAAATCATGTAGGCGGCGAGGTGGCTGGGCCTGTCTCCTTTCATGTGGTCTGCTCTGTATACCGGCCTTGACGCACAGGTCCCTAGCTCTTGCCTGAATTTCACTCCATGATTCCTCTCCCCATTTTGCTGAGAGTGCATCGATGATAGACTGAGCCAAGTCCACAGCGGATGAAAGCTCCTAACTGGGAGATCGTAGCTGGGCTGACATGAACTTGGTGACTCGGAATAAATCCTCAAATAGAGTGAGAAGTAAAGCAAACTGCTCGTCAATCAGTCCATTTACAGCTCTGACCTCCGTTTTCCTTCGTGAATTTGGTTGACCCGTAATATCCTGTAGTGTAGCTAGAATGGCAGGGAGTGATTTCCTTATAGCCCACAAAGCTGTATACTGCCATGCCCAGCGTTTGTCTGACAATTTCTTCAACTCCACGGGCTGTGCAGTTGATTCCAGTTCTCTCTGTCTCTTCATGAAAAGATCATGGGCAACAGAGTTGAAAATAAGTTGTAAAGCAGCTGCACAGTTTCAAAAAACTCACCCGCTTGTGGTACATTGCTCACAACATCCACTAAAACAAGGTTAAGTCTGTGAGCATGGCAGTGTATATATAATGCCTGCGGGACCTCTTTCCTGAACCTCTCTTGTACCCCGTTATTGCACCCGGACATCACTGTCATAACACTGACCTATGTAGGTGTTCTTATCAATAACACACTGGGCGCGTGTCTGTTCAATGCTTTTAAGAAGCGACTCTGCACCCAACCTTTCTGCTGAGGTGAAGTGCAAGAATTCTTCACGCACTGTTTCGTTATTCAAATACCGCACCACCACTGATATTTGCTCCTTTTTGCTCAAGTCTTTACTTTCATCCACCATGATGGCAAAATATCCAGCCTCCTTGATTTCTGCACTTATTGACATCTGACCGTATCTGCCATAATACACATAATTTCATTTTGGATATCGTGATGGGTGGATTTTGCATTTCCAGGATTGTCCTCTATTTTTTTTAGCTACAGTCTTATCAAACTTCTCAATTACACTGAGAAACTCAACAAAGTTTCCCCTATTGCCAGATCCATCATTCTCCCGGTGTCCTCGCTGGGCAATGCCTTGGCACGCAGTATAGCGTAGAGACACAACCACTGCTCTCATATACTCACAATTTTCTTGGACAGTCTTTGCATGTCCTTTATCAAGCATATTTCCCAATCTTGAACCGTCTTGTTTCTCAATCTGAATTCAGCCCATGCCTCCATAGCAAACTTATGCGCTGCACTTACATGGTGGGTTTTGAAAGCTGTTGTAGCTTTCCGCCAATTGCTGTAACCGGTGACAGTGAAGATAGACTCAGAATGGAACCCATGTCCTCCACACAGGAAATGCCTGCATGCGAAGCAGAATGTAGCATCTTTTGAGATTGAATATTCCAGCCAGGAGTACAGTCAAACCAGCCACAAAGAAAACTCCTCTGCTAATTGCCAAACTGTTGCATGCAGCGAAGGGTACTTTTTCAATGCTAGCCGACAGGGTCCTTCCTCAGGGTGTTGGCTAACATCGCTAACAGTATTCCCACTCGCACTAAGAGCAGCTACATCCACGTCCTCTTCCGAATCCCGCTCCATTTCTTCTTCCTCTACTTCGCCCTCACACTCCTTCAATGAACTGCTGTCGTCCTCATCCCCACTTACTTCTTTCTGCATGTCACTTTCAATTAAGACAGGCTCAGGCTGAGACACCACTGATTCCTCTGGATGAGGACGTTTTCTGACTAAAAATCGATCTGTTTTTCACGCCAGCCAAAATAATGCACGTGCCAGGCCCATGCTCGCTTGTAAAAGCACAATGCGTGTGTGGGGGGCATCCGTTAGTCTCGTGAGACCATAGATCTGCACCTGGATGTATACTATCAATCTCTCGCGTGAGTGAGAGCCACTGACGTCACCTTAAGTGATCTTAGATCAGCTTAACTGATCTGAGGACAGCAACGGCAAGACATTGACAACGAACGAATAAGCAGAAGTGTAGAGTGGATCTGACAGTTTATAACTTCATTGCTGTGTGGTTGCTATGGTAATTGGGGGCACTGTTTCACTAGATCAACTGGAGAAACAAGCTGTATTCAAAACTATACAGAGAAAGCAAAGCAGCTGCAGTTTTAATTTCTTGGTGGTGCTATTGCAATTTCTGCTGGGGCTATAGCCCCAGCTAGCATCACTTTAGCGCCGCCCCTGCGCCCCCCGCAACCCCATATCTCCCCCCCACGGTCGACCTCCAAGGGTGTATGTAATACTTTGTTTAGTGATTTTGTGTAATCTGTAAACCAAGTTGGGTATATGCAGAAATGTGATATTAATATATGTACTAATATTATGTTATCATGTTTATTCCATTACAACTTTAAGCAAGTCTACAGGGAGTTTTGCCTCATCACGTAGGACATCAATAAAATAGCTCCTTAGCAGATTATTTGATTAGCTGCTGTAGCTTATTGCTGGGAATTCCCAGACCTTAATCTGCATGTTTGCTAAAATAGGAAATGTGCGCCACGATTGGTTTTGCAGTGACTGGTCGTTGTCGAACCCGACCGCACGGTGTCAGTGTTTTCATTGAGGAAATGCAGGGAGCTGCCTGAGGCCCACAGGGTGAATGAACAGGCGGCCCCGTCCCCGGCCCCGCAGACCGGGATTGCGCTGGAAAGGGTGAAGGGGAGATTAGCCAGGATGTTGCTGGGGGGGGGGTCAGCTTTTCAGTTATGAAAGGAGACTGAACACAGGACAGCACAGGAGCTGATCTTTCGGCTCAAAATGCCTGTGCACAGACATCCCACCCTGCAAAAGCACCCCGCCCCCCGCAACCCCATATCCCCCCCCCCCCACCGCTCTCCGGTGACCTCCAAGGGTGTATGTAATACTTTGTTTAGTGATTTTGTCTAATCTGTTAAACAAGTTGGGTGTATGCAGAAATGTGACATTGATATATGTACTTATGTTATCATGTTTATTCTATTACAATTTTAAGTAAGTCTATAGGGAGCTTGGCCTCATCACGTAGGACATCAATAGAGTAGCTCCTTAGCAGCCAGCCAGTTAGTTTAAAGAATGTTAGCTATGCTAATGAACGAATGACACCTGTTAAACTCACCTGAACTTGTCTTTTACATTTTAACCCACCCTGGGCAATAGAAAAGTCACTGTTGCAAACAGTGCAGCGAGCAACACTGTCATTATTTTTGAGGTCGACTGTAAAGCCCACCCACAGAGAAAACTGATAGGTCTACTTAGCAGGGGTCCCCAACCTTTTTTGCACCGTGGACCAGTTTAATATTGACAATATTCTTGCGGACGGGGGTGCTGGGGAAGGTGTGTGTTAATCACGACCGGAATATAAGTGATAAGTCAACTATATGTCACCTATAAGTGGCTAATCCACTCTGAATTTTGTTTCTGAAAGGGCTTATCTAATGAATTTAATATTAAACACACAGCGCATATTTTTGTCGCATGAATATAGTGATAAGTCAATTATAAGTCAATAGCATCATAATATTTTAAGTAACGGTTGGATACTAAACACACAGCGCATATTTTCCTCGTATGAACATATAAAATCATTGCAACTTTTCAGCCCACCATCACTTGCAAGCTCGAGGAGTTGATCTTCTTCCCACGCTGACATGGATGACGCGTGGGTAATGACCTCGCATGCATTCAAGTTCAACAGTGGGCGTGACAGGGAATGAGGGAAGGTGCAGCTGACTCATATCGCCAAATCATATCGTTTCCTCGGTGGTTGGGGACCACTCTTAGCACGAGGAGACCAATCAGGATGCTCACTCTCCCTCTGCCTGTCATGGTCCCTTCTGGCAAACCCCTATCTTGCCATTTGCCTCAAGAATTGGGCCTCAATCACCTCATTTAGATTCCAATCATTCCCAGGTTCCACTAACTACACGCACCTGCTTCCCATCAGAAACGGCAAGATAAAAACCCTGTGACCACAGCAAGAAGCCACCAGTTCGTTAGTCAACCCTTGTGAGAGTAGACCTTGTTTCCTATTCCTGAGAACTGTTAGTTCTGAGCTTTGCATCGTCTCCCGGATATCGGCTCCCCATTCGCAGTGGTGCTATGCCTAACGACTCTGCCTCAGCATCTGTGTCCTGTACTTGCGTTCGCCCCCAGCCACGTCCTTGCAACACTCTCTCTCCCTCTCAAAAAAATCGATTTCCTGGATATTGTATATAATTTTGGGCGTCAGGGAGCCGCAATCAATATGCGGGAGACTCCCGGAACTTCCGGGAGAGGTGGGATGTCTGCGTACAAAACGTTATGCCAAATTAAATTAAATCCCTTCTCCTCCACACGATCCCTATCTCTTCATACCCGGTCATGTTCTTATTTAAAACGCTCTTAAACTGCACCGGATCTGCTTCCACCACCATGAGAAGCAGCTCGTTCCGGGGAAAACCACCAGCCTCTGTGTGAAAGAAAATCTCCTTTAAACTAACTCTCTCATCATAAAAATGCAAATATTTGATATTTCTGTTCGGAGGAAATCACTTAACGTCTTCTATAAGTGTTTCTCTTCAATTTTCAAGATGTTGGGTTTTGCCTCCATTTCCCGACAACTGAGAGAAATCCAGTGACGGGTCAGGTTAGATCTGTTTTCTTTGGGAGGGTAATGGTGATCATAAATGGGAGAGAGGGGCCCAGGTAGCGTGGACAAGGTCATTGTTTACCCAGTGGACAGTCGAGTTCAAACCAGAGTTTAGGAACGAGGGTTAGTGGGGCCTGAGAGTGAACTTCATCCCACAGGGGGTGGTTGGAATCTGGAAACTTGTTGTCTGAGAGGGTGGTGCATTTGAAAGTTCAAAGTAAGATTTATTATCAGAGTACATACAAGTCACCACATAGACCCCCCGAGATACTCAGCAAATCTATAAAATAGTAACTGTAAGCAGGATCAATGAACGATCAAGTGGAGCATACAAGACAGCAAACTGTGCAAATGCAAATCTATATATCTGTTTATCTTTTGCAATAAATAATGAGAGCATGAAATAACAAGATAAAGAGTCCTTAAAGTGAGATACCTTTGTATGATATTTTCAGGACTAGAAGTTTGAAGGGATTTGGTTTGTCACCTAAAACAGTCAAAAACTTCTATAGATGGACCGTGGACAGCATTCTGACAGGCTATATCACTGTCTGACATCAAGACATCTTCAAGGAGTGGTGCCTCAGAAAGGTAAAGTCCATTATTAACGACCCCCATCACCCAGGGCATACCCTCTTCTCATGGTTACTGTTGGGAAGGAGGTAGAGAGGCATAAAGATACACACTCAGCATTTCAGGAACAGCTTCTTCCCCACTACAATCTGAGTTCTGACTGGTCATTGAACCCATGAACACTACCTCATTCATATATATATATATATATATATATATATATATTTCTGTTTTGCAATGGTTTTAATCTATTAAGTGCACATATATAGACTTACTGTAATTGATCAACTTATGTATTTGTTTTCCATATTATGTATTGCATTGAACTGCTGCTGCTAAATTAACAAATTTCACAATACATACCTGTGATAATGAACCTGATTCTGATTTTCTGTTCAAAGGCATTGGTGTTCCCATATCAGGCGCTAATGTAGCCAGTCAATAAACTTTCCACTACACATCTATAGATGTTTGTAAAGGTTTCTGACGACATGCCAAATCTCTGCAGAATCCGAAGGAAGTAGAAGCTTCCTTTGCACTGAGAGTTTTACGAAAGGTCCAGGGCAGATCCTCTGACACCGTGGAGACAGGGACTGTCACAACATTTAACATTTGAATTGGGGGACCATTTCGTTCAGCACCTCAACTCAAAGTTCCCCCTAATTTGTAATGACCAGTGTGAGCAAAAAATTTGTACTGCACAACGACAACATGTGCACACTGAATTTTAAGGTGGAAGTTAAGCTGAAGTTATTCTAAGGATAATAAGTGTATGCAGTTTGTTGTTCATTGTTTAAAAGAAAAAAAATTAACATAAATGAGTCTTCATTCTCATGAACAATACGACTGCAAGCAACAGTATCAATCGTTCCACGTTATTAAAGTTGTCTAAAATGGTTGACAAAATATCCAGATTGGTGTTTTATTTGGAAATCATTGCATACAGCACTGAATTGGTAGCTTAATTACATAAGAGACATAATCGTGAACAAGATAATGAACGTATCAAAGTTGCTTCGTCAGTTTTCTCCCTGCTGTCTTTGGCATCTACCCAGTCTTTGACCAGACGAATAAATCCGCCTTCCAGCAGAGAATTCTCATTGGCATATCCAAATGACTCTCACTTAAACGGTTCCTCAGTTTGTTTTTGATCTGATTCGTGACGGTAAAACCTCTTTCACGAGCAGCGCTAGATGTAAGAAAGGTTCCGCCAATGTCCGTCAGCTTTGCAAGCTCACAAAACTCTTCATTTTGAGTTGCAAATGTCACCATTTCAGAAGAGCTGGTAATCGGTTTGGATTTAATTTTTTCTTGTACAGATAATACGAAGTCATTGTACTGCTTAACTGTGACAGCATTTTCAGCAAGGAAATCAGGATATTTTCCACACACGGCACTCACCTGGACTTTGCCAAAATGGAGGTCACATTCTGCACGCACAGAAAAATCAAAAGCCTCCCGTTCTTGTACCTCGCCCTCAGGAAACCTCTCTTCTAAATGAACACAGAGATAGTTTATCAAGGTCAACAGAGAATTTGTAGCTACTGTCACAACTGTAGCTCAGAAAAATTTAACTTCCTCACTCCAAGACTCTTTGTCTCCCAGATACTTCTTTCTTATCTTGTTAATTTTGCCTCGTGCAAAATGAAGTGCATCAATTGTCCTTAAGACACTCCTTTGCAGAGTCTTCAACAGTGCAGCCTCTTCTTCAAAGACATCATTTAACAGCTCTAAAGCTATTTTTATTCACTGCTTATCAACTTTTTGTGACAATATTTCTTCTGAAATATCGTCCTCAAAATATACAATCAATGCCTCATACATGTTTATGATTGCCTGCAGTGTAACGTGTCTAGACAGCATCTCACTTTATTCACTGGTCTGAAAGCAACAGCTTCATTTCCAGAAGTGTTTGCAATTCCTTTAAAAGTGCATCTTTTAGTTGAAGATTGAGAAAACACCCAGAAACCTCCCAGGCCATGCTCTTTTCTTGCTGCTGCCATCAGGTGGAGGTAAAAGTGCCTCAGGATTCACACCACCAGATTCATGAACAGTTACTACCCCCCAGCCATCAGGTTCTTCAACAGAAGGGGATATCTACACTCATTTAAGGACTCTGTTATATTTTCACAATGAGTGCAGTGGATAGAGGGGAACAGGTGAATGTCATATACTTGGATTTCCAGAGGGCGTTCGATAAGGTGCTGCAGAAGAGACTTATAAATAAGTCGGATGCATGGTGTCAGAGGAAGTGTATTGGCATGGATAGTGGATTGGTTAACCGATAGAAGGCAGAGAGTCGGCATAAATGGGTGCTTCCCCGGTTAGCAGCCTGTGGTGAGTGGGATGTCACAGGGCCCGCAACTGTTTACCATTTACATTGATAATTTGGAAGAGGGGACTGAGTGTAGTGTAGCAAAATATGCTGATGACACTAAACTGAGTGGAAAAGCAAATTGTACAGAGGATATGGAGAGTCTGCAGAGGGATATAGATAGGTTAAGTGAGTGGGCCAAGGTCTGGCAGATGGAATACAATGTTGGTAAATGCAAGGTCATCCACTTTGGAAGGAATAATAGAAGAGTAGATTATTATTTAAATGGTGAAAGATTGCAGCATGCTGTTGTGCAGAGGGACTTGGGAGTGCTTGTTCATGAATCGCAAAAAGTTGGCTTGCAAGTACGGTAGGTTAGTAAGAAGGCGAATGGAATATTGGCCTGCATTGCTAGAGGGATTGAATTCAAGAGCAGGGAAGTCATGCTGCAATTATACAGGGTACTGGTGAGGCCACACCTGCAGTACTGTGTGAAGTTCTGGTCTCTATACTTGAGGAAGGATATACTGGTTTGGTGGCAGTGCAGAAGAGAGTCACCAGGCTGATTCCAGGGATGAAGGGGTTAACCTGTGAGGACAGATTGAGTCACCTGGGACTATACTCTCTGGAGTTCAGAAGAATGAGAGGGGATCTTATAGAAACATACAAAAGTTTGAAAGGGATAGATAAGGTAGAAGTAGAAAACTTGTTTCCATCGGCAGGTGAGACTAGAACTGGGGGACATTGCCTCAAGATTCAGGGGAGAAGATTTAGGACGGAGATGAGGAAAAACTGTTTTTCCCAGAGAGTGGTAAATCTGTGGAATTCTCAGCCCAGGGAAGCAGTTGAGGCTTCTTCACTAAATATTTTTAGGAAACAGTTCGATAGGTTTTTGCATAGTAAGGGAATTAAGGGATATGGGGAAAGGCAAGCAGATGGAGCTGAGCTTACAGACAGATCAGCCATGATCTTATTGAATGGCGGGGAAGGCTCGATGGGCCGGATGGCCTTCTCCTGCTCCTATTTCTTATGTTATTTCATGCTCGTTACTTATTGCTATTTATTTATATTTGCACAGCTTGTTTACTGTTTACAGTTCTGGATGTTTACAGTTCACAGTTACTGTTCTATAGATTTGCTAAGTATGCCCACAGAATAAGAATCTCAGGGTTGTATGTGGTGACACGTATGTACTCTGAGAAGAAATCTTACTTTGAACTTTGATAACGTCAAGAAATGCAAACACGTAATTTTTGCTTCTCCAGCTGTCCGGGGTTTGGACACACTTTTCCATTTGTTCATCAGTGTGTTGAACTGAATGTATGCAGGGATTCATTTCAATAGCCAACAAAATGCTGTCAATAAGAACTTGCTCTCCTCTGGATTTGATCGTTTTCGCTCTCCTTCATCTGCCCCCTCACAAAACACAGGTAGGGCCTGTAGCGAGTAATGAAGGATTTTCTTACCGAAGCTTTTGTACACCATCCATATGTGATTTGCTTGCTAAATGACGTTTCAAAAAGACAAGTTTCCAAATATCACTCCACTTCTTTCCACTTGTAAATTCTCCAGCAACTCTTGCATCTGTGACAACCCACACAGGTAACACCATTTTCTGCATTCTACATAAATATTTCTCATAGCTGAACGTTCCAAACTCTCAGGCTTTCAGTGCAGCTTTTTCAATTGTTTCATTAAGCCATTCCACTTCAAATGAACCCGCTCTTCACACGGCCTTAGACCACCTGGACAGGATGCTGTTTGTTGTCACCATCAATATTTAACACCACCATTCCCACAGTCCTGATCAACAAGCTATGAACACTACCTCACTGCTTTTTTTAAAATTTGTGCTTTTATACTGTAGTACTTATCGTAATTTAACTGTTTAATATGCATATATATATGCTTACTGTAATAAAGTATTGTCTTAGAGTGCGTCTGTGCTCTAGCAGGTCCATTTGAATGTTCTCCATGCTGTTCATTCAGACGCTCTTCTGCACACCACTGTTGTACCACATGGTTACTTGAGTTACTGTCACCTTCCTGTCGTCCAGAACCAGTCTGACCGTTCTCCTCCGACCACTCTCAACAACGAGGCATTTTTGCTCACTGCATGGTTTTTGTTTTACACACCATTCTCTGTAAACCTTAGCGAATATTGTGAACGAACATCCCAGAGATCATTAGTTTCTGAGATACTCAAACCACCCTGTCTGGCACCAACAGGCATTCCACAGTAAAAATCACATTTCTTCCTCAATCCAATGTTTGGTCTGGACAACAACTTGACCATGTCTGCATGCAATTATGCACTGAGCTGCTGCCACATGATTGGCTGTTTAGTTGTTTGCATTAACCAGCAGACACACAGCTGTACCTAGTAAAGTGGTCACTGAGTGTCCGTCTGTGACAAACCCGATTCTGATCTGGAGCTGATCCTAGCACCTTACACCTCTGGCCCAAGGGAACCTCCAGCAGCGGGTCAACATATTAGGGCAATATCACTAATACAGACATCATCCACAACCTCCACAAGTCTTCTGTATCCTCCAGGACTACATCTCAGCATTGAGCCAAATTAAACAGTAAAGCTTTCCGACACCACAGCCATGAAATTGTTATAAAATAAAATTAATGCTCTGGCTGATTAATCTCAGCCGGCTTTTACACCATTTTTTAAATGTTCATGCTGGTTTTACCTTAATTAATTACTTTCCGCACTGTCGCCAAATATCTAAGATCGCCACTCAATCTTACAATATCATGCTGTATTCTGGCCAATCCACGGCTAAAGAAAGAGAAAGGCTCCCGGTCAGAGGTGAGGCGGAGTTCAGCGCTGTCAACCTCGATAGAAAGTCACTAAAAAGTCATCGGGTTAATTTCAATCCCATTAACAAATAAAATAAATGATTTCCATCGTAAATTGTCGTTACATAAATCTGAAAAACAATATTATCCCCACACCACATACACACTTGATGTTTGTTTCATAACCGACACTACACGGGGAGTATCGCTGAGAGCCCGCAAGCCGCTGGGACTTTGCGAAAATTCTGGAGGTGGCGAGGTAGATCTGGTGCAGAGTCTGGGAGAATCTGACAACACTAACATCGCTGCGTTACGGATAACCTTTTACCCAGAGGAAATCTCCTCCATGGTGCTGACCAAGATGAAGGAAATTGCTGAGGCTTACCTTGGCTGCAGAGTCACCAATGCTGTCATCACTGTTCCTGCTTACTTCAATGACTCCCAACGCCAGGCAACCAAAGATGCTGGTGTGATAGCTGGTCTCAATGTCCTGCGTGTCATCAATGAGCCAACAGCAGCTGCCATTGCCTATGGTCTGGACAAGAAAGGCAAAGGGGAGCGTAATGTTCTCATCTTTGACCTGGGTGGTGGCACCTTCGATGTGTCCATTCTCTCCATCGATGACGGTATCTTTGAAGTGAAATCAACAGCTGGTGATACCCACCTGGGAGGAGAAGACTTTGACAACCGCATGGTCAATCATTTCAGTGAGGAGTTCAAGCTGAAATACAAGAAAGACATCAGCCAGAACAAGAGAGCGGTGAGGAGGCTGCGGACAGCCTGTGACAGAGCAAAGAGAACGCTGTCTTCCAGCACCCAAGCCAGTATTGAGATTGACTCTCTGTTTGAGGGTGTTGATTTCTACACCTCTATCACAAGGGCTCGCTTTGAGGAGCTGAACTCTGACCTGTTCAGGGGCACTCTGGAGCCAGTGGAGAAAGCCCTGAGAGATGCCAAGCCGGACAAATCCCAGATCCATGAAATTGTCCTGGTCGGCGGCTCCACCCGAATCCCCAAGATCCAGAAGCTGCTGCAAGATTTCTTCAACGGTAGGGAGCTAAACAAGAGCATCAACCCCGATGAGGCCGTGGCCTATGGAGCAGCTGTCCAGGCGGCCATTCTGATGGGCGACAAGTCGGAGAATGTTCAGGATCTGCTACTCCTAGATGTTGCTGCTCTGTCATTGGGGCTGGAGACGGCAGGTGGAGTCATGACCACCCTTATCAAGCGTAACACCACCATCCTCACCAAGCAGACCCAGATCTTCAGCACCTACTCTGATAACCAGCCTGGTGTCCTTATTCAGGTGTTTGAAGGCGAGAGAGCCATGACCAAGGACAACAACCTTCTGGGCAAGTTTGAGTTGAGTGGCATCCCTCCCGCTCTTCGTGGCGTACCCCAGATTGAGGTGACCTTCGATATTGACGCCAATGGCATTCTCAGTGTCTCTGCTGTTGACAAGAGCACCGGGAAAACAAACAAGATCACCATCACCAACGACAAGGGCAGGCTGAGTAAGGTGGAAATTGACAGGATGGTGCAAGATGCAGAGAAGTACAAGAATGAGGATGAAATGCAGCGGCAGAAGATTGCAGCCAAGAACTTCCTGGCTTCAACATGAAGGGCTCTGTGGAGGATGAGAAGATGGCCGGAAAGATCAGTGCTGAGGACAAGAGAAAAGTCATTGTCCTGTGGAACCAGACAATATCCTGGCTGGAGAAGAATCAGATGGCAGAGAAGGAGGAGTTTGAGCACAAGCAGAAAGAGCTGGAAGAACTCAGCAATCCCATCATTGCTAAACTGTACCAAGGAGCAGCCACAGGGGAATCGTGCAGGGCACAGGCTGGGACTGCCAGTTCTGCCGGACCAGCTATTGAGGAGGTGGATTAAAGGACTGTAAATGTGACTGTCTGGGGCTTGCACGGTTTGAGCTCTCTCGACACTTCAGTGGGTCTGATGCTGATGTTGGCACTTGGGAATAGTCTTCACTGTAACACCACGGGGTCATGTCAATGTCCTGAATCTGGCTGTGATGTACTAATTGTAAACACTGGTAACTGGGTCTATTCAATTCCTTTGATCTGGTTTTCTGTATTGGGTTGCTTTATTTTTTTTTAATGTCATCTGTTTTGGAATGTAAACTTTGTACAGTTTTAGTTATCTTGTAACATGTTTTTAATAAATCTTTAAATTTTTTAAAAATTGGGTGTAATTATATTTCATCATCAGAGAAAGAAAACTTGCCATTTTGTTGTATCACTGTATCTCAATAAATGTTCCCTCCTCTTCCTCCCTTTCCCAGGGATATCTTCCTTCTAATTTCCAGCACACCTTCTTTCTGGATCTCTTTTGTCAACACTTCCACACTCTCACAGGTGCAGTTTGGCATTACTTTCCCAGAAGGCTTTTGGTTCTTCAAGAAGGTGACCAGTCCCCAAAGTTGACAGATCTAGTGATGTTGCCCTTCGCCAGTAGCTCCTGCAATGTCCCCAAAAACAGCTTAATTCGATGCCTTGGGAGAGAATCCCATATGCTGGGAATGACGATTGGTATTGGCAGCAGGCTGAGTTTTGAGGTGTGGGTTTGGACAGGTACATGGAGGGGAGGTGATTGACAGGTTGCGGGCAACTGGGACTAGCCGGGAGGATGCTGTGTGGGGCTTGGACAAGTTGGGTGGAAGGGCCATTTCCCAGCTGCATTCCACACAATTGTTGGCGTTTCTGTGCATCACCAACATCGTATCACGTCAGGATGTAAAGGAACTTTATCAGCCAAGGACAACCTGCAGCAGGTCTTCAAGGCACTGGAGTGATACCACCAACTCTAGATACACTTTATTTATACCACCGATATATGTTGTGAATTTTTTGTTTTGTGGCAGCAGAACATTGCAATACATTATAATTTTTAAAACTTTGTATAAAATACGATAAGAAATACATATAAAATAAATGAAATAATTATTGCAGAATGGCGGCAAAATATTGTGAGTTAGTAGGCTTGAGGTCAGAATTCTGATGGCAGGGATGAAGAAGTTGTTCCTGAAAAGTTGGGTGTGTGTCTTCTGGCTCCTGTACCTCCTCCTTGAAAGTCAGGCAGTATCTATGTTGGGAAATGAACAGTGGACCAACAGCAGACTGTAAGCAGAAACTCATCAAATCCACTGGCAACAAGTACCCTGCTCATGGACTTTATCTCTTGGCCCGAGGACCAAGTTAAACTATTTTACCACAGTGAGATATTCCTGCATTAACGCCGTGTTGATTGGCGCCTGTGGCATTTAAAACTATCTTCCTTAAATAGTGAACTTCCTCTGCCCTCTACAATCGAACATGGAGGATTGAATACGGGGTGGAAAAAATACTCCAAGGGACAAAAGATGCTATGATCGGCACCAACATACGTTAAGTGCCGGCTGAAGTCATCATCTGCAGAGGGAAACGGACAGTCGACGTTTCGGATTAGACAGACCCTTGATCTGGAGTTTTCAACTCTGTCCCGAAGGAGTTGTAATCTTGAGATTATGATTCCTGGATGTGGATATTAAGGGAGGAAATATCGCCTTGGGTCTGAAAGTTGGAAAAAATATCCGATGAATGTTTCTTTCGGGTTCTTCTCCGCTGCGAGTGGGAGTGGTTGGGTGGCGCGGAATATACCCCTCAACTACAGTTGTGTTATAGAAGATGAAGTAGCAGAGTGCCACGTGAGTGAGTAAAATTTGAAAACTGTACAGAATGAAATAGTCATGAATTCAGAGTTATTGAATGGTTTGTCGTAAATAATTTTCTCAAGTGTATTTTGTTTGGAGAAAACGGATGGGAGAAGGTAAGTCGCCGCCGAGACCCATCAGCAGGGCCCCCAGTATTTTTGTAACCTTACAAGGGAGTGGGTCTGGAAGCAGCGAGACGTACGAAGTGAACCATCGGTCGTCAATACACGCACTGAGTACTGGAAGACTGTACACAACTTGCAGAAAACTCTTAACAGGGGAATCTCTGTCTTTAGATTAGAAATCAGGGGAGAGCGCGAACGCAGTCCCCCACTACCACAAATTTTGCAGTCGAGTATCCCGCATTTGGGGACATCGCAGGCGTCAGCACACCCGAAGTGCAATGGGATAGCCTCGTCCTGGGAGAACCGCCTTAATGATCACGGTCTCTCCCCTGCCAGGTAAGTATGCTTTTTCTTCTCTGCCATCCACGTGCATGCTTAACCCACACCCCTCAATATTCAGGCAAACAAATGTTCTAAAGATCTATTTCCTACTATTCCACGTGCTCCTCCTAAAATACTGTTAGCATAAATGCCACAAATCTAGATTATTTGATTAACTGCTGTAGTTTACTGGTGACAAATCCCAGACCTTAATCTGCATGTTTTCTAAAAAAGGAAATGTGCGCCACGATTGGCTTTGCAGCGACTGGTCGTTGCCGAACCTGACCGCACGGTGTCAGTGTTTTCCTTGAGGAAATGCAGGGAGCTGCCTGAGGCCCACAGGGTGAATGAACAGACGACCCCGCAGACCGGGATTGCTCTAGAAAGGCTGCAGGGGAGATTAGCCAGGATGTCGCAGGGGGGTCAGCTTTTCACTTATGATGGGAGACTGAACACAGGACAGCACACGAACGGATCTTTCGGCTCAAAATGCCTGTGCACAGACATCCCACCCTGCAAAAAACGCTCACCCCCTCCGCCGCCCCACAGTGGCGGCGCCAGAGCTTTTTGCTTGCTGGTGCTACGGAGAGTCTGATTTATTCAGTGATGGTGCTGAGGGATGCACTGTATGGTAATATGTATTCGCAAGGCCAGACGCGTGGCGTTAAAAAGTCAGTTTCAAGCATTATGTGCCTACTATAAATGCCTCTGTATATTCACAAGCAACAGCAATTGATAGATCTAATATAGAAGTGAACTGTTACAGTGTCAACGGCATCGGAGACAACCTGGGCTACACGGAGCACAAACAAAAAAAACAAACAGAGCATCCGAGCAACAGCGGACAACGTGAATCACGCACCAATCCCGCAATCAGCGTCAAATGCGTGTTTTTCAACTGAAAAACACAAAATGAACCCACTGATATTCGCATTACATAGACAGCAATGCCAAAAGATACACTGTTATGAAAGTGAAAACAGGCAAACAACAGAAGCAAGGCTTTACCAGGAGTTGGACAAATCGTACTCTGACCATGCAATACCTCAACTAATTCGGCTATTGAATTTAAAACAAAAATCAACAGAATCACGCTTGGAAGCCTAAGGAAAACCAGTAGGCTTAATAGCAGTCAATGTAGTATTTTAGGATTTGCAGGAAACATAAGGACTATGGGGTAGAAAATAATAATAATAATCGGAATTAACCTTGGCCCAAATTTTTAAAAAATCAACTGCACTCACCATTAATGTTTTCAGAGAAGTACAATCTGTCTGTTGTTGTGATTGGTGGCGAAAGCATCAACGATTTTCTGGATGTCAAGTGCTTTGGTCCTCCGGCTGTTTATGGCCAATAGAGCCAAGTTGCTGTTCCCAGCATCAACGCTGCTATTCCTTAAGTAGTTTTTGACGCGTCTGAGGCAAGAGAAACTCCGTTCGCATGAGGCAGATGTAACAGGAAGAGTCAGTGATATGCAGGTCAGTTTGTATAAATCTATAAAAGCATCGCGGTAGGGTCTCATTAGAGCTAGAAATTCCACTGTGTCATTCACTGTCTGCCTTTGCTTTTGTTTTGTTTCCAGCAGACGCTGAACCTGATGTAGCTCTGCAGTCAGGTTCACTTCAGTCACTGCATAGTATTCGGCAATTGGCCAAAGACAATTCTTCACGAGGAAGAACTTGTGTTTGGGACTCAATGCTGAGACTCCAGTCAGAACACCACCAGTCACAATTAAGAACTGTCTTTGCATTTCAGTCAGAAGTCTGTCCATAACAGGATAGAAACAGTGCTCGCGAAGGTCATCAGAGGATGTGACAGGTGTGCGTTCGGTTTGGGCCTCAACAACAAAAATCATGTAGGCGGCGAGGTGGCTGGGCCTGTCTCCTTTCATGTGGTCTGCTCTGTATACCGGCCTTGACGCACAGGTCCCTAGCTCTTGCCTGAATTTCACTCCATGATTCCTCTCCCCATTTTGCTGAGAGTGCATCGATGATAGACTGAGCCAAGTCCACAGCGGATGAAAGCTCCAAACTGGGAGATCGTAGCTGGGCTGACATGAACTTGGTGACTCGGAATAAATCCTCAAATAGAGTGAGAAGTAAAGCAAACTGCTCGTCAATCAGTCCATTTACAGCTCTGACCTCCGTTTTCCTTCGTGAATTTGGTTGACCCGTAATATCCTGTAGTGTAGCTAGAATGGCAGGGAGTGATTTCCTTATAGCCCACAAAGCTGTATACTGCCATGCCCAGCGTTTGTCTGACAATTTCTTCAACTCCACGGGCTGTGCAGTTGATTCCAGTTCTCTCTGTCTCTTCATGAAAAGATCATGGGCAACAGAGTTGAAAATAAGTTGTAAAGCAGCTGCACAGTTTCAAAAAACTCACCCGCTTGTGGTACATTGCTCACAACATCCACTAAAACAAGGTTAAGTCTGTGAGCATGGCAGTGTATATATAATGCCTGCGGGACCTCTTTCCTGAACCTCTCTTGTACCCCGTTATTGCACCCGGACATCACTGTCATAGCACTGACCTATGTAGGT
Source organism: Mobula birostris (assembly GCF_030028105.1). Lineage (NCBI taxonomy): Eukaryota > Metazoa > Chordata > Chondrichthyes > Myliobatiformes > Myliobatidae > Mobula > Mobula birostris. The sequence goes on along the minus strand of NC_092374.1, from coordinate 197,458,052 downwards.
GTTCTTATCAATAACACACTGGGCGCGTGTCTGTTCAATGCTTTTAAGAAGCGACTCTGCACCCAACCTTTCTGCTGAGGTGAAGTGCAAGAATTCTTCACGCACTGTTTCGTTATTCAAATACCGCACCACCACTGATATTTGCTCCTTTTTGCTCAAGTCTTTACTTTCATCCACCATGATGGCAAAATATCCAGCCTCCTTGATTTCTGCACTTATTGACATCTGACCGTATCTGCCATAATACACATAATTTCATTTTGGATATCGTGATGGGTGGATTTTGCATTTCCAGGATTGTCCTCTATTTTTTTTAGCTACAGTCTTATCAAACTTCTCAATTACACTGAGAAACTCAACAAAGTTTCCCCTATTGCCAGATCCATCATTCTCCCGGTGTCCTCGCTGGGCAATGCCTTGGCACGCAGTATAGCGTAGAGACACAACCACTGCTCTCATATACTCACAATTTTCTTGGACAGTCTTTGCATGTCCTTTATCAAGCATATTTCCCAATCTTGAACCGTCTTGTTTCTCAATCTGAATTCAGCCCATGCCTCCATAGCAAACTTATGCGCTGCACTTACATGGTGGGTTTTGAAAGCTGTTGTAGCTTTCCGCCAGTTGCTGTAACCGGTGACAGTGAAGATAGACTCAGAATGGAACCCATGTCCTCCACACAGGAAATGCCTGCATGCGAAGCAGAATGTAGCATCTTTTGAGATTGAATATTCCAGCCAGGAGTACAGTCAAACCAGCCACAAAGAAAACTCCTCTGCTAATTGCCAAACTGTTGCATGCAGCGAAGGGTACTTTTTCAATGCTAGCCGACAGGGTCCTTCCTCAGGGTGTTGGCTAACATCGCTAACAGTATTCCCACTCGCACTAAGAGCAGCTACATCCACGTCCTCTTCCGAATCCCGCTCCATTTCTTCTTCCTCTACTTCGCCCTCACACTCCTTCAATGAACTGCTGTCGTCCTCATCCCCACTTACTTCTTTCTGCATGTCACTTTCAATTAAGACAGGCTCAGGCTGAGACACCACTGATTCCTCTGGATGAGGACGTTTTCTGACTAAAAATCGATCTGTTTTTCACGCCAGCCAAAATAATGCACGTGCCAGGCCCATGCTCGCTTGTAAAAGCACAATGCGTGTGTGGGGGGCATCCGTTAGTCTCGTGAGACCATAGATCTGCACCTGGATGTATACTATCAATCTCTCGCGTGAGTGAGAGCCACTGACGTCACCTTAAGTGATCTTAGATCAGCTTAACTGATCTGAGGACAGCAACGGCAAGACATTGACAACGAACGAATAAGCAGAAGTGTAGAGTGGATCTGACAGTTTATAACTTCATTGCTGTGTGGTTGCTATGGTAATTGGGGGCACTGTTTCACTAGATCAACTGGAGAAACAAGCTGTATTCAAAACTATACAGAGAAAGCAAAGCAGCTGCAGTTTTAATTTCTTGGTGGTGCTATTGCAATTTCTGCTGGGGCTATAGCCCCAGCTAGCATCACTTTAGCGCCGCCCCTGCGCCCCCCGCAACCCCATATCTCCCCCCCACGGTCGACCTCCAAGGGTGTATGTAATACTTTGTTTAGTGATTTTGTGTAATCTGTAAACCAAGTTGGGTATATGCAGAAATGTGACATTAATATATGTACTAATATTATGTTATCATGTTTATTCCATTACAACTTTAAGCAAGTCTACAGGGAGTTTTGCCTCATCACGTAGGACATCAATAAAATAGCTCCTTAGCAGATTATTTGATTAGCTGCTGTAGCTTATTGCTGGGAATTCCCAGACCTTAATCTGCATGTTTGCTAAAATAGGAAATGTGCGCCACGATTGGTTTTGCAGTGACTGGTCGTTGTCGAACCCGACCGCACGGTGTCAGTGTTTTCATTGAGGAAATGCAGGGAGCTGCCTGAGGCCCACAGGGTGAATGAACAGGCGGCCCCGTCCCCGGCCCCGCAGACCGGGATTGCGCTGGAAAGGGTGAAGGGGAGATTAGCCAGGATGTTGCTGGGGGGGGGGTCAGCTTTTCAGTTATGAAAGGAGACTGAACACAGGACAGCACAGGAGCTGATCTTTCGGCTCAAAATGCCTGTGCACAGACATCCCACCCTGCAAAAGCACCCCGCCCCCCGCAACCCCATATCCCCCCCCCCCACCGCTCTCCGGTGACCTCCAAGGGTGTATGTAATACTTTGTTTAGTGATTTTGTCTAATCTGTTAAACAAGTTGGGTGTATGCAGAAATGTGACATTGATATATGTACTTATGTTATCATGTTTATTCTATTACAATTTTAAGTAAGTCTATAGGGAGCTTGGCCTCATCACGTAGGACATCAATAGAGTAGCTCCTTAGCAGCCAGCCAGTTAGTTTAAAGAATGTTAGCTATGCTAATGAACGAATGACACCTGTTAAACTCACCTGAACTTGTCTTTTACATTTTAACCCACCCTGGGCAATAGAAAAGTCACTGTTGCAAACAGTGCAGCGAGCAACACTGTCATTATTTTTGAGGTCGACTGTAAAGCCCACCCACAGAGAAAACTGATAGGTCTACTTAGCAGGGGTCCCCAACCTTTTTTGCACCGTGGACCAGTTTAATATTGACAATATTCTTGCGGACGGGGGTGCTGGGGAAGGTGTGTGTTAATCACGACCGGAATATAAGTGATAAGTCAACTATATGTCACCTATAAGTGGCTAATCCACTCTGAATTTTGTTTCTGAAAGGGCTTATCTAATGAATTTAATATTAAACACACAGCGCATATTTTTGTCGCATGAATATAGTGATAAGTCAATTATAAGTCAATAGCATCATAATATTTTAAGTAACGGTTGGATACTAAACACACAGCGCATATTTTCCTCGTATGAACATATAAAATCATTGCAACTTTTCAGCCCACCATCATTTGCAAGCTCGAGGAGTTGATCTTCTTCCCACGCTGACATGGATGACGCGTGGGTAATGACCTCGCATGCATTCAAGTTCAACAGTGGGCGTGACAGGGAATGAGGGAAGGTGCAGCTGACTCATATCGCCAAATCATATCGTTTCCTCGGTGGTTGGGGACCACTCTTAGCACGAGGAGACCAATCAGGATGCTCACTCTCCCTCTGCCTGTCATGGTCCCTTCTGGCAAACCCCTATCTTGCCATTTGCCTCAAGAATTGGGCCTCAATCACCTCATTTAGATTCCAATCATTCCCAGGTTCCACTAACTACACGCACCTGCTTCCCATCAGAAACGGCAAGATAAAAACCCTGTGACCACAGCAAGAAGCCACCAGTTCGTTAGTCAACCCTTGTGAGAGTAGACCTTGTTTCCTATTCCTGAGAACTGTTAGTTCTGAGCTTTGCATCGTCTCCCGGATATCGGCTCCCCATTCGCAGTGGTGCTATGCCTAACGACTCTGCCTCAGCATCTGTGTCCTGTACTTGCGTTCGCCCCCAGCCACGTCCTTGCAACACTCTCTCTCCCTCTCAAAAAAATCGATTTCCTGGATATTGTATATAATTTTGGGCGTCAGGGAGCCGCAATCAATATGCGGGAGACTCCCGGAACTTCCGGGAGAGGTGGGATGTCTGCGTACAAAACGTTATGCCAAATTAAATTAAATCCCTTCTCCTCCACACGATCCCTATCTCTTCATACCCGGTCATGTTCTTATTTAAAACGCTCTTAAACTGCACCGGATCTGCTTCCACCACCATGAGAAGCAGCTCGTTCCGGGGAAAACCACCAGCCTCTGTGTGAAAGAAAATCTCCTTTAAACTAACTCTCTCATCATAAAAATGCAAATATTTGATATTTCTGTTCGGAGGAAATCACTTAACGTCTTCTATAAGTGTTTCTCTTCAATTTTCAAGATGTTGGGTTTTGCCTCCATTTCCCGACAACTGAGAGAAATCCAGTGACGGGTCAGGTTAGATCTGTTTTCTTTGGGAGGGTAATGGTGATCATAAATGGGAGAGAGGGGCCCAGGTAGCGTGGACAAGGTCATTGTTTACCCAGTGGACAGTCGAGTTCAAACCAGAGTTTAGGAACGAGGGTTAGTGGGGCCTGAGAGTGAACTTCATCCCACAGGGGGTGGTTGGAATCTGGAAACTTGTTGTCTGAGAGGGTGGTGCATTTGAAAGTTCAAAGTAAGATTTATTATCAGAGTACATACAAGTCACCACATAGACCCCCCGAGATACTCAGCAAATCTATAAAATAGTAACTGTAAGCAGGATCAATGAACGATCAAGTGGAGCATACAAGACAGCAAACTGTGCAAATGCAAATCTATATATCTGTTTATCTTTTGCAATAAATAATGAGAGCATGAAATAACAAGATAAAGAGTCCTTAAAGTGAGATACCTTTGTATGATATTTTCAGGACTAGAAGTTTGAAGGGATTTGGTTTGTCACCTAAAACAGTCAAAAACTTCTATAGATGGACCGTGGACAGCATTCTGACAGGCTATATCACTGTCTGACATCAAGACATCTTCAAGGAGTGGTGCCTCAGAAAGGTAAAGTCCATTATTAACGACCCCCATCACCCAGGGCATACCCTCTTCTCATGGTTACTGTTGGGAAGGAGGTAGAGAGGCATAAAGATACACACTCAGCATTTCAGGAACAGCTTCTTCCCCACTACAATCTGAGTTCTGACTGGTCATTGAACCCATGAACACTACCTCATTCATATATATATATATATATATATATATATATATTTCTGTTTTGCAATGGTTTTAATCTATTAAGTGCACATATATAGACTTACTGTAATTGATCAACTTATGTATTTGTTTTCCATATTATGTATTGCATTGAACTGCTGCTGCTAAATTAACAAATTTCACAATACATACCTGTGATAATGAACCTGATTCTGATTTTCTGTTCAAAGGCATTGGTGTTCCCATATCAGGCGCTAATGTAGCCAGTCAATAAACTTTCCACTACACATCTATAGATGTTTGTAAAGGTTTCTGACGACATGCCAAATCTCTGCAGAATCCGAAGGAAGTAGAAGCTTCCTTTGCACTGAGAGTTTTACGAAAGGTCCAGGGCAGATCCTCTGACACCGTGGAGACAGGGACTGTCACAACATTTAACATTTGAATTGGGGGACCATTTCGTTCAGCACCTCAACTCAAAGTTCCCCCTAATTTGTAATGACCAGTGTGAGCAAAAAATTTGTACTGCACAACGACAACATGTGCACACTGAATTTTAAGGTGGAAGTTAAGCTGAAGTTATTCTAAGGATAATAAGTGTATGCAGTTTGTTGTTCATTGTTTAAAAGAAAAAAAATTAACATAAATGAGTCTTCATTCTCATGAACAATACGACTGCAAGCAACAGTATCAATCGTTCCACGTTATTAAAGTTGTCTAAAATGGTTGACAAAATATCCAGATTGGTGTTTTATTTGGAAATCATTGCATACAGCACTGAATTGGTAGCTTAATTACATAAGAGACATAATCGTGAACAAGATAATGAACGTATCAAAGTTGCTTCGTCAGTTTTCTCCCTGCTGTCTTTGGCATCTACCCAGTCTTTGACCAGACGAATAAATCCGCCTTCCAGCAGAGAATTCTCATTGGCATATCCAAATGACTCTCACTTAAACGGTTCCTCAGTTTGTTTTTGATCTGATTCGTGACGGTAAAACCTCTTTCACGAGCAGCGCTAGATGTAAGAAAGGTTCCGCCAATGTCCGTCAGCTTTGCAAGCTCACAAAACTCTTCATTTTGAGTTGCAAATGTCACCATTTCAGAAGAGCTGGTAATCGGTTTGGATTTAATTTTTTCTTGTACAGATAATACGAAGTCATTGTACTGCTTAACTGTGACAGCATTTTCAGCAAGGAAATCAGGATATTTTCCACACACGGCACTCACCTGGACTTTGCCAAAATGGAGGTCACATTCTGCACGCACAGAAAAATCAAAAGCCTCCCGTTCTTGTACCTCGCCCTCAGGAAACCTCTCTTCTAAATGAACACAGAGATAGTTTATCAAGGTCAACAGAGAATTTGTAGCTACTGTCACAACTGTAGCTCAGAAAAATTTAACTTCCTCACTCCAAGACTCTTTGTCTCCCAGATACTTCTTTCTTATCTTGTTAATTTTGCCTCGTGCAAAATGAAGTGCATCAATTGTCCTTAAGACACTCCTTTGCAGAGTCTTCAACAGTGCAGCCTCTTCTTCAAAGACATCATTTAACAGCTCTAAAGCTATTTTTATTCACTGCTTATCAACTTTTTGTGACAATATTTCTTCTGAAATATCGTCCTCAAAATATACAATCAATGCCTCATACATGTTTATGATTGCCTGCAGTGTAACGTGTCTAGACAGCATCTCACTTTATTCACTGGTCTGAAAGCAACAGCTTCATTTCCAGAAGTGTTTGCAATTCCTTTAAAAGTGCATCTTTTAGTTGAAGATTGAGAAAACACCCAGAAACCTCCCAGGCCATGCTCTTTTCTTGCTGCTGCCATCAGGTGGAGGTAAAAGTGCCTCAGGATTCACACCACCAGATTCATGAACAGTTACTACCCCCCAGCCATCAGGTTCTTCAACAGAAGGGGATATCTACACTCATTTAAGGACTCTGTTATATTTTCACAATGAGTGCAGTGGATAGAGGGGAACAGGTGAATGTCATATACTTGGATTTCCAGAGGGCGTTCGATAAGGTGCTGCAGAAGAGACTTATAAATAAGTCGGATGCATGGTGTCAGAGGAAGTGTATTGGCATGGATAGTGGATTGGTTAACCGATAGAAGGCAGAGAATCGGCATAAATGGGTGCTTCCCCGGTTAGCAGCCTGTGGTGAGTGGGATGTCACAGGGCCCGCAACTGTTTACCATTTACATTGATAATTTGGAAGAGGGGACTGAGTGTAGTGTAGCAAAATATGCTGATGACACTAAACTGAGTGGAAAAGCAAATTGTACAGAGGATATGGAGAGTCTGCAGAGGGATATAGATAGGTTAAGTGAGTGGGCCAAGGTCTGGCAGATGGAATACAATGTTGGTAAATGCAAGGTCATCCACTTTGGAAGGAATAATAGAAGAGTAGATTATTATTTAAATGGTGAAAGATTGCAGCATGCTGTTGTGCAGAGGGACTTGGGAGTGCTTGTTCATGAATCGCAAAAAGTTGGCTTGCAAGTACGGTAGGTTAGTAAGAAGGCGAATGGAATATTGGCCTGCATTGCTAGAGGGATTGAATTCAAGAGCAGGGAAGTCATGCTGCAATTATACAGGGTACTGGTGAGGCCACACCTGCAGTACTGTGTGAAGTTCTGGTCTCTATACTTGAGGAAGGATATACTGGTTTGGTGGCAGTGCAGAAGAGAGTCACCAGGCTGATTCCAGGGATGAAGGGGTTAACCTGTGAGGACAGATTGAGTCACCTGGGACTATACTCTCTGGAGTTCAGAAGAATGAGAGGGGATCTTATAGAAACATACAAAAGTTTGAAAGGGATAGATAAGGTAGAAGTAGAAAACTTGTTTCCATCGGCAGGTGAGACTAGAACTGGGGGACATTGCCTCAAGATTCAGGGGAGAAGATTTAGGACGGAGATGAGGAAAAACTGTTTTTCCCAGAGAGTGGTAAATCTGTGGAATTCTCAGCCCAGGGAAGCAGTTGAGGCTTCTTCACTAAATATTTTTAGGAAACAGTTCGATAGGTTTTTGCATAGTAAGGGAATTAAGGGATATGGGGAAAGGCAAGCAGATGGAGCTGAGCTTACAGACAGATCAGCCATGATCTTATTGAATGGCGGGGAAGGCTCGATGGGCCGGATGGCCTTCTCCTGCTCCTATTTCTTATGTTATTTCATGCTCGTTACTTATTGCTATTTATTTATATTTGCACAGCTTGTTTACTGTTTACAGTTCTGGATGTTTACAGTTCACAGTTACTGTTCTATAGATTTGCTAAGTATGCCCACAGAATAAGAATCTCAGGGTTGTATGTGGTGACACGTATGTACTCTGAGAAGAAATCTTACTTTGAACTTTGATAACGTCAAGAAATGCAAACACGTAATTTTTGCTTCTCCAGCTGTCCGGGGTTTGGACACACTTTTCCATTTGTTCATCAGTGTGTTGAACTGAATGTATGCAGGGATTCATTTCAATAGCCAACAAAATGCTGTCAATAAGAACTTGCTCTCCTCTGGATTTGATCGTTTTCGCTCTCCTTCATCTGCCCCCTCACAAAACACAGGTAGGGCCTGTAGCGAGTAATGAAGGATTTTCTTACCGAAGCTTTTGTACACCATCCATATGTGATTTGCTTGCTAAATGACGTTTCAAAAAGACAAGTTTCCAAATATCACTCCACTTCTTTCCACTTGTAAATTCTCCAGCAACTCTTGCATCTGTGACAACCCACACAGGTAACACCATTTTCTGCATTCTACATAAATATTTCTCATAGCTGAACGTTCCAAACTCTCAGGCTTTCAGTGCAGCTTTTTCAATTGTTTCATTAAGCCATTCCACTTCAAATGAACCCGCTCTTCACACGGCCTTAGACCACCTGGACAGGATGCTGTTTGTTGTCACCATCAATATTTAACACCACCATTCCCACAGTCCTGATCAACAAGCTATGAACACTACCTCACTGCTTTTTTTAAAATTTGTGCTTTTATACTGTAGTACTTATCGTAATTTAACTGTTTAATATGCATATATATATGCTTACTGTAATAAAGTATTGTCTTAGAGTGCGTCTGTGCTCTAGCAGGTCCATTTGAATGTTCTCCATGCTGTTCATTCAGACGCTCTTCTGCACACCACTGTTGTACCACATGGTTACTTGAGTTACTGTCACCTTCCTGTCGTCCAGAACCAGTCTGACCGTTCTCCTCCGACCACTCTCAACAACGAGGCATTTTTGCTCACTGCATGGTTTTTGTTTTACACACCATTCTCTGTAAACCTTAGCGAATATTGTGAACGAACATCCCAGAGATCATTAGTTTCTGAGATACTCAAACCACCCTGTCTGGCACCAACAGGCATTCCACAGTAAAAATCACATTTCTTCCTCAATCCAATGTTTGGTCTGGACAACAACTTGACCATGTCTGCATGCAATTATGCACTGAGCTGCTGCCACATGATTGGCTGTTTAGTTGTTTGCATTAACCAGCAGACACACAGCTGTACCTAGTAAAGTGGTCACTGAGTGTCCGTCTGTGACAAACCCGATTCTGATCTGGAGCTGATCCTAGCACCTTACACCTCTGGCCCAAGGGAACCTCCAGCAGCGGGTCAACATATTAGGGCAATATCACTAATACAGACATCATCCACAACCTCCACAAGTCTTCTGTATCCTCCAGGACTACATCTCAGCATTGAGCCAAATTAAACAGTAAAGCTTTCCGACACCACAGCCATGAAATTGTTATAAAATAAAATTAATGCTCTGGCTGATTAATCTCAGCCGGCTTTTACACCATTTTTTAAATGTTCATGCTGGTTTTACCTTAATTAATTACTTTCCGCACTGTCGCCAAATATCTAAGATCGCCACTCAATCTTACAATATCATGCTGTATTCTGGCCAATCCACGGCTAAAGAAAGAGAAAGGCTCCCGGTCAGAGGTGAGGCGGAGTTCAGCGCTGTCAACCTCGATAGAAAGTCACTAAAAAGTCATCGGGTTAATTTCAATCCCATTAACAAATAAAATAAATGATTTCCATCGTAAATTGTCGTTACATAAATCTGAAAAACAATATTATCCCCACACCACATACACACTTGATGTTTGTTTCATAACCGACACTACACGGGGAGTATCGCTGAGAGCCCGCAAGCCGCTGGGACTTTGCGAAAATTCTGGAGGTGGCGAGGTAGATCTGGTGCAGAGTCTGGGAGAATCTGACAACACTAACATCGCTGCGTTACGGATAACCTTTTACCCAGAGGAAATCTCCTCCATGGTGCTGACCAAGATGAAGGAAATTGCTGAGGCTTACCTTGGCTGCAGAGTCACCAATGCTGTCATCACTGTTCCTGCTTACTTCAATGACTCCCAACGCCAGGCAACCAAAGATGCTGGTGTGATAGCTGGTCTCAATGTCCTGCGTGTCATCAATGAGCCAACAGCAGCTGCCATTGCCTATGGTCTGGACAAGAAAGGCAAAGGGGAGCGTAATGTTCTCATCTTTGACCTGGGTGGTGGCACCTTCGATGTGTCCATTCTCTCCATCGATGACGGTATCTTTGAAGTGAAATCAACAGCTGGTGATACCCACCTGGGAGGAGAAGACTTTGACAACCGCATGGTCAATCATTTCAGTGAGGAGTTCAAGCTGAAATACAAGAAAGACATCAGCCAGAACAAGAGAGCGGTGAGGAGGCTGCGGACAGCCTGTGACAGAGCAAAGAGAACGCTGTCTTCCAGCACCCAAGCCAGTATTGAGATTGACTCTCTGTTTGAGGGTGTTGATTTCTACACCTCTATCACAAGGGCTCGCTTTGAGGAGCTGAACTCTGACCTGTTCAGGGGCACTCTGGAGCCAGTGGAGAAAGCCCTGAGAGATGCCAAGCCGGACAAATCCCAGATCCATGAAATTGTCCTGGTCGGCGGCTCCACCCGAATCCCCAAGATCCAGAAGCTGCTGCAAGATTTCTTCAACGGTAGGGAGCTAAACAAGAGCATCAACCCCGATGAGGCCGTGGCCTATGGAGCAGCTGTCCAGGCGGCCATTCTGATGGGCGACAAGTCGGAGAATGTTCAGGATCTGCTACTCCTAGATGTTGCTGCTCTGTCATTGGGGCTGGAGACGGCAGGTGGAGTCATGACCACCCTTATCAAGCGTAACACCACCATCCTCACCAAGCAGACCCAGATCTTCAGCACCTACTCTGATAACCAGCCTGGTGTCCTTATTCAGGTGTTTGAAGGCGAGAGAGCCATGACCAAGGACAACAACCTTCTGGGCAAGTTTGAGTTGAGTGGCATCCCTCCCGCTCTTCGTGGCGTACCCCAGATTGAGGTGACCTTCGATATTGACGCCAATGGCATTCTCAGTGTCTCTGCTGTTGACAAGAGCACCGGGAAAACAAACAAGATCACCATCACCAACGACAAGGGCAGGCTGAGTAAGGTGGAAATTGACAGGATGGTGCAAGATGCAGAGAAGTACAAGAATGAGGATGAAATGCAGCGGCAGAAGATTGCAGCCAAGAACTTCCTGGCTTCAACATGAAGGGCTCTGTGGAGGATGAGAAGATGGCCGGAAAGATCAGTGCTGAGGACAAGAGAAAAGTCATTGTCCTGTGGAACCAGACAATATCCTGGCTGGAGAAGAATCAGATGGCAGAGAAGGAGGAGTTTGAGCACAAGCAGAAAGAGCTGGAAGAACTCAGCAATCCCATCATTGCTAAACTGTACCAAGGAGCAGCCACAGGGGAATCGTGCAGGGCACAGGCTGGGACTGCCAGTTCTGCCGGACCAGCTATTGAGGAGGTGGATTAAAGGACTGTAAATGTGACTGTCTGGGGCTTGCACGGTTTGAGCTCTCTCGACACTTCAGTGGGTCTGATGCTGATGTTGGCACTTGGGAATAGTCTTCACTGTAACACCACGGGGTCATGTCAATGTCCTGAATCTGGCTGTGATGTACTAATTGTAAACACTGGTAACTGGGTCTATTCAATTCCTTTGATCTGGTTTTCTGTATTGGGTTGCTTTATTTTTTTTTAATGTCATCTGTTTTGGAATGTAAACTTTGTACAGTTTTAGTTATCTTGTAACATGTTTTTAATAAATCTTTAAATTTTTTAAAAATTGGGTGTAATTATATTTCATCATCAGAGAAAGAAAACTTGCCATTTTGTTGTATCACTGTATCTCAATAAATGTTCCCTCCTCTTCCTCCCTTTCCCAGGGATATCTTCCTTCTAATTTCCAGCACACCTTCTTTCTGGATCTCTTTTGTCAACACTTCCACACTCTCACAGGTGCAGTTTGGCATTACTTTACCAGAAGGCTTTTGGTTCTTCAAGAAGGTGACCAGTCCCCAAAGTTGACAGATCTAGTGATGTTGCCCTTCGCCAGTAGCTCCTGCAATGTCCCCAAAAACAGCTTAATTCGCTGCCTTGGGAGAGAATCCCATATGCTGGGAACGACGATTGGTATTGGCAGCAGGCTGAGCTTTGAGGTGTGGGTTTGGACAGGTACATGGAGGGGAGGTGATTGACAGGTTGCGGGCAACTGGGACTAGCCGGGAGGATGCTGTGTGGGGCTTGGACAAGTTGGGTGGAAGGGCCATTTCCCAGCTGCATTCCACACAATTGTTGGCGTTTCTGTGCATCACCAACATCGTATCACGTCAGGATGTAAAGGAACTTTATCAGCCAAGGACAACCTGCAGCAGGTCTTCAAGGCACTGGAGTGATACCACCAACTCTAGATACACTTTATTTATACCACCGATATATGCTGTGAATTTTTTGTTTTGTGGCAGCAGAACATTGCAATACATTATAATTTTTAAAACTTTGTATAAAATACGATAAGAAATACATATAAAATAAATGAAATAATTATTGCAGAATGGCGGCAAAATATTGTGAGTTAGTAGGCTTGAGGTCAGAATTCTGATGGCAGGGATGAAGAAGTTGTTCCTGAAAAGTTGGGTGTGTGTCTTCTGGCTCCTGTACCTCCTCCTTGAAAGTCAGGCAGTATCTATGTTGGGAAATGAACAGTGGACCAACAGCAGACTGTAAGCAGAAACTCATCAAATCCACTGGCAACAAGTACCCTGCTCATGGACTTTATCTCTTGGCCCGAGGACCAAGTTAAACTATTTTACCACAGTGAGATATTCCTGCATTAACGCCGTGTTGATTGGCGCCTGTGGCATTTAAAACTATCTTCCTTAAATAGTGAACTTCCTCTGCCCTCTACAATCGAACATGGAGGATTGAATACGGGGTGGAAAAAATACTCCAAGGGACAAAAGATGCTATGATCGGCACCAACATACGTTAAGTGCCGGCTGAAGTCATCATCTGCAGAGGGAAACGGACAGTCGACGTTTCGGATTAGACAGACCCTTGACCTGGAGTTTTCAACTCTGTCCCGAAGGAGTTGTAATCTTGAGATTATGATTCCTGGATGTGGATATTAAGGGAGGAAATATCGCCTTGGGTCTGAAAGTTGGAAAAAATATCCGATGAATGTTTCTTTCGGGTTCTTCTCCGCTGCGAGTGGGAGTGGTTGGGTGGCGCGGAATATACCCCTCAACTACGGTTGTGTTATAGAAGATGAAGTAGCAGAGTGCCACGTGAGTGAGTAAAATTTGAAAACTGTACAGAATGAAATAGTCATGAATTCAGAGTTATTGAATGGTTTGTCGTAAATAATTTTCTCAAGTGTATTTTGTTTGGAGAAAACGGATGGGAGAAGGTAAGTCGCCGCCGAGACCCATCAGCAGGGCCCCCAGTATTTTTGTAACCTTACAAGGGAGTGGGTCTGGAAGCAGCGAGACGTACGAAGTGAACCATCGGTCGTCAATACACGCACTGAGTACTGGAAGACTGTACACAACTTGCAGAAAACTCTTAACAGGGGAATCTCTGTCTTTAGATTAGAAATCAGGGGAGAGCGCGAACGCAGTCCCCCACTACCACAAATTTTGCAGTCGAGTATCCCGCATTTGGGGACATCGCAGGCGTCAGCACACCCGAAGTGCAATGGGATAGCCTCGTCCTGGGAGAACCGCCTTAATGATCACGGTCTCTCCCCTGCCAGGTAAGTATGCTTTTTCTTCTCTGCCATCCACGTGCATGCTTAACCCACACCCCTCAATATTCAGGCAAACAAATGTTCTAAAGATCTATTTCCTACTATTCCACGTGCTCCTCCTAAAATACTGTTAGCATAAATGCCACAAATCTAGATTATTTGATTAACTGCTGTAGTTTACTGGTGACAAATCCCAGACCTTAATCTGCATGTTTTCTAAAAAAGGAAATGTGCGCCACGATTGGCTTTGCAGCGACTGGTCGTTGCCGAACCTGACCGCACGGTGTCAGTGTTTTCCTTGAGGAAATGCAGGGAGCTGCCTGAGGCCCACAGGGTGAATGAACAGACGACCCCGCAGACCGGGATTGCTCTAGAAAGGCTGCAGGGGAGATTAGCCAGGATGTCGCAGGGGGGTCAGCTTTTCACTTATGATGGGAGACTGAACACAGGACAGCACACGAACGGATCTTTCGGCTCAAAATGCCTGTGCACAGACATCCCACCCTGCAAAAAACGCTCACCCCCTCCGCCGCCCCACAGTGGCGGCGCCAGAGCTTTTTGCTTGCTGGTGCTACGGAGAGTCTGATTTATTCAGTGATGGTGCTGAGGGATGCACTGTATGGTAATATGTATTCGCAAGGCCAGACGCGTGGCGTTAAAAAGTCAGTTTCAAGCATTATGTGCCTACTATAAATGCCTCTGTATATTCACAAGCAACAGCAATTGATAGATCTAATATAGAAGTGAACTGTTACAGTGTCAACGGCATCGGAGACAACCTGGGCTACACGGAGCACAAACAGAGCATCCGAGCAACAGCGGACAACGTGAATCACGCACCAATCCCGCAATCAGCGTCAAATGCGTGTTTTTCAACTGAAAAACACAAAATGAACCCACTGATATTCGCATTACATAGACAGCAATGCCAAAAGATACACTGTTATGAAAGTGAAAACAGGCAAACAACAGAAGCAAGGCTTTACCAGGAGTTGGACAAATCGTACTCTGACCATGCAATACCTCAACTAATTCGGCTATTGAATTTAAAACAAAAATCAACAGAATCACGCTTGGAAGTCTAAGGAAAACCAGTAGGCTTAATAGCAGTCAATGTAGTATTTTAGGATTTGCAGGAAACATAAGGACTATGGGGTAGAAAATAATAATAATAATCGGAATTAACCTTGGCCCAAATTTTTAAAAAATCAACTGCACTCACCATTAATGTTTTCAGAGAAGTACAATCTGTCTGTTGTTGTGATTGGTGGCGAAAGCATCAACGATTTTCTGGATGTCAAGTGCTTTGGTCCTCCGGCTGTTTATGGCCAATAGAGCCAAGTTGCTGTTCCCAGCATCAACGCTGCTATTCCTTAAGTAGTTTTTGACGCGTCTGAGGCAAGAGAAACTCCGTTCGCATGAGGCAGATGTAACAGGAAGAGTCAGTGATATGCAGGTCAGTTTGTATAAATCTATAAAAGCATCGCGGTAGGGTCTCATTAGAGCTAGAAATTCCACTGTGTCATTCACTGTCTGCCTTTGCTTTTGTTTTGTTTCCAGCAGACGCTGAACCTGATGTAGCTCTGCAGTCAGGTTCACTTCAGTCACTGCATAGTATTCGGCAATTGGCCAAAGACAATTCTTCACGAGGAAGAACTTGTGTTTGGGACTCAATGCTGAGACTCCAGTCAGAACACCACCAGTCACAATTAAGAACTGTCTTTGCATTTCAGTCAGAAGTCTGTCCATAACAGGATAGAAACAGTGCTCGCGAAGGTCATCAGAGGATGTGACAGGTGTGCGTTCGGTTTGGGCCTCAACAACAAAAATCATGTAGGCGGCGAGGTGGCTGGGCCTGTCTCCTTTCATGTGGTCTGCTCTGTATACCGGCCTTGACGCACAGGTCCCTAGCTCTTGCCTGAATTTCACTCCATGATTCCTCTCCCCATTTTGCTGAGAGTGCATCGATGATAGACTGAGCCAAGTCCACAGCGGATGAAAGCTCCAAACTGGGAGATCGTAGCTGGGCTGACATGAACTTGGTGACTCGGAATAAATCCTCAAATAGAGTGAGAAGTAAAGCAAACTGCTCGTCAATCAGTCCATTTACAGCTCTGACCTCCGTTTTCCTTCGTGAATTTGGTTGACCCGTAATATCCTGTAGTGTAGCTAGAATGGCAGGGAGTGATTTCCTTATAGCCCACAAAGCTGTATACTGCCATGCCCAGCGTTTGTCTGACAATTTCTTCAACTCCACGGGCTGTGCAGTTGATTCCAGTTCTCTCTGTCTCTTCATGAAAAGATCATGGGCAACAGAGTTGAAAATAAGTTGTAAAGCAGCTGCACAGTTTCAAAAAACTCACCCGCTTGTGGTACATTGCTCACAACATCCACTAAAACAAGGTTAAGTCTGTGAGCATGGCAGTGTATATATAATGCCTGCGGGACCTCTTTCCTGAACCTCTCTTGTACCCCGTTATTGCACCCGGACATCACTGTCATAGCACTGACCTATGTAGGTGTTCTTATCAATAACACACTGGGCGCGTGTCTGTTCAATGCTTTTAAGAAGCGACTCTGCACCCAACCTTTCTGCTGAGGTGAAGTGCAAGAATTCTTCACGCACTGTTTCGTTATTCAAATACCGCACCACCACTGATATTTGCTCCTTTTTGCTCAAGTCTTTACTTTCATCCACCATGATGGCAAAATATCCAGCCTCCTTGATTTCTGCACTTATTGACATCTGACCGTATCTGCCATAATACACATAATTTCATTTTGGATATCGTGATGGGTGGATTTTGCATTTCCAGGATTGTCCTCTATTTTTTTTAGCTACAGTCTTATCAAACTTCTCAATTACACTGAGAAACTCAACAAAGTTTCCCCTATTGCCAGATCCATCATTCTCCCGGTGTCCTCGCTGGGCAATGCCTTGGCACGCAGTATAGCGTAGAGACACAACCACTGCTCTCATATACTCACAATTTTCTTGGACAGTCTTTGCATGTCCTTTATCAAGCATATTTCCCAATCTTGAACCGTCTTGTTTCTCAATCTGAATTCAGCCCATGCCTCCATGGCAAACTTATGCGCTGCACTTACATGGTGGGTTTTGAAAGCTGTTGTAGCTTTCCGCCAGTTGCTGTAACCGGTGACAGTGAAGATAGACTCAGAATGGAACCGATGTCCTCCACACAGGAAATGCCTGCATGCGAAGCAGAATGTAGCATCTTTTGAGATTGAATATTCCAGCCAGGAGTACAGTCAAACCAGCCACAAAGAAAACTCCTCTGCTAATTGCCAAACTGTTGCATGCAGCGAAGGGTACTTTTTCAATGCTAGCCGACAGGGTCCTTCCTCAGGGTGTTGGCTAACATCGCTAACAGTATTCCCACTCGCACTAAGAGCAGCTACATCCACGTCCTCTTCCGAATCCCGCTCCATTTCTTCTTCCTCTACTTCGCCCTCACACTCCTTCAATGAACTGCTGTCGTCCTCATCCCCACTTACTTCTTTCTGCATGTCACTTTCAATTAAGACAGGCTCAGGCTGAGACACCACTGATTCCTCTGGATGAGGACGTTTTCTGACTAAAAATCGATCTGTTTTTCACGCCAGCCAAAATAATGCACGTGCCAGGCCCATGCTCGCTTGTAAAAGCACAATGTGTGTGTGGGGGGCATCCGTTAGTCTCGTGAGACCATAGATCTGCACCTGGATGTATACTATCAATCTCTCGCGTGAGTGAGAGCCACTGACGTCACCTTAAGTGATCTTAGATCAGCTTAACTGATCTGAGGACAGCAACGGCAAGACATTGACAACGAACGAATAAGCAGAAGTGTAGAGTGGATCTGACAGAGTTTATAACTTCATTGCTGTGTGGTTGCTATGGTAATTGGGGGCACTGTTTCACTAGATCAACTGGAGAAACAAGCTGTATTCAAAACTATACAGAGAAAGCAAAGCAGCTGCAGTTTTAATTTCTTGGTGGTGCTATTGCAATTTCTGCTGGGGCTATAGCCCCAGCTAGCATCACTTTAGCGCCGCCCCTGCGCCCCCCGCAACCCCATATCTCCCCCCCACGGTCGACCTCCAAGGGTGTATGTAATACTTTGTTTAGTGATTTTGTGTAATCTGTAAACCAAGTTGGGTATATGCAGAAATGTGACATTAATATATGTACTAATATTATGTTATCATGTTTATTCCATTACAACTTTAAGCAAGTCTACAGGGAGTTTTGCCTCATCACGTAGGACATCAATAAAATAGCTCCTTAGCAGATTATTTGATTAGCTGCTGTAGCTTATTGCTGGGAATTCCCAGACCTTAATCTGCATGTTTGCTAAAATAGGAAATGTGCGCCACGATTGGTTTTGCAGTGACTGGTCGTTGTCGAACCCGACCGCACGGTGTCAGTGTTTTCATTGAGGAAATGCAGGGAGCTGCCTGAGGCCCACAGGGTGAATGAACAGGCGGCCCCGTCCCCGGCCCCGCAGACCGGGATTGCGCTGGAAAGGGTGAAGGGGAGATTAGCCAGGATGTTGCTGGGGGTGGGGGGTCAGCTTTTCAGTTATGAAAGGAGACTGAACACAGGACAGCACAGGAGCTGATCTTTCGGCTCAAAATGCCTGTGCACAGACATCCCACCCTGCAAAAGCACCCCGCCCCCCACAACCCCATATCCCCCCCCCCACCGCTCTCCGGTGACCTCCAAGGGTGTATGTAATACTTTGTTTAGTGATTTTGTCTAATCTGTTAAACAAGTTGGGTGTATGCAGAAATGTGACATTGATATATGTACTTATGTTATCATGTTTATTCTATTACAATTTTAAGTAAGTCTATAGGGTGCTTGGCCTCATCACGTAGGACATCAATAGAGTAGCTCCTTAGCAGCCAGCCAGTTAGTTTAAAGAATGTTAGTTATGCTAATGAACGAATGATACCTGTTAAACTCACCTGAACTTGTCTTTTACATTTTAACCCACCCTGGGCAATAGAAAAGTCACTGTTGCAAACAGTGCAGCGAGCAACACTGTCATTATTTTTGAGGTCGACTGTAAAGCCCACCCACAGAGAAAACTGATAGGTCTACTTAGCAGGGGTCCCCAGCCTTTTTTGCACCGTGGACCAGTTTAATATTGACAATATTCTTGCGGACGGGGGTGCTGGGGAAGGTGTGTGTTAATCACGACCGGAATATAAGTGATAAGTCAACTATATGTCACCTATAAGTGGCTAATCCACTCTGAATTTTGTTTCTGAAAGGGCTTATCTAATGAATTTAATATTAAACACACAGCGCATATTTTTGTCGCATGAATATAGTGATAAGTCAATTATAAGTCAATAGCATCATAATATTTTAAGTAACGGTTGGATACTAAACACACAGCGCATATTTTCCTCGTATGAACATATAAAATCATTGCAACTTTTCAGCCCACCATCATTTGCAAGCTCGAGGAGTTGATCTTCTTCCCACGCTGACATGGATGACGCGTGGGTAATGACCTCGCATGCATTCAAGTTCAACAGTGGGCGTGACAGGGAATGAGGGAAGGTGCAGCTGACTCATATCGCCAAATCATATCGTTTCCTCGGTGGTTGGGGACCACTCTTAGCACGAGGAGACCAATCAGGATGCTCACTCTCCCTCTGCCTGTCATGGTCCCTTCTGGCAAACCCCTATCTTGCCATTTGCCTCAAGAATTGGGCCTCAATCACCTCATTTAGATTCCAATCATTCCCAGGTTCCACTAACTACACGCACCTGCTTCCCATCAGAAAGGGCAAGATAAAAACCCTGTGACCACAGCAAGAAGCCACCAGTTCGTTAGTCAACCCTTGTGAGAGTAGACCTTGTTTCCTATTCCTGAGAACTGTTAGTTCTGAGCTTTGCATCGTCTCCCGGATATCGGCTCCCCATTCGCAGTGGTGCTACGCCTAACGACTCTGCCTCAGCATCTGTGTCCTGTACTTGCGTTCGCCCCCAGCCACGTCCTTGCAACACTCCCTCTCCCTCTCAAAAAAATCGATTTCCGGGATATTGTATATAATTTTGGGCGTCAGGGAGCCGCAATCAATATGCGGGAGACTCCCGGAACTTCCGGGAGAGGTGGGATGTCTGTGTACAAAACGTTATGCCAAATTAAATTAAATCCCTTCTCCTCCACACGACCCTTATCTCTTCATACCCGGTCATGTTCTTATTTAAAACGCTCTTAAACTGCACCGGATCTGCTTCCACCACCACGACAAGCAGCTCGTTCCGGGGAAATCCACCAGCCTCTGTGTGAAAGAAAATCTCCTTTAAACTAACTCCCTCATCATAAAACTGCAAGTATTTAATATTTCTATTCAGAGGAAATCTCTTAACCTCTTCTATAAGTGTTTCTCATCAATTTTCAAGCTGTTGGGTTTTGCCTCCGTCCCCTGACAACTGAGAGAAATCTAGGGACGGGTCAGATTAGATTTGTTTTCCTTGGGGAGGGAAAAGGTCAGTGTTTGGACAGGTACATGGAGGGGAGGTGATTGACAGGTTGCGGGCAACTGGGACTAGCCGGGAGGATGCTGTTGTGGGGCTTGGACAAGTTGGGTGGAAGGGCCATTTCCCAGCTGCATTCCACACAATCGTTGGCGTTTCTGTGCATCACCAACATCGTATCATACAGTATCAGGATGTAAAGTAATGTTATCAGTTAGAAGGTATTTTACCTAATCTCTGTCAAACCTTGCAGAGATTTCAGTAGACACTGAGCGGATGGTGATTGAACTCCTGATTTAAACCACATTTAAACAGAGGAGCAAAATGAGTCCATTCAGCTCATCGATACTGCTTTGACATACGATCATTGCTGATTTATTTTCCTTCTTAATCCCATTCCCCTGCTTTCTCTCCATCCATAACCTTTGCTACACTCACTAATCAAGAAACTATCAACCTCATCTTTAAATGTCTCCAATAACTTGAGGTCTCTGCAGGCATTTGTGGTAAGGAATCCACAGTTTCAACACACTCTGGCTAAAGAAATGTCATGGTCCAGTCCGAAATCCGCATTCCGGTTCATGGTCCGGTCCACAGACTCCGGGTCTTCCGGCTCTCCCTTGTTTCAGTTGGACTTAACCGTAAGCACTTGATGCTCATCTTGGGGCTGGGAATGTAAGTGGCCCTGGGGTCGAGTGTGGAGGTTGGGTCGTCTTGTGAGTCTCCCCATGGAGCAACCCACTGGTGGAAGGCTAGTGTAGTCATCGAGATATGGATTTGGCTGTTCTGTATCCCACTGAGGTTACCGTCCGCCTCGAGTCTTGGAGCCACCCCGGAACTAGCTCCCTTTCTGTCCCTTGCCTCCGTCAGGTAAGCCAGGCCATTTGCCATTGCCCTGCCGTTGGGTCTGTCCCTCCCAGGGGAGGAGTCCCCTGTCCTGCCCAGCAGTTGCCTTGTCGATCCCAGACCCCGCCTGTTCTCCAGGAACTCCAGCTTCGTCATGTCTTCTTCGCCTGTTCTCCAGACCCAAGACCCCAGCCTTGTCCAGTCCTGTAGCCATGTCATGACCTTGCCTAGTTCTGGGGTCCAAACCCGAGGCAAGACCCAGGTTCTGGGTCCTTGTCCAGTCTCTGGCTCGGAGTCCAAGCCCAGGCTCCTAGTTCCAAGTCCCATGTCCTGGTTCCGCTATCCTAGCCCAGGCCCTGTATCCTTGTCTTGTCCAGGGCCTGTGTCAATGTCCAGCATCATTTCTTCCCCTCTTCCCTTTGCTTCCTTGTCACACCTAGTCCTGTTCCTAGCGCTTCAGTGTCTGTGTCTTGCATTCTGGGCCCGCTCCCAGCTATGTTTTTATCCTGAGACTATGATTCCTGGATCTGGATATCAAGGGAGGATATATCGCCCTGCGTCTGAAAGTTGAAAAAACATCCGACGAATGGTTCTTCTCCCTTGCGAGTGGGAGGGGTTGGGTGGTGGGGAGTATACCCCTCAACTACGGTTGTGTTATACAAGATGAACTAGCAGCGTGCCATGTGAGGGACATTTTTAAACTTCATAGAATGTAATGGTCATGAATTCAGAGTTATTGAATGGTTTATTGTAAATAATTTTGTTAACTATATTTTGTTTGAAATAAACCGATGGGAAAAGGCAAGCAGCCGCCGAGACCGTTCAGCAGGGCCCCCAGCATTTTCCGGCACCTATTGTTTTTTCTCTCACCTTATTCTGTAGTCCCTTATCTATCTCTTCTTAAGTAAGAAGTTCAGGCGCAATTTGTTATAAGTACAGTATTCTTCTTTGTTTGGTTGAGAGAACGGAACGACTCAAAGACTGTTTTAAAATTGTAACCTTATAAGGTAAACTAAGCGAGTGGATAAATGATGCGATACCGGCGGTCATCAATTCACGCGCTCATTACTTGCTGTAAAACAACGACAAACTTCAAAAAAAGACCAGTCTGTTTTTATATTGAAGATCAGGGGAGAGCGCGAACGCAGTCCCCCTCTATCACGAATTTTGCAGTCGAGTATCCCGCATTTGGGGACATCGCAGGCGTCAGCACACCCGAAGTGCAATGGGATAGCCTCGTCCTGGGAGAACCTTTTTTTCTCTCCAAAAATTCCGGAGGTGGTGAGGTAGACCTGGTGCAGAGTCTCGGATAATCTGACAACACTAACATCGCTGCGTTACGGATAATTTATTTTAACGTGTTTAAGACACCTTCCCTTAGCAATGTACTATGCTAGGGCTGCAAAAAAAGTAATTATGACATTTGAACCTGTATATTTAGACCAAAACAAAAAAAAGCTTCTCGCGCAAACTTCACCATCACTTCTGTCGGTCTGATAATACTTTTTAAACTCCGTGTCATGTCCTGTTTTGGTCACAAACACCGCAAAAGTCCTTTTGTCAAAATTTAATGTCATAAACTCTGACTTTCAGTTCTATACTTTTAAGTGCTCTGTTACTAATTTCGTCCTGCAGATATTACCCAGAGCTGTCGTTCCTTGTTTGCTGGCTTCGTCCCTTAAGGCCAGAGAATTCTCTCCCCAGAAGGTGCTTGAGTTTTTTTCTTGCGTGTAGGGAACTTTTGGAAGAAATTGCTGGTTTCGTATAGTTTAAGAAGTGTTTCAAAGGGTTCCCGAATGACTCGGTTTTCAGCCAGAACCTCCTTGACTGCACCAGATCTTCCTCGCTATTACCAGAATTTTCGCGAAGTCCTGGCAAGTCTCGGACTAGCAGCGCTGTGATTGGCCGCCGCCTCGGAACCTTCTCCAACCTTCGGCGGTGAGTCACTCGCCGGCGTTTTCATTGGTCTACCGGGTCGTCCCTCAAGAACAAAGCACCACCCACATCGCTGCGCTGGGACTATATTAAGGGACGGAGCAGCGGACCAGGCAGTAACGATCGGCTTGGAAAAACAAGGAATTCCTTGCGGTATTTCAATAAAGAACGTCGGAGCTTTCGTCAGAAACACAGATGTCTGCATCAACGGGGACGGCCATCGGTATCGACCTGGGCACCACCTACTCCTGCGTGGGGGTCTTCCAACATGGCAAGGTGGAGATCATCGCCAACGACCAGGGCAACCGCACCACCCCCAGCTATGTGGCCTTCAACGACACCGAGAGGCTCATCGGTGATGCAGCCAAGAACCAGGTGGCAATGAACCCCGCCAACACCATCTTTGATGCCAAGCGGCTTATTGGGAAGAGGTTTGACGACCCGACGGTGCATTCCGACATGAAGCACTGGCCCTTCCAGGTGGTGAGTGATGCGGGGAAGCCAAAGGTGAAGGTGGAGTACAAGGGGGAGAACAAAACCTTTCACCCAGAGGTTATCTCCTCCATGGTGCTGACCAAGATGAAGGAAATTGCTGAGGCTTACCTTGTGAGCCAGTGGAGAAAGCCCTGAGAGATGCCAAGCTGGACAAATCCCAGATCCATGAAATTGTCCTGGTCGGAGGCTCCACCCGAATCCCCAAGATCCAGAAGCTACTGCAAGATTTCTTCAACGGTAGGGAGCTGAGCAAGAGCATCAACCCCGATGAGGCCGTGGCCTATGGGGCAGCTGTCCAGGCAGCCATTCTGATGGGCGACAAGTCGGAGAATGTTCAGGATCTGCTACTCCTGGATGCCGCTGCTCTGTCATTGGGGCTGGAGACGGCAGGTGGAGTCATGACCACCCTCATCAAGCGTAACACCACAATCCCCACCAAGCAGACCCAGATCTTCAGCACCTACTCTGATAACCAGCCTGAGGTCCTTATTCAGGTGTTTGAAGGTGAGAGAGCCATGACCAAGGACAACAACCTTCTGGGCAAGTTTGAGTTGAGTGGCATCCCTCCCGCTCCTCGTGACGTACCCCAGATTGAGGTGACCTTCGATATTGACGTCAATGGCATTCTCAATGTCTCTGCTGCTGACAAGACCACCGGGAGAACAAACAAGATCACCATCACCAACGACAAGGGCAGGCTGAGTAAGGTGGAAATTGACAGAATGGTGCAAGATGCAGAGAAGTACAAGAATGAGGATGAAATGCAGCGGCAGAAGATTGCAGCCAAGAACTTCCTGGCTTCAACATGAAGGGCTCTGTGGAGGATGAGAAGATGGCCGGAAAGATCAGTGCTGAGGACAAGAGGAAAGTCATTGACCTGTGCAACCAGGCAATATCCTGGCTGGAGAAGAATCAGATGGCAGAGAAGGAGGAGTTTGAGCACAAGCAGAAAGAGCTGGAAGAACTCAGCAATCCCATCATTGCTAAACTGTACCAAGGAGCAGCCACAGGGGAATCGTGCAGGGCACAGGCTGGGACTGCCAGTTCTGCCGGACCAGCTATTGAGGAGGTGGATTAAAGGACTGTAAATGTGACTGTCTGGGGCTTGCACGGTTTGAGCTCTCTCGACACTTCAGTGGGTCTGATGCTGATGTTGGCACTTGGGAATAGTCTTCACTGTAACACCACGGGGTCATGTCAATGTCCTGAATCTGGCTGTGATGTACTAATTGTTAGCACTGGTAACTGGGTCTATTCAATTCCTTTGATCTGGTTTTCTGTATTGGGTTGCTTTATTTTTTTTTAACGTCATCTGTTTTGGAATGTAAACTTTGTACAGTTTTAGTTATCTTGTAACATGTTTTTAATAAATCTTTAAATTTTTTAAAAATTGGGTGTAATTATATTTCATCATCAGAGAAAGAAAACTTGCCATTTTGTTGTATCACTGTATCTCAATAAATGTTCCCTCCTCTTCCTCCCTTTCCCAGGGAGATCTTCCTTCTAATTTCCAGCACACCTTCTTTCTGGATCTCTTTTGTCAACACTTCCCCACTCTCACAGCTGCAGTTTGGCATTACTTTACCAGAAGGCTTTTGGTTCTTCAAGAAGGTGACCAGTCCCCAAAGTTGACAGATCTAGTGATGTTGCCCTTCGCCAGTAGCTCCTGCATTGTCCCCAAAAACAGCTTAATTCGCTGCCTTGGGAGAGAATCCCATATGCTGGGAACGACGATTGGTATTGGCAGCAGGCTGAGTTTTGAGGTGTGGGTTTGGACAGGTACATGGAGGGGAGGTGATTGACAGGTTGCGGGCAACTGGGACTAGCCGGGAGGATGCTGTGTGGGGCTTGGACAAGTTGGGTGGAAGGGCCATTTCCCAGCTGCTCTCCGCACAATTGTTGGCGTTTCTGTGCATCACCAACATCGTATCATGTCAGGATGTAAAGGAACTTTATCAGCCAAGGACAACCTGCAGCAGGTCTTCAAGGCACTGGAGTGATACCACCAACTCCAGATACACTTTATTTATACCACTGATAAATGTTGTGAATTTTTTGTTTTGTGGCAGCAGAACATTGCAATACATCATAATTTTTAAAACTTTGTATAAAATACGATAAGAAATACATATAAAATAAATGAAATAATTATTGCAGAATGGCAGCAAAATATTGTGAGTTAGTGGGCTTGAGGTCAGAATTCTGATGGCAGGGAGGAAGAAGTTGTTCCTGAAAAGTTGGGTGTGTGTCTTCTGGCTCCTGTACCTCTTCCTTGAAAGTCAGGCAGTATCTATGTTGGGAAATGAACAGTGGACCAACAGCAGACTGTAAGCAGAAACTCATCAAATCCACTGGCAACAAGTATCCTGCTCATGGACTTTGTCTCTTGGCCTGAGGACCAAGTTAAACTATTTTACCACAGTGAGATATTCCTGCATCAACGCCGTGTTGATTGGCGCCTGTGGTATTTAAAACTGTCTCCCTCAGATAGTGAACTTCCTTTGCCCTCCACAATAGAACGTGGAGGATTGAATACGGGGTGGAAAAAATACTCCAAGGGACAAAAGATGCTATGATCGGCACCAACATACGTTAAGTGCCGGCTGAAGTCATCATCTGCAGAGGGAAACGGACAGTCGACGTTTCGGATTAGACAGACCCTTGATCTGGAGTTTTCAACTCTGTCCCGAAGGGGTTGTAATCTTGAGATTATGATTCCTGGATGTGGATATTAAGGGAGGAAATATCGCCTTGGGTCTGAAAGTTGGAAAAAATATCCGATGAATGTTTCTTTCGGGTTCTTCTCCGCTGCGAGTGGGAGTGGTTGGGTGGCACGGAATAAACCCCTCAACTACGGTTGTGTTATAGAAGATGAAGTAGCAGAGTGCCACGTGAATGAGTAAAATTTGAAAACTGTACAGAATGAAATAGTCATGAATTCAGAGTTATTGAATGGTTTGTCGTAAATAATTTTCTCAAGTGTATTTTGTTTGGAGAAAACGGATGGGAGAAGGTAAGTCGCCGCCGAGACCCATCAGCAGGGCCCCCAGTATTTTTGTAACCTTACAAGGGAGTGGGTCTGGAAGCAGCGAGACGTACGAAGTGAACCATCGGTCGTCAATACACGCACTGAGTACGGGAAGACTGTACACAACTTGCAGAAAACTCTTAACAGGGGAATCTCTGTCTTTAGATTAGAAATCAGGGGAGAGCGCGAACGCAGTCCCCCACTACCACAAATTTTGCAGTCGAGTATCCCGCATTTGGGGACATCGCAGGCGTCAGCACACCCGAAGTGCAATGGGATAGCCTCGTCCTGGGAGAACCGCCTTAATGATCACGGTCTCTCCCCTGCCAGGTAAGTATGCTTTTTCTTCTCTGCCATCCACGTGCATGCTTAACCCACACCCCTCAATATTCAGGCAAACAAATGTTCTAAAGATCTATTTCCTACTATTCCACGTGCTCCTCCTAAAATACTGTTAGCATAAATGCCACAAATCTAGATTATTTGATTAACTGCTGTAGTTTACTGGTGACAAATCCCAGACCTTAATCTGCATGTTTTCTAAAAAAGGAAATGTGCGCCACGATTGGCTTTGCAGCGACTGGTCGTTGCCGAACCTGACCGCACGGTGTCAGTGTTTTCCTTGAGGAAATGCAGGGAGCTGTCTGAGGCCCACAGGGTGAATGAACAGACGACCCCGCAGACCGGGATTGCTCTAGAAAGGCTGCAGGGGAGATTAGCCAGGATGTCGCAGGGGGGTCAGCTTTTCACTTATGATGGGAGACTGAACACAGGACAGCACACGAACGGATCTTTCGGCTCAAAATGCCTGTGCACAGACATCCCACCCTGCAAAAAACGCTCACCCCCTCCGCCGCCCCACAGTGGCGGCGCCAGAGCTTTTTGCTTGCTGGTGCTACGGAGAGTCTGATTTATTCAGTGATGGTGCTGAGGGATGCACTGTATGGTAATATGTATTCGCAAGGCCAGACGCGTGGCGTTAAAAAGTCAGTTTCAAGCATTATGTGCCTACTATAAATGCCTCTGTATATTCACAAGCAACAGCAATTGATAGATCTAATATAGAAGTGAACTGTTACAGTGTCAACGGCATCGGAGACAACCTGGGCTACACGGAGCACAAACAGAGCATCCGAGCAACAGCGGACAACGTGAATCACGCACCAATCCCGCAATCAGCGTCAAATGCGTGTTTTTCAACTGAAAAACACAAAATGAACCCACTGATATTCGCATTACATAGACAGCAATGCCAAAAGATACACTGTTATGAAAGTGAAAACAGGCAAACAACAGAAGCAAGGCTTTACCAGGAGTTGGACAAATCGTACTCTGACCATGCAATACCTCAACTAATTCGGCTATTGAATTTAAAACAAAAATCAACAGAATCGCGCTTGGAAGTCTAAGGAAAACCAGTAGGCTTAATAGCAGTCAATGTAGTATTTTAGGATTTGCAGGAAACATAAGGACTATGGGGTAGAAAATAATAATAATAATCGGAATTAACCTTGGCCCAAATTTTTAAAAAATCAACTGCACTCACCATTAATGTTTTCAGAGAAGTACAATCTGTCTGTTGTTGTGATTGGTGGCGAAAGCATCAATGATTTTCTGGATGTCAAGTGCTTTGGTCCTCCGGCTGTTTATGGCCAATAGAGCCAAGTTGCTGTTCCCAGCATCAACGCTGCTATTCCTTAAGTAGTTTTTGACGCGTCTGAGGCAAGAGAAACTCCGTTCGCATGAGGCAGATGTAACAGGAAGAGTCAGTGATATGCAGGTCAGTTTGTATAAATCTATAAAAGCATCGCGGTAGGGTCTCATTAGAGCTAGAAATTCCACTGTGTCATTCACTGTCTGTCTTTGCTTTTGTTTTGTTTCCAGCAGACGCTGAACCTGATGGAGCTCTGCAGTCAGGTTCACTTCAGTCACTGCATAGTATTCGGCAATTGGCCAAAGACAATTCTTCACGAGGAAGAACTTGTGTTTGGGACTCAATGCTGAGACTCCAGTCAGAACACCACCAGTCACAATTAAGAACTGTCTTTGCATTTCAGTCAGAAGTCTGTCCATAACAGGATAGAAACAGTGCTCGCGAAGGTCATCAGAGGACGTGACAGGTGTGCGTTCGGTTTGGGCCTCAACAACAAAAATCATGTAGGCGGCGAGGTGGCTGGGCCTGTCTCCTTTCATGTGGTCTGCTCTGTATACCGGCCTTGACGCACAGGTCCCTAGCTCTTGCCTGAATTTCACTCCATGATTCCTCACCCCATTTTGCTGAGAGTGCATCGATGATAGACTGAGCCAAGTCCACAGCGGATGAAAGCTCCAAACTGGGAGATCGTAGCTGGGCTGACATGAACTTGGTGACTCGGAATAAATCCTCAAATAGAGTGAGAAGTAAAGCAAACTGCTCGTCAATCAGTCCATTTACAGCTCTGACCTCCGTTTTCCTTCGTGAATTTGGTTGACCCGTAATATCCTGTAGTGTAGCTAGAATGGCAGGGAGTGATTTCCTTATAGCCCACAAAGCTGTATACTGCCATGCCCAGCGTTTGTCTGACAATTTCTTCAACTCCACGGGCTGTGCAGTTGATTCCAGTTCTCTCTGTCTCTTCATGAAAAGATCATGGGCAACAGAGTTGAAAATAAGTTGTAAAGCAGCTGCACAGTTTCAAAAAACTCACCCGCTTGTGGTACATTGCTCACAACATCCACTAAAACAAGGTTAAGTCTGTGAGCATGGCAGTGTATATATAATGCCTGCGGGACCTCTTTCCTGAACCTCTCTTGTACCCCGTTATTGCACCCGGACATCACTGTCATAACACTGACCTATGTAGGTGTTCTTATCAATAACACACTGGGCGCGTGTCTGTTCAATGCTTTTAAGAAGCGACTCTGCACCCAACCTTTCTGCTGAGGTGAAGTGCAAGAATTCTTCACGCACTGTTTCGTTATTCAAATACCGCACCACCACTGATATTTGCTCCTTTTTGCTCAAGTCTTTACTTTCATCCACCATGATGGCAAAATATCCAGCCTCCTTGATTTCTGCACTTATTGACATCTGACCGTATCTGCCATAATACACATAATTTCATTTTGGATATCGTGATGGGTGGATTTTGCATTTCCAGGATTGTCCTCTATTTTTTTTAGCTACAGTCTTATCAAACTTCTCAATTACACTGAGAAACTCAACAAAGTTTCCCCTATTGCCAGATCCATCATTCTCCCGGTGTCCTCGCTGGGCAATGCCTTGGCACGCAGTATAGCGTAGAGACACAACCACTGCTCTCATATACTCACAATTTTCTTGGACAGTCTTTGCATGTCCTTTATCAAGCATATTTCCCAATCTTGAACCGTCTTGTTTCTCAATCTGAATTCAGCCCATGCCTCCATAGCAAACTTATGCGCTGCACTTACATGGTGGGTTTTGAAAGCTGTTGTAGCTTTCCGCCAGTTGCGGTAACCGGTGACAGTGAAGGTAGATGCAGAATGGAACCCATGTCCTCCACACAGGAAATGCCTGCATGCGAAGCAGAATGTAGCATCTTTTGAGATTGAATATTCCAGCCAGGAGTACAGTCAAACCAGCCACAAAGAAAACTCCTCTGCTAATTGCCAAACTGTTGCATGCAGCGAAGGGTACTTTTTCAATGCTAGCCGACAGGGTCCTTCCTCAGGGTGTTGGCTAACATCGCTAACAGTATTCCCACTCGCACTAAGAGCAGCTACATCCACGTCCTCTTCCGAATCCCGCTCCATTTCTTCTTCCTCTACTTCGCCCTCACACTCCTTCAATGAACTGCTGTCGTCCTCATCCCCACTTACTTCTTTCTGCATGTCACTTTCAATTAAGACAGGCTCAGGCTGAGACACCACTGATTCCTCTGGATGAGGACGTTTTCTGACTAAAAATCGATCTGTTTTTCACGCCAGCCAAAATAATGCACGTGCCAGGCCCATGCTCGCTTGTAAAAGCACAATGTGTGTGTGGGGGGCATCCGTTAGTCTCGTGAGACCATAGATCTGCACCTGGATGTATACTATCAATCTCTCGCATGAGTGAGAGCCACTGACGTCACCTCAAGTGATCTTAGATCAGCTTAACTGATCTGAGGACAGCAACGGCAAGACATTGACAACGAACGAATAAGCAGAACTGTAGAGTGGATCTGACAGAGTTTATAACTTCATTGCTGTGTGGTTGCTATGGTAATTGGGGGCACTGTTTCACTAGATCAACTGGAGAAACAAGCTGTATTCAAAACTATACAGAGAAAGCAAAGCAGCTGCAGTTTTAATTTCTTGGTGGTGCTATTGCAATTTCTGCTGGGGCTATAGCCCCAGCTAGCACCACTTTAGCGCTGCCCCTGCGCCCCCCGTAACCCCATATCTCCCCCCCACGGTCGACCTCCAAGGGTGTATGTAATACTTTGTTTAGTGATTTTGTCTAATCTGTAAACCAAGTTGGGTGTATGTAGAAATCTGCCATTAATTTATGTACTTATATTATCATGTTTATTCCATTACAATTTTAAGCAAGTCTATAGGGAGCTTGGCCTCATCACGTAGGACATCAATAGAGTAGCTCCTTCGCAGCCAGCCAGTTAGTTTAAATAATGTCAGCTATGCTAATGAACGAATGACACCTGTTAAACTCACCTCAACTTGTCTTTTACATTTTAACCCACCATGGGCAATAGAAAAGTCACTGTTGCAAACAGTGCAGCGAGCAACACTGTCATTATTTTTGAGGTCGACTGTAAAGCCCACCCACAGAGAAAACTGATAGGTCTACTTAGCAGGGGTCCCCAACCTTTTTTGCACCGTGGACCAGTTTAATATTGACAATATTCTTGACGACGGGGTGGGGGGGGGTAGGTGCGTGTTAATCACAACCGGAATATAAGTGATAGGTCAACTATAGGTTACTTATAAGTGGCTAATCCACTGAATTTTGTTTCTAAAAGGGTGTATCTAACGAATTTAATATTAAACACACAGCGCATATTTTTGTCGCATGAATATAGTGATAAGTCAATTATAAGTCAATAGCATCATAATATTTTAAGTAACGGTTGGATACTAAACACACAGCGCATATTTTCCTCGTATGAACATATAAAATCATTGCAACTTTTCAGCCCACCATCATTTGCAAGCTCGAGGAGTTGATCTTCTTCCCACGCTGACATGGATGACGCGTGGGTAATGACCTCGCATGCATTCAAGTTCAACAGTGGGCGTGACAGGGAATGAGGGAAGGTGCAGCTGACTCATATCGCCAAATCATATCGTTTCCTCGGTGGTTGGGGACCACTCTTAGCACGAGGAGACCAATCAGGATGCTCACTCTCCCTCTGCCTGTCATGGTCCCTTCTGGCAAACCCCTATCTTGCCATTTGCCTCGAGAATTGGGCCTCAATCACCTCATTTAGATTCCAATCATTCCCAGGTTCCACTAACTACACGCACCTGCTTCCCATCAGAAACGGCAAGATAAAAACCCTGTGACCACAGCAAGAAGCCACCAGTTCGTTGGTCCACCCTTGTGAGAGTAGACCTTGTTTCCTATTCCTCAGAACTGTTAGTTCTGAGCTTTGCATCATCTCCTGGATATCGGCTCCCCGTTTGCAGTGGTGCTACGCCTAACGACTCTGCCTCAGCATCTGTGTCCTGTACTTGCGTTCGTCCCCAGCCACGTCCTTGCAACACTCCCTGTCCCTCTCAAAAAATCGATTTCCGGGATATTGTATATAATTTCTGGGTGTCAAGGAGCCGCAATCAATATGCGGGAGACTCCCGGAACTTCCGGGAGAGTTGGGATGTCTGCGTATAAAACGTTATGCCAAATTAAATTAAATCCCTTCTCCTCCACACGACCCTTATCTCTTCATACCCGGTCATGTTCTTATTTGAAACGCTCTTAAACTGCACCGGATCTGCTTCCACCACCATGAGAAGCAGCTCGTTCCGGGGAAATCCACCAGCCTTTGTGTGAAAGAAAATCTCCTTAAAACTAACTCCCTCATCATAAAACTGCAAATATTTGATATTTCTGTTTGGAGGAAATCATTTAACGTCTTCTATAAGTGTTTCTCTTCAATTTTCAAGCTGTTGGGTTTTGCCTCCGTCCCCTGACAACTGAGAGAAATCTAGGGACGGGTCAGATTAGATTTGTTTTCCTTGGGGAGGGAAAAGGTCAGTGTTTGGACGGGTAGCATGAAGATCCTGTCCAAGGCTATCGCTAACAGGGTCAGGTCGGCTCTGGGACAGGTGATCCACAGGACCAAACCTGTGCTGGGGATCTGGTTCGGAGGGGCTGAGGCGTGCAACAAGAACTGGCAGGAGCGGACTGCCAAGGTGAAACAGAAACTGGGACTGTGGGGAGGGCGCTCCCTGTTGATAACCGGCAAGAACCTGGTCACCAGGTGTGAGGTGCTCTCAGGGCTGCTGTACTTGGTGCAGATGTGGCCGGTCCCCCATCTGACAGCTCAGAAATCACCCAAGCTGTCTTCTGATTCCTCTGACTATTTCATCTGGCTGGCAGTGAGAGGGGCTCTCCCAGTCAGAGCCCTCCTGTACGCCCGGAACGTCGTCTCCGCACCACACTGCCCACGGGAGGGCTGCAGTGAGGAGGAGTCTGTGACCCACCTCTTTGCACACTGTCAGTTCGCAAAGAGGGTGTGGAGGAGGATGGACGGGCTAGTGTCACGTTTCATCCCCAGCAGCTGCGTAACAGAGGACTCTCTGATCTACGGGCTGTTCCCGGGGATGCACACGGAGACCAACATCCGGTGCTGCTGGCAGATCATCAACTCGGTGAAAGACGCTCTTTGGTCAGCCCGAAACTTGATGATCTACCAGCACATGGAGATGTCCGTGGGAGAATGCTGCCGAGTGGCACATTCTCGGCTGCAGGAGTACGTGCTGAGGGACGCACTGAAACTTGGTGCAGCCACCGCAAGGGCCCGGTGGGGAAGGACCACAGTTTTGGTTTCTCCACCCGCGGGAGTGGGAGGGGTCGGTGGGCGAGGAGTATACCCCTCAACAATGATGTGCTAAGGCGAACAACTGGAGTGCCACGTGGGTGGCTATAAATACGGATATGTACTGAGTATAATGGAAACGTATGTAAAGGATGGAAAGTTATTGAATGATTTATTGTATATAATTTTATTTTTGAATGAAGTATACTTTGAAATTTAAAAAAAGCGGTTCTCCCAGGACGATTCCGGGTGTACAGGAGGGCTCTGACTGGGAGGGCCCCTCTCACCGCCAGCCAGGCGAGGTCTTGGTGCCTGTTGGTGAGATCTGGCGATGAGGCATTTTGCCAGATGAGGTGGACGGTCTGCTCAGGGAACCACGCCACTGTGTCCATCACGTCCTTCTCCTGCAGTGCCTGCAGGACACTTCGTGCCGACCACTGCCTGATGGCCCTGTGGTCAAAGGCGTTCTCCTGGAAGAACTTTGCTACGTAGGACAGGTATGCTGGCAACGACCAGCTGACTGGGGCGTTGCGCGGGAGTGGGGCCATACCCATCCTTCGTAGCCAGGGCAACAGGTAGAACCTGGGCACATAGTGGTACTTGGTGCCCACATACGAAGCTGGCCATCAGGGTGAGGGCAACATTGGGGACGTTCTTGCCCCCGTTGTCCAGGGACTTGTGCATGATGGTCCGTCTCACCCGCTCCATCTTGGATCCCCAGACGAATCTGAAGACAGCCCGGGTGATTTCCGAGCTGTAGGAGCGGGGGACGGGCCAGACCTGCGCCAAGTACAGCAGCCCTGAGAGCACCTCACACCTGATGACCAGGTTCTTGCCCGTTATTGACAGGGAGCGCCCTCCGCACAGTCCCAGTTTCTGTTTCACCTTGGCAGTCTGCTCCTGCCAGTTCTTGTTGCACGTCTCAGCCCCTCCAACCCAGATCCCCGACACCTTCACGTGGTCAGACCTGATGGTGAAGGGGAGGCTGGATCGGTCGGGCCAGTTGCCGAAGAGCATGGCTTCGCTCTTGGTGCGGTTGAGCCTGGCCCCCGACGCTAGCTCGAACTGTTCGCAGGTGCCAATCAACCTGCGAACTGACCTCGGATCAGAGCAGAAGACGGTGATGTCGTCCATGTACAGGGAGGTTTTCACTTGGGTCCCTCCACTGCCTGGCAGCGTCACCCCTCTTATGCCCTCATCCCTCCTGATGGCTTCCGCAAAGGGTTCAATGCAGCACATAAACAAGACAGGGGAGAGGGGACAGCCCTGCCTGACTCCAGACCTGATGGGGAAGCTGTCTGTTTCCCACCCGTTGACCTGGACTGCACTACAGATGTCTGTGTAGACACTTCCAGCAGGTCAGGGCCCATCCAGTTCCACAGAGCCAAGTACAGCTCAGCCGGTAAGCCATCGCTTCCGGGAGTCTTACCCGACCCAAAGGAACGGATGGAGCCTGTCAGCTCGTCCAGGGTCAGTGGCTGATCCAGACTCTCCCGCTTGCCGTCGTCTAAGACCTGTGTGATAGACGACAGGAAGTTGCGGGAGGCTGTGGATTCTGTGGCCTTTTCGTCGTACAGACCGGCATAGAAGGACTTGCAGATGCTCAGTATGTCGGTCTGCGAGGACGCGACTGAGCCGTCCTCTTCCTTAAGGTTGTGGATCACAGAGCTCCCCCTGTGCACCTTTTGGAGAAGAAGCGTGAGCACGTCTTGTCCTGCTCTACGGTTTGGACCCTTGATCGGAAGATGATCTTGGAGGATTCAGCGGCGAGGTGCTGGGCTTGCCGGCCCTTCACCTCTCGCAATTCCTCCCTGACATCCACCCTCTTCGACTGCAGGAGAAGTTGCTGCAACTCTGTCTGGAGTTTACACAGTTCCCTCTGCCCCTGCCTTGCCTTCTGGATACCCTTGCGGATGAAGAACCTCTTTGGTGGCTTCCCACCAGTGAACTGGGAAATCAAAGAAGGCTTTCAAGGTTCTCCAACCTGTGTACTCTCTCTAGTTCCTCGACGTTCTCTGGGGTCAGCAGTTTTACGTTCAGCTTCCAAGTCCCCCTGCCTGCCTTCTGGTCCTCCCGTAAGAGACAGATGGCTCTCAGAAGGCAGTGGTCAGAGAAGAACAGTGGACCTGACCGTGAGGGACTCAGACAGGAAGAGGAAGTCGATCCGAGAGCGGGCTGAGCCGTCCAATCGTGTCCAGGTGGCTTGCCGCTGTGCTCCACCTGTGGGGGTGCCAAAGGCGTCGCGCAGCTTGGCTGTCTTCACCGTTTCCTTCAGGAGTCTAGAGGTACTGTCCAGCCTGCCGTCAGCACTGCCGGGTCCTCCAGCCGCATCAATGGTGCAGTTGAAGTCTCCGGCCAGAACGACCGGCTGGGACGTCACCAGCAGCTTTGGGAGCTGCTTGAAGACAGACAGCCGCTCGCTCCGCACGGGGGAGGCGTACACGTTGACCAGCTGGAGCGGAGTGCCCCGGTATTTGACGTCTGCTACCAGGAGGCGCCCCGCAACCACCTCTTTAACTTGGGTGATTGAGAAGTTGCCTCCCGGCAGCAGAATCCCCAGGCCGGAAGCGCGACAATCGTTGCCCCCCGACCACACAGACAAACCTTTTCTCCACCACCGTGACCACCTCCGGTAGTTACAGAGGTGTGGTAGTCCGCACTCCTGGAGGAAGGTCACGTCAGTCTTTACAGTGTCCAGGTACTGGAGCGTGCTGACGCATCGCCCAGTACTCTTCAAACTTCGCACGTTTGAGCACGCCAGTTGAACGTCTGCCATCATTGTAAGTCCTTTATTTCAGCTGCTTGCCATTCTCACCTTCCCAGTCCTGAGCCTGCATGCCCACTGCCTTTGTTAAGTCTTTGGGCTCAGGTAATCCTTTCCCAGGTGTGGCAATTCTGGTTCTGGGCCCAGGGAGTTGTTGACTTCCAGGGCTGCTTCCCTTTCAGGCTGCTGGGTGCCGGCCGAGGCTCTGCTCACGGATTCCCAGAGCTGGGGGTCTCTGCTGCTCTCCACCTCCTGTCCTTGGGGGGTGGCCAGGCCAGCAGACTTTCTCTGCTCTCTCTCCTCCTGTTCTGCCAGCTGCCTCCTCCACCGGGGCTGCTGGCCTCCCCCAACTCCTTCCTTCTCCTCTAAAGAGGACAGGGTACCAGAGACTGTGTGGTTCTCGGCCCGTTTTTTCTCCGCCCTCTGTCGTTTGGCCGCCGCCGCCTTTTGGGCCTTTTGCGTTTGCCCACGACGCCCCAGCCGCTTTCCCCCTCGGCTCTCCCCTCCTCCCTGGACTTAAGGCTGGTCCTGGAGGGTCTGCCGGGCCTTGGGGTGCTTGCGCTTCTCTCCCTGGTTTCGTTGTCCGTCGTAGTGTCGGGTGCCTCGTCTACAGAAGTGGCGGGTACGTCTGAACCAGCCGGGGGCCTTTCCGTGTCGACAGCTCCACTGGCCGCCTGACCACATCTCAGACAGGCCCTGTACGGGTGGCCTGCCTGTCCGCAGAGATTGCAGGACCTGAGCTGCGGGCAGTCTCTGGCTCAATAGCTCGTGGTTTTACAGTTGTTACACATCACCGCCCTGCACTGGGCTGCGACGTGCGCCCCCCGACTCCAGTTCCCGCAGGACCTCGGTTAACCGGCCTACACCACGAGGTCTCGGTGCGCCCTAACGGTGAAGACCGAGAGCAGGGCGTGGATAACGCCTCCGTTCGAATCCAACCTGCCGCTCGCTGGGTCGGACCCTCAGTCCAGCCCTCACGTCCACCGGAGTTCCCACACTCTCCACGTACCGAACAGGTATTAATCACCAGGACAGGCGAACGAAACCTCGCACCCATTCCACGATCGAAGTTTCCCATCGACCAGGTAAGTATAGTTTGGGCTTCCTGCCATCCGCAGCCAAGCGTAACCCACACCCCTCAATATTCAGGCGACCAAACA
Source organism: Mobula birostris (assembly GCF_030028105.1). Lineage (NCBI taxonomy): Eukaryota > Metazoa > Chordata > Chondrichthyes > Myliobatiformes > Myliobatidae > Mobula > Mobula birostris. The sequence goes on along the minus strand of NC_092374.1, from coordinate 197,420,503 downwards.
TTTTAAAAATCTATTTCCTACTTTTACACACGATTCTCCAAGAATACGGTTACCACCACAAATGCCACAAATCTAGATTATTTGATTAACTGCTGTAGTTTAGTGCTTACAAATCCCAGACCTTAATCTGCATGTTTTCCAAAAAAGGAAATGTGCGCCACGATTGGTTTTGCAGCGACTGGTCGTTGCCCAACCCGACCGCACGGTGTCAGTGTTTTCCTTGAGGAAATGCAGGGAGCTGCCTGAGACCCACAGGGTGAATGAACAGGCGACCCCGTACCCGGCCCCGCAGACCGGGATTGCGCTGAAAAGGGTGCAGGGGAGATTAGGCAGGAAGTTGCAGGGCTGTTAGCTTTTCACTTATGAGGGGAGAGTGAACACAGGACAGCACACGTACTGATCTTTTGGCCCAAATGCCTCTTTGTGCTAAGTTAACTGAAATTCCTTATGTCTGCGCACAGTCTGTATCCCTTCGTATCCAGCATGTTCTATTTAAAACGCTCTTAAACTGCATCGACCGCATCTGCTTCCACCACCATACAGTACCTGCAAACTTGTTCAGCCGGCAACCATCAATATGTGCCTAAAAAAAAATCCTTTAAATTACCCATAATAAAAATGGATGTATTTAATATTTCTCTTCTGTGGAAAAGATTCCAGAAACCTCCTCTCTAAGTTTTTCTCAGCAGTCTTCAAGCTACCAGGTTTGTGCCTCCATTCTCTGACGCTCCAGAGAAATCCAGGGTTGGGCTGGGTTAGATTTGTTTTCTTCGTGGAGGGGAAAGGTGAGCATAAATGGGAGGGAGGGGCCCTAGGTGGGCTGAAATCAGGAACTTTTACCCCATGGCCGGGCGAGTTCAAACCAGAGGGCCTGAATTCAGGTGCAAGGCTTAGCGAGAAAGAACGTTATCTGTGGTTGTAATCTGGAAACCTACTGCCTGGGGTGGGGGATGCGTATGGTAGCAGGGACCGTCACAACATTTAACGTTTAACGTGGGGGACCATTTCGTCAAGCACTTCCAGTCCATCCGCCAAAAGTGGAGCCTCCCACTGGCCAAACAGTTTAATTCCGATTCCCATTATCGTTCGACATGTCAGTCCGTGACCTCCTCATGTGACGTGATGAGGGCACCCTCAGTGTGGGGGAGAAAATCCTTATATTCTGTCTCGGTATCCAACCACCCGCTCTCCCCTGTTCTTCCTTTCCCTACTGTGGCCCTTTACCTCGTCTCGCCTGCCTATAACCTCCTCAGGTCCTCCCCTCCTTCCTTTCCTGCGACAGTGCAATCTCCTCACCTGTCAGAATCCTTCCTCTCTAGCCCTTTACCTGTGTTAAATACCTGGCTTCACCTACTGGCTAACCCCCTTTCATTCTCTCCACTTTTTTTTATTCTGGCATGTTCCAGAAATCACAGGGAGGATCAGAGGGATCTTGGGGTCCGAGTACATAGGACGCTCAAAGCATCTGCACAGGTTGACTCTGTGGTTAAGAAGGCATACGGTGTATTGGCCTTCATTAATCGTGGAATTAAATTTAGGAGCTGAGAGGTAATGTTGCAGCTATATAGGACCTTGGTCAGATCCCACTTGGAGTACTGTGCTCAGTTCTGGCCGCCTCACTACAGGAATGATGTGGAAACCATTGAAAGGGTGCAGAGGGGATTTACAAGGATGTTGCCTAGATTGGGGAGCATGCCTTATGAGAATAGGTTGAGTGACCTCGGCCTTTTCTCCTTGGAACGACGAGTAGGAGAGGTGACCTGATAGAGGTGTATAAGATGATGAGAGGCATTGATCGTGTGGATAGTCAGAGGCTTTTTTCCAGGGCTGAAATAGTTGCCACAAGAGGACACAGGTTTAAGGTGCTGGGGAGCAGGTACCGATGAGATGTCAGGGGTAAGTTTTTGACTCAGAGAGTGGTGAGTGCGTGGAACGGGCTGCTGGCTACGGTGGTGGAGGCGGATACGATAGGGTCTTTTAAGAGACTTTTGGATAGGTACATGGAGCTTAATAAAAGCTATGGGTAAGCTGTGGGAGCTGCTCGAAGACGGCCAGCCGCCCGCTCCGCACGGGGGAGGCGTACACGTTGATCAGCCGGAGCGGAGTGCCCCGGTATTTGACGTCTGCTACCAGGGGGCGCCCCGCAACCACCTCTTTAACTTGGGTGATTGAGAAGTTGCCTCCCCGCAGCAGAATCCGCAGGCCAGAAGCGCGACAATCATTGACCCCGACCACACCGACAAACCCTGGGACCACCACCGTGACCATCTTCGATAGCTCCTGAGCTGCGGCAGACCGCACTCCTGCAGGAAGGTCACGTCGGCGTTCACGGTGTTCAAGTACCGAAGCGCTCTGACGCAACGCCCAGTACTCTTCACACTGCGAACGTTTAAGGACGCCAGTTTAAGGTCCATCACCTTTTATAAATCCTCGTTCTCTTCTTCCCCGTCTGGAGGCCTCATGCCCACAGTCCTGGTGAAGTCTTCCACCTGCTGAGGGTTCAGGTACTGCTGGTACTCCCCGCCAGGGAGGGGCGCTACCGGTTCGGCACCAAATGGAACCTCCGGGGCTGCTCCTCCATCTGGCTGCAGACTACCAGAAGTATTACTGCTCCCGGATTCCCGGAGCTGAGAGACTCTGCTGATCCCCCCATCCTGCGACTGGGGGGTGGCTAGCAGACCTTCACTCTTCCCCTGACTCTCCTCTGCCCGATTAACCCGGCTCTTCCTCTGTCGGGGTTTCTGGCCACCCCCACCGCCCTCCTCCTCCGAGGAAGACAGGTGCCCAGAGGATGAGTGAAACTCTACCGCTCTTTGTTTAGAGCTCTCCAATTGCTCCGCCCTTTGTCTTTTTGGCGGCGCCTTCTGGGTCTTTTTTCGTTTCGTGACCACCCTCCAATTTCCCTCTTCCCCTCGGCTCTCCCCTCTTGCCTTGACTCCTCCTCATCAAGCGGTGGGTCTTGGGTGTTCTGCAAGGTGGAAGGAGATCTCCAGATGGACGCTTCTTCCTCCATCGCTACCGGCGTCTCCTCTGCAGAGTCGGCGAGCGCCTCCACTCCAGCTGGGGCTTTCCCGGTGTCATCACTACCCCTGGCCACCTGTGCGTAGGAGCCCGCACGTTTCGGACAGGCCCTAAACGGGTGGCCCGCCTGCCCACAGAGGTTGCAGGATCTGGCCTCCGTACAGTCTTTGGTGAGGTGTCCCTCCACCTTGCAGTTTCTGCAAACCACAGCCTTACACTGGGCCGCGATGTGCCCCGCCTTGCCGCAGTTGCGGCACAGTTTTGGTTGCCCGGCGTAAACCAGGTAGCCCCGGTTCCCTCCTATTGCAAAGACTGAGGGTGGGTGGATGCCACAGTCATTAGCGTCCACCCTCAACTTCACCCTGACCTGCCGTTTAGATGTCCAAACCACCAGACTGTCGTCGACTTTCTCACACTTCCCCAAGCTCTCTACATATCGCGCTAGGAACGTGAGAACGTCGACAACAGGTACGTGGGGATTAAACATCTGTATCGTAACCATTCTCTCTTGTGTTGCTTCTGCGAAGAGGGGTTGCGCTGTAAATAACGACAGCGGCGTCTCGCTGCCTTTCTTGGAGAAGCACTGGCGTAGTTTCTGCCACCCCGCGGCACGCCGGAAGGTGAGGTCATAGTAGCTCGCGAAATCCTGCACGCAGTGCAGATCATCTACCCTGAAGCCACAGCAGTTAAAACCACCTTACGAATGAAGGTCACCCGACTGAAGCCGTTGCCATCCTTCAGATCCCTGACACTCATTCGTACGGTATTCTTGATTCCAGCCCCACGAGCCGAAGGGCTGGTCTCCCCAGTCTTCTTTCTCGGTGCGCTGGTCTCCGCAGCTCTTTCCCCCGATTTGCACGTTTCCCCAGCTCCCTTCCCCGATTCGCTCGTTTCCCCAGCTCCCTTCCCCGATTCGCTCGTTTCCCCAGCTCCCTTCCCCGATTCGCTCGTTTCCCCAGCTCCCTTCCCCGATTCGCTCGTTTCCCCAGCTCCCTTCCCCGATTCGCTCGTTTCCCCAGCTCTCTTCCCCGATTCGCTCGTTTCCCCAGCTCCCTTCCCCGATTCGCTCGTTTCCCCAGCTCTCTTCCCCCGATTCGCTCGTTTCCCCAGCTCTCTTCCCCCGATTCGCTCGTTTCCCCAGCTCTCTTCCCCCGATTCGCTCGTTTCCCCAGCTCTCTTCCCCAATTCGCTTGTTTCCCCAGCTCTCTTCCGCGATTTACTCGTCTCCACAGCTCTCTTCCCTGATTCGCTCGTTTCTTTCGCTCTCTCCCCTGATTCGCTGGACTTTCCAGCCTTCTTCTTCCCTGATACGCCGGGTTCTCCAGTCTTCCTCATCATTGATGCGCTGAACTCTCCAGCTCTCGTCCCTGATCCGCTGGATTCCTCAATTCTCTCCTCTAACTCGCTCGTCTCACCAGCCATCCTCTTCTCCGTTGGGTAGGTGAGGTGTCCGACCGCAAACGATCCATACTACGCCCACCACGCGCGTCAGCGCGAGATCCTCTCCCCAGCCAATGATCTCTCCGTTCCAAGAAGAACAATGGGAGAACCGCCTTGGTGATCACGGTCTCCCCCTGCCAGGTAAGTATCCTTTGGGTCGAATAGGACTCCCGGAGGCGATGGCCTACCGGCTGAGTTGTATTCGGCTCTGTGGAACTGGACGGGCCCTGACCTGCTGGAAGTGTACAACGCTATGCTTCTGGCAGGTAGCATGTCAGAGTCCATGAGGAAGGGCATCATCACCCTCATCTACAAGCAGAAGGGGGAAAGGGAGGACATTAGAAATTGGAGACCCATCCCTCTCCTGAATGTGGATTACAAGATCCTGTCCAAGGCTATCGCCAATAGGGTCAGGTCTGCTCTGGGACAGGTGATCCACCCGGACCAAACCTGTGCTGTACCGGGCAGGAAGATCTCAGACAACCTCACGCTGCTGAGGGACACAATCGCCTACGTGCAGGACAGGAGGGTGAACGCGAAGGCCCGGTGGGGAAGGACCACAGTTTAAGGTTTGTCACCCATGGGAGTGGGAGGGGTCGGGTGGGGAGGAGAATACCCCTCAGCAGCGGTGTGGACAGATAATCAACATGGTGCCCCAGGAGTGGCTGGAATTGTAACTTTGGAAAAGGAATTAGAGCAAACTCCTGTTTTTATTGTTAATAATTTTATTGTAAATAAGTCTTAATTTGAGTCGTTCCCTTCTCTCAACCAAACAAAGAAGAATACTGTACTTATAACAAATTGCGCCTGAACTTCTTATTTAACAAGAGATAGATAAGGAACTACAGAATAAGGTGAGAAAAAAAAATAGGTGCCGGAAAATGCTGGGGGCCTTTGCTGAACGGTCTCGGCGGCTGCTTACCTTTTCCCATCAATTTATTTCAAACAAAATATACTTAACAAAATTATTTGCAATAAACCATTCCATAATTCTGAATTCATGACCATTTGTTTAAAAATTTCAATCACTCACGTCGCACTCTGCTAGTTCATCTTGTATAACACAACCGGAGTTGAGGGGTATACACCCTGCCACCCAACCCCTCCCACTCGCACGGGAGAAGAACACTAAAGAACCATTCATAGGATTTTTTTTCAACTTTTAGACGCAAGGCGATATTTCCTCCCTTGATTCTGCAATAATTATTTAATTTATTTTATATGTATTTCTTATCGTATTTTATACAAAGTTTTAAAAATTACAATGTATTGCATTGTTCTGCTGCCACAAAACAAAAAATTCACAACATATATCAGTGGTATAAATAAAGTGTATCTGGAGTTGGTGGTATCACTCCAGTGCCTTGAAGACCTGCTGCAGGTTGTCCTTGGCTGATAAAGTTCCTTTACATCCTGACGTGATACGATGTTGGTGATGCACAGAAACGCCAACAATTGTGCGGAGAGCAGCTGGGAAATGGCCCTTCCACCCAACTTGTCCAAGCCCCACAACAGCATCCTCCCGGCTAGTCCCAGTTGCCCGCAACCTGTCAATCACCTCCCCTCCATGTACCTGTCCAAACCCACACCTCAAAACTCAGCCTGCTGCCAATACCAATCGTCGTTCCCAGCATATGGGATTCTCTCCCAAGGCAGCGGATTAAGCTGTTTTTGGGGACAATGCAGGAGCAACTGGCGAAGGGCAACATCACTAGATCTGTCAACTTTGGGGACTGGTCACCTTTTTGAAGAACCAAAAGCCTTCTGGTAAAGTAATGCCAAACTGCAGCTGTGAGAGTGGGGAAGTGTTGACAAAAGAGATCCAGAAAGAAGGTGTGCTGGAAATTAGAAGGAAGATGAGGGTCCTCATCCTCCCTGGGAAAGGAGGAGGGAGGAGAGAACATTCATTGATATACAGCAATACTTCTTGTACTCATTTTTTCCTGCCCTGGTGCCAGCCAAGTCTCTGTAATGGCCACTACATCATAATTCCATGTATGTATCCATGGGTGAGGGTGGGTTAGGGTGTATCCGTGTATGCGTCTCAGTTCATCACCTTTGTTCCTGATGCTTCTTGCACTGAAGCACATGTACTTTAGCCCTTCTACCTTACTACCCTTACACCCTTTATTCTGCTTCTCTTTCCTCAAAGTCTTTTTATATGTTAGATCTGGCTTTACTCCATGCACTTCTTTCATTGCTCTATTGCTCCGGGTCCCATCTTCCTTGCAAATTAGTTTAAACCCTCCGAACCATGCTCGCAAACCTACCTGCAAGGATATTGCTCCCCCTCGAGTTCAGGTGCAACCCATCCAATCTGTAGAGGTCCCACCTTCCCTAGAAGAGATCCCAATGATCCAAAAATCTAAAACTCTGCCCCCTGCACCAACTCCTCAGCCGCGCATTCAAATGCCATCTCCTCCAGTTCTTTCCATCACTGTCACGTAGCACTGGCAGCAATCCTGAGAACACCACCCTTGAGGTCCTGTTCTTCAGCCTTCTGCCTAGTTCCCGAAACTCACACTTCAGGACCTCATCCCTCTTACCTGCCTATGTCGTTGGTACCAACATGTACGACGACTTCTGGTTGCTTTCCCTCTCGTACCAGGATGTCGTGCACCTGGTCAGAGACATCCCGGACCCTGGGACCCGGGAGGCAACAAACCATGTGGGTGTCCTTCTCACGTCCACAAAATCTCCTGTCTGCTCCTCTGACTATAGAGTCTCCAATGACGACAGCTCTCCTCTTCTCCATCCCACCCTTCTGCACCACAGGGTCAGACTCAGTGCCAGAGGCCCTGCCACCGTGGCTCACCCCTGGTCGGTCGTCCCCGCCAACAGTATCCAGGACAGTAAACTTATTATTCAGGGGAATGGCTACAGGGGTGCTCTGCACTACCTGTCTGCTCACCTTCGCTTTCCCCCCTCTGACTGTCACCCAACGACCTGCTTCCGGCAGCCTAGGTGTGACTACCTCCCTGTAACTCTCATCTCCAGAAACTTTGGTATCCGACATGTCTTGGATAGCACGAGTTCAAACGTGAAATCTACCTGAAGCAGATCAGTTTCTTCAGTTATTCGCCACCGCTATTTGTCTGTTGTTAAAAATAAGCCTTGGGCTGGCAATGGATCATAATTGTGTTTGCACCATTATTGTGATATGTTGACGTCTGACTGGCTTCGTGCCAATGATATTTGCTTTAGTGTTTCTGGACCCCAAAGAGTAAGTGTTTTAGATAGTTCTCTGAATAAAACGTGTGTTAACGACACCTAAAAACGGAGAGCTGCTGTATGGTGGCCCAATCACTTGTTCCCGTTCTGAATCCTGAAGTAACTGGAACAGGAGAAGGTCGTGCAGTTCCTGAACCCTCGCTGCCTTTCCATATCAATTCCACTTTCTAGTTTCAACTCCAATTCCCTGGATTGCAGAGTATTCCAAAATCAGCATCAGGTTTGTCATCACTGGCACATGTCGTGAAAGTCGGTTTGTGGCAGCAATACATTATAATTTTTAGAAACTATAAATCACAATAAGAATTATATATAAATTAAGTTAAATACTGTAAGTAAATTTAGTGCAAAAGGAAAGCAAATATAGTGAGGTAGTGTTCATGGGTTCATTGTCCATTCAGAAATCTGATGGCTGAGGGTATATGCTTGTCCGCGAAACATTGAGTATTTATCTTCAGGCTCCTGTAACATCTCCTTGATGGTCGTAATGAGAAGAGGGCATGTCTTGGGTGATCGGGGTCCTTAATGATAGATGCTGTGTTCCTGAGGTTTTGCCCTGGGGACGCTAGTGCCCATGATAATACTAGTTGAGTTTACAACTTTCTGCACTTTCTTTTCCGCTCCTCTACCAGACGGCGAAGTTATAAATCAGACTAAATCAATTGTACCCGTGTTTTGAATCCACGCACAACTGAACACCCATCCTGCTTCTGGAGTAGAAAATTCCACATACTGTATTGGCATCGGTCTAAGCAGAGTATTTCCTCCCGATCTCACCCCTGAATGTCCTACCCTTTTTCGCTAGCCATGCTGGTACTAACATGACGGGGCATAGTTTTAACGTGCTTGGAAGTAGGTGTAAGGGGGGAACGTCTCCGTGGATTGTCACCTCGTCGTGATGGAGAAGCTTGTGTGGTCCTGTGATCCCGAGAGCGATGCCTTCTAGAGCTATGCTCCTGGTAGGGTCACCCATGGCGGTAAGGTCCCTGACAAAGACCTCAACGGTGGAACAGGTGGACGAAGTTACTTCGAACTCAACGGCTGTGAAGGCGGATGAAGGCTGCAACAAATCCATCAGCTCCGGTCGTCGTGGTTTCCATGCCATTGGAATCAGTTGGTTGATTTGTGAAGTATCGTGTGCTTCTTGGAGTGCAACATCAAGTACACGTTAAACAAATACACGCACAGGCGTCTTCGCTCTGTGGGCCACTTCTTCAGAACGAAGGCCATCATCCTCAAACTCGAGGCATAGCCACGACGAAGGGGGAAATAGAGGGCTATGCAGTAGGGAAATTCTAGGCAGTTTCCAGAGTAGGTTACATGGTTGACACAACATTGTGGGCCGAAGGGCCTGTAATGTGCTGTAGATTTCTATGATTCTATGACTGGGTACAAGAGCAGACAGAGCAAAGAGTTAAATTGTACCACAGAAGCAAAATTCAAAAGGGTGAAGAATGCAGGACTGAAGGTGCTGTATTTAAATGCAGAATAATGTGGATGAACTCGTGGTGCAATTAGTGATTGGTCAGTATGACATTGTGGGCATCACTGAATCGTGGCTGAAAGAAGATCATAGTTGGGAGCTCAACATCAAAGGATATACTTTGTACGGAAAGGGCAGGCAGGAAGACTTGTGGCTCTGGTGATAAGAGGTGGAATTACATCTTTAGAAAGTGGTGACACATGGTCAGAGAATGTCGAATCTTTGTGAGTGAAGAAATTGCAAGGGTGAAAAAAAACATTGTGGGAATCATATATAGGCCTCCAAAGAGTAGCCAATGTGCAAATTTAAGATTGGAAAGGGAGCTGGAAAAGGCATGTAATAAGGGTAGTGACACAATTGTAATGGTGGTCTTTAATATGCGAGGGGATTGGGAAAATAAGGATGATTTCAGATCACTAGAGAATACCTACGAGATGGCTTTTTAGAGCAGGTTGTGGTTGATCCTACTCGGAGAAAAGCTATCTTCAATTAGGTGTTGTATAATAACCCAGATCTTATTGGGGTGATCAAAATAAAGGAACACTGAGGAGGCATAAGTCACATGTGTCAGTATTGCAATGGAATAAAGGGAATTACAAAGGCACGAGAGAGGAGCTTGCCCAGATGGATTGAAGGAGGATACTGGCAGAGATGACAGCAGTGTAGAGATGGCTGAAGTTTTCCACACAGAGAGTTCCAGTGGGTGCGTGGAATGCACTGCCGGTGGTGGTGGTGGAAGCAGATACAATGGGGTCTTTTAACAACCTCTTAGATAGGTACATGAAGCTTAGAAAAATAGAGGGCTATGCGCTAGGGAAAGTCTATGCAGTTTTTAGAGTAGGTTACATGGCTGGCAGAACGTTGTAATGTGCTGTCGATTTCTATGTTCTATGTTCTATGTACCAGAGTCCAAAGCCAAGAAAATCAACATTCTTCTTCTTGGCATCTTCAGAATTATACAACTTTAAATTATGCACACAATGTGCTGGAGGAACTAAGCAGGTCAGACAACATCTATGGAAAAAAGTAAAGTGTCAACAATTCAGTCTGGCCAAGACACTTCTTCAGGACAGCAAACGAAGGGAGAAGATGCCTGAATTAAAAGGTGGGGAGGGTGAAGATGATAGGTGAAGCCAGGTGGACGGGAAAGGCCAAGGGCAGGAGAAGAAGGAATCTGATAGGAGAGGAGAGCGGACAATAGGAGAAAGGGCAGGAGTCGAGGACACAGGGGGAAGTCATAGGCAGGTGAGAAGTGAAAGGTCAGTGTGGGGAATAGAGGAGGGTGTGGAATTTGTTCACCAGAAGGAGAAATTGATGTTCATGCCATCAGGCTGGAGGGTATATTCCAGACAGAATATAAGATGTTGCTCCTCCACTCTGAGGATGGCTTCATCCTGACACACGGTAAAGGCATGAATCAACACATCAGGTGGGAATGGGAATCAGAATTAAACTGTTGGGCCACTGGGATATCCCACTTGTGGCAGATGATGCAGAGGTGCCCCCCCCCCAGTTTACGACTGGTCTCACCAGTGTAGAGGAGGTCGCTTTGGGTGCACTGAACACAACAGATGACCCCAGCAGATTCGCAGGTGCAGTGTGGCCTCACCGGCAAGGACAGTCTGGGGCCCCGACTGGAGGTGAGAGAGGAGATGAGTGGGCAGGTGTAGCACTCAGACCGCTTGCAGGGGTAAATTCCTGGAGGGAGATGAGTGGGGAGGGACGAATAAGACAAGGGAATCGTGAAGAGAAGGGATCCTTGATGAAAGCGGAGAGGGTTGGAGGGCGTAAAGAAATCTCTGCAGACTGTCTTGTGTTTATGGCCTTTAAATTATTTCGTCTTTTTAACCCCAGTAAATGGTAGATTTTCCTGCTTGTCTCAAGTTGCCGAGGGAGAGACTCTTGTGCTATAATGGGAGAGCAGATTCATTGGTAGAGGTCTGTGTAGAGACAGAGTTAGCAGCATCACCATCTTTCACAGAAATGACTGACCAATGGAAAACAAAATACTCCTTGCTGCTCTGTCTCTATTGATATGAAGTTATGAAGTTATGAATCTAATTATGTCAAGAAAACTGGTTTATGGAGTGTGCCTTGCAGTGTGGTCATATCAGAGGGGTGTATGGAGTGTCCAGGGAGAGGTAGCGCCTCTGGTAAGGGGGCTTCTGTTACGCGTCTCTGAACTTGCGTGCCTGCAGATTCACTATAGCAGATTCTACAATGAATCTGCGCTTCCATTATAGAACAAGTTCAGTACAGCACAAGGCAATTGGAGACAAGGCCACTATTAACAGGGGTTAGAAATAGATTTGTCATATTTTCTCATGACAAAGATCGGGGATCATTCTGTCCTATGAGTAGATGCCGGCTCAGACAGCAATCACGACTTTTTTTTAAGCAAGTAACTCATTCACTGTCAGCAACACATCAACTTCACCCTGAACCTCCTCCCACCACCCACCGCCAGTGGCCATTTGGCCAACCTGCCCGACCGCCTGTGGGATGTGGGTGGAAACCAGATTACACGGGGGGGGGGGAACAAATGCGGTCATGGGGAGAACGTGTGAGCTCGTCACGTACACACACAGTACCCGGTGGTCGGGATGGAAAGTGGGTCACCTGAGCTCTGTGACAGCCGCCTTTCAGGGAAAAGTAAATGGGAAATGTGGAGGAGTCAAAATAATTCCAGTTATACGCCAACGTAGTTTATTTACAGTATATTGCTAGTGGCCACTTTATTAGGTGCACCTGTACACCTGAACATTAAAGCAAATAATTAATCGGCCAATCACGTGGCAGTAACTCAATCCATAAGAGCATGCAGACGTGGTCAAGAGGTTCAGTTGTCATACAGACCAAACATCAGAATGGGGAAGATATGTGATTTAAGTGATTTTGACCATGGAATGATTGTTGATGCCATGGTTTGGGTAACTCAAAAACTGCTGATCTGGGATTTTCACACACAACAGTGTCTGGAGGTTACAGAGAATCATGCGGGAAAAAATCCAGTGAGCGGCAGTTCTGTGGGTAAGAACGTCTTGTTAACGAGAGGGGTCAGAGAAGATTGGCCAAACTGGTTCGAGCTGACAGGAAAGCGACAGTAACTCAAGTAACCACGCGTTACAACAGTGGGGTGAAAAACAGCACCTCTGAACGCACAACGAGTCGAACCTTGAAGCGGATGGACAACAGCAGCAGAAGACAACGAAAGATAGAGTCGGGGGCCACTTTATTAGGTACAAGAGGTACGCAATAAAGTGGCCACCGAGTGCGTGTTGCTAATTTTCATGAAACACTAAGCACAAACATACTGTCATTAATAAAAGGTTTTATTGGGTCTGTATGAGTAACATGCTCAGCCGACCGGGTGCAGCCCGCATGCGCAACTTATTCGGGGAAAATCATTACCACAACGCCAAACTGGATATTCGTTCAAGTCAAGCAGCTAATTGTTACCAAATATAATGTACCTTGACAACGTTACTAAAGGGTGCGATGAAAAAGGAGGAGTCGGGAAGGGATTCAGTCGACCTCATCTATTGTTGGACCGCTGAATGAATCCCCTTTACCTGCTTGCGTCTCAAAGCCAGGTGGTATGCCTCCCTGGTATAGCCCGAGGATGATGGGATTACAGACATTCTTCAGACCTCTTAACTGGCTCTCAAACTCCTCCTTCTCTGCCTCCTGGTTCATCTCCAGCCACGAAATGGCTTGATTGCAGGCTTCTAACACCTTCCTCTTGTCTTCCTCACTGACTCTTTCCTTGATTTTCTCTTCCTCCAACGAGCTCTTCGTGCCGAAGGCGTAAGACTCCAGGGAGTTCTTGGCCGAGATCTTGCCGTACAGCCGCTCGTCCTGCGCCTTGTACCTCTCAGCGTCTTGCACCATTCTCTCGATCTCTTCCTTACTCAGCCTGCCCATGTCGTTGGTGATGGTGATCCTGTTCTGTTTGCCGGTGCTGATGTTCACGGCCGACACGTTCAGGATGCCGTTGGCGTCGATGTCGAAGGTGACTTCTATCTGCGGCACGCCGCGAGGGGCAGGAGTGATGGAACTGAGTTCAAATTTGCCCAGACGGTTGTTGTCCTTCGTCATGGCTCTCTCACCTTCATACACCTGGATCAAAACTCCGGTTTGATTATTAGAATTAGTGGTGAACATCCCCGTCTGCTTGGCTGGAATGGTTGTATTACGCTTGATGAGAGTGAACATGACACCGCCTGCTGTTTCAATTCCCAGTGATAACGGAGCGACATCAAGAAGAAGCAGACCTTGAACATTCTCCGACTTGTCGCCCATCAGAATGGCCGCCTGGACAGCTGCCCCATAGGCCACGGCCTCATCGGGATTGATGCTCTTGTTCAGCTCCCTACCGTTGAAGAAATCTTGCAGCAGCATCTGGATCTTGGGGATCCGGATGGAGCCTCCGACCAGGACAATTTCATGGATCTGGGATTTGTCCAGCTTGGCATCTCTCAGGGCTTTCTCCACTGGCTCCAGAGTGCCCCTGAACAGGTCAGAGTTCAGCTCCTCAAACCGAGCCCTGGTGATTGAGGTGTAGAAATCAACACCCTCAAACAGAGAGTCAATCTCAATTCTGGCTTGGGTGCTGGAAGACAGAGTTCTCTTTGCTCTCTCACAGACCGCCCGCAGCCTCCTCACCGCTCTCTTGTTCTGGCTGATGTCTTTCTTGTATCTCCGCTTGAACTCCTCAATGAAGTGATTGACCATGCGGTTGTCAAAGTCCTCTCCTCCCAGGTGGGTATCACCAGCTGTTGATTGCACATCAAATATCCCTTCATCAGTAATAAGGATGGAGACATCGAAGGTGCCACCACCCAAGTCAAAGATGAGAACATTACGCTCTCCTTTGCCTTCCGTGTCCAGACCATAGGCAATGGCAACTGCTGTTGGTTCATTGATGATGCGCAGGACATTGAGACCAGCTATCACACCAGCATCTTTGGTTGCCTGGCGTTGGGAGTCATTGAAGTAAGCAGGAACGGTGATAACAGCGTTGGTGACTCTGTAGCCAAGGTAAGCCTCAGCAATTTCCTTCATCTTGGTCAGCACCATGGAGGAGATTTCCTCTGGGTAAAAGGTTTTGTTCTCCCCCTTGTACTCCACCTTCACCTTGGGCTTCCCCGCATCACTCACCACCTGGAAAGGCCAGTTCTGCATGTCAGACTGCACCGTTGGGTCGTCGAACCACCTCCCGATGAGCCGCTTGGCATCAAAGATGGTGTTGGCGGGGTTCATTGCCGCTTGGTTCTTGGCTGCATCACCGATGAGCCTCTCGGTGTCGTTGAAGGCCACATAGCTGGGAGTGGTGCGGTTGCCCTGGTCATTGGCGATGATCTCCACCTTGCCATGCTGGAAGACACCAACGCAGGAGTAGGTAGTGCCCAGATCGATACCGATGGCCGCTGACATTGTTTAACGGAATATGGCAGATGCCCCAGTCACAGAAGATGTCCCTGCTTTCGGCGTCGTTCCTTGCCGTCTTCTTGCTTTATATACAGCCTTCAAGTGCGATTCCAGTATATTTTTCCCGGAATCTGATTGTTGTGGCCATCACAGTCGAAGTTCACATGTACTGTATCAGAATGCTAAGACAGCAGCGCCACCGACGTGTGAGCGCGATACTCCGTTGCCATGCAAACCCACTGATAGAAACATTTGATGTCATAGAAGATGCGAAATGACAGCAGCCGGCAGGAGCTTTGCTACACGCATAAGCCCCTGTGTTCCTTACCAATATCAAAGCTTAAAATGGCTCAGTCTTTCGCTTAATAGAGGAATGGTTAGACTTTGGTAGTTCCGTTCCTAGTTCTACGATTGTGGGAGGAAAACTGACTTCCATTGTATTTCTCTATAAATGAGGAAAAATAGTTCTTAATTTCAAGTTCAAATTCAAGTTCTTTTATTGTCATTCAGCCATAGATATATAGGTACACCGCCACAAGAAACAAAGTTCCTCTTGACCAAGGTGCACAGCACACTACAGAATACTCACACATAACACATTAAGTAATATTACCACAAATATATTAACAAATAATAAGACACCTTTACAGAATAAATTTGGAAAGTACGCAGTATGACGCTGCTGGTACTGGCGCTTTATAAGTAATGAGACCTGGCTGATGGCCGGTCGTTCAGTAGCCTCGAGCCCTGGGGGGAGAATCTGTTTCACAACCTTGTCCTAATACCACTATACCTCCTGCATGATGGTAGGGGTCAAAGAGATTGTTAAACGGGTGGGAGGGATCACTGACCATCTTGAGGGCTTGCGTACACAGCGCTTCTGATAGATGTCTGAGATGGTCCGTTCTGCGCATTCCCAGAACCTTGACGCTCCAATTCTCCCCACCGAGGAGCCGTTAAGGTGCAGTGAGGAGTGTCAGTCATCACCCTTCCAAAGCCTACAGTCACCTCTTTAGGCTTATCCCCGTTGAGACTTCAGTTGTTTCACCCAACCGCACGTGGACCATATCTCCATCTCCTCCCATCCACCTATACACCTTATGATTTGTATACCTTTCTCAAATCCCCCTTAATTCTCCTGCGGCCCGGAGAATAAAGTCCTAAACTGTTCAACCTTTCGCTACAACTCCGGTCCTCAAGTCCTGGCAATGTCCTCCTTTCAGGTGTTCACTGTAAAGGCTCCCTCTGGCGTGAGTTCGGCAGGTACCCCTCACAGTACTGTCCTAAAAAGACTGATTGCGGAATTTTTTTCGGCAATGTCCACCATAAGGGGCAGTACGGTAGCATTATTGAATTGAATTGAATTGACTTTATTACTTATATCCTTCAGATACAGTTGAAGTCAGTAGTTTACAAACACCTCAGCCAAATACATTTAAACTCAGATTTTCCACAATTTCTGACATTTAATCCAAGAAAACATTCCCTGTCTTCAGTCAGTTAGGATCACCTCTTTATTTTAAGAATGTGAAATGTCAGAATAATAGTAGAGAGAATGATTTATTTCAGCTTTTATTTCTTTCATCAATTTCCCAGTGGGTCAGAAGTTTACATACACTTTGTTGGCATTTGATAGCATTGCCTTTAAATTGTTTAACTTGGGTCAAACGTTTTGGGTGGCCTTCCACAAGCTTCTCACAGTAAGTTGCTGGAATTTTGTTCCATTCCTCCAGACAGAACTGGTGTAACTGAGTCAGGTTTGTAGGCCTCCTTGCTCGCACATGCTTTTTCAGTTCTGTCCACAAATTTTCTCTCAGATTGAGGTCAGAAAATGACGTCAAGTCTGGTTCATCCTTGGGAGCAATTTCCAAATGCGTGAAGGTACCACGTTCAAACAACAGTATGCAAGTATAAACACCATGGGACCACGCAGCCATCATACCACTCAGGAAGGCGACGCATTCTGTCTCCTAGAGATGAACATACTTGGGCGTGAAAAGTGCAAATCAGTCCCAGAACAACAGCAAAGGACCTTGTGAAGATGCTGGAGGAAACAGGTAGACAAGTATCTATATCCACAGTAAAACGAGTCCTATATTGACATAACCTGAAAGGTTGCTCAACAAGGAAGAAGCCACTGCTCCAAAACTGCTATAGAAAGCCAGACTACAGTGTACAAGTGCACATGGGGACAAAGATCTTACTTTTGGAGTAATGTCCTCTGATCTGATGAAACAAAAATTGAACTGTTTGGCCATAATGACCAGTGTTATGTTTGGAGGAAAAAGGGTGAGGCTTGCAAGCCGAAGAACACCATCCCAACCATGAAGCATGGGGGTGGCAGCATCATATTGTGAGGGTGCTTTGCCAGGAAGTTAAAGCTCGGTCGCAAATGGGTCTTCCAAATGGACAATGACCCCAAGCATACCTCTAATGTTGTGGCAAAATTGCTTAAGAACAACAAAGTCAAGGTATTAGAGTGGCTATCACAAAGCCCTGACCTCAATGCGACAGAAAATTTGTGGGCAGAACTGGAAAAGCGTGTGCGAGCAAGGAGGTCTACAAACCTGATTCAGTTACACTAGTTCTGTATGGAGGAATGGAATAAAATTCAAGCAACTAACTGTGAGAAGCTTGTGGAAGGCTATTCAAAACGTTTGACCCAAGTTAAACAATTTAAAGGCAATGCTACCAAATACTAACTAGGTGTATGTAAACTTCTGACCCACAGGGGAAGTGATGAAAGAAATAAAAGCTGAAATAAATCATTCTCTCTACTATTATTCTGACATTTCACATTCTTAAAACAAAGTAGTGATCCTAACTGACCTAAGACAGGGAATATTTTTGAGGATTAAATGTCAGGAATTGTGAGAAACTGAGTTTAAATGTATTTGGCTAAGGTGTATGTAAACTCTTGACTTCAACTGTACATGAGGAGTAAAAATATTTATGTTATGTTTCTGTCTAAATGTGCAATATACAATTTATAGTAATTTATAATAAATAGTATGTTCAACAGGACAGTCAATGTAACATAGAAATACAATTGTATCAGCATGAGTTAATCAGTCTGATGGCCTGGTGGAAAAACTGTCCTGGAGCCTGCTGGTCCTGGCTTTTATGCTGTGGTACCATTTCCCAGCTGGTAGCAGCTGGAACAGTTTGTGGTTGGGGTGACTCGGGTCCCCAATGATGCTTCAAGCCCTTTTTACACACACCAGTCTCTGTAGATATCCTGAAAAGTGGGGAGTTCACATCTACAGATCTACAGATCTTCATCTGCTGGGCTGTCCACACCACTCTCTGCAGAGTCCTGCAATTGAGGGAAGTACAGTTCCCATACCAGACAGTAATGCAGCCAGTCAGGATGTTCTCATTGTGCCCTTGTAGAAAGTTAGAACATAGAAACATAGAAAACCTACAGCACAATACAGGCCCTTCGGCCCACAAAGTTGTGCCGAACATGTCCCTACCTTAGAAATTACTAGGCTTACCGATAGCCCTCTATTTTTCTAAGCTCCATGTATCTATTCAAAAGTCTCTTAAAAGACCCTATCGCCTCCACCACTGTTGCCGGCAGCCCATTCCACGCACTCACCACTCTCTGAGTAAAAAACTTACCCCTGACTTCTCTGTACTTTCTTCCCAGCACCTTAAACCTGTGTCCTCCTGTGGCAACCATTTCAGCCCTGGGAAAAAGCCTCTGACTATCCACACAATCAATGTCTCTCATCATCTTATACACCTCTATCAGGTCACCTCTCCTACTCCGTCGTTCCAAGGAGAAAAGGCCGAGGTCACTCAACCTATTCTCATAAGGCATGCTCCCCAATCCAGGCAACATTCTTGTAAATCCCCTCTGCACCCTTTCTATGGCTTCCATATCCTTCCTGTAGTGAGGCGAACAGAACTGAGCACAGTACTCCAAGTGGGGTCTGACCAGGGTCCTATATAGCTGCAACATTACCTCTTGGCTCCTAAATTCAATTTCACGATTGATGAAGGCCAATACACCGTATGCCTTCTGAACCACAGAGTCAACCTGCGCAACTGCTTTGAGCGTCCTATGGACTCAGACCACAAGATCCCTCTGATCCTCCACACTGCCAAGAGTCTTACCATTAATACTATATTCTGCCATCATATTTGACCTACCAAAATGAACCACTTCACACTTATCTGGGTTGAACTCCATCTGCCACTTCTCAGCCAAATTTTCTTTATCTTACTCTCTCTCTCTCTCTCTCCCTCTCTCTCTCCCTCTCTCCCCCTCTCTCTTCATCCGTCCATCCATCCCATGGAATGATGATGGTTCCTTTCAGTCAGTTAGTGGGGTTGACCCCACTCCTCAGAAAGGAACTGCGTGTGCGTGAGTGGATTTTAGGTGAGTAGGGGGTTGCACAGGTCCAGACCCACCCTCTCGACATCCCCTCCCGGATCCAGCGGCATGGTGGGGTCCAAGACGGCTGGGGGAAGTTCTGTTGCAGTGAATGGCCAGACCAAGCTTCGATGCAAGGGATGCCCTTTCCGCATTTCACGGCACATGTTTGCTAGATGGCCATTGACCCTACGGGAGGGTTCATCCGCCCTTTGACAGGTCTTGGTTTTTGTCCTACAAGGTGTCTAGCCACCCTCCTCACCAGGCAAGCCTGGTGGGGGAGCCGGTTTAGTCGCCGACCACCCGACTATGCGACAGGGTTACATGGTACCAGTAGCACTCAGACGAGTGACCTGACCTGTCAATGAACTGCTGTAACTTCTGACAGCCCTCCACACTATCCACAACACCTCCAACTTTTGTGTCATCAGCATCATCAGCAAACTTACTAACCCATCCCTCCACTTCCTCATCCAGGTCATTTATAAAAATCACAAAGAGTAGGGGTCCCAGAACAGATCCCTGAGGCACACCACTGGTCACCAACCTCCATGCAGAATATGATCCATCTACATCCACTCTTTGCCTTCTGTGGGCAAGGCAGTTCTGGATCCACAAAGCAATGTTCCCTTGGATCCTATGCCTCCTTACTTTCTCAATAAGCCTTGCATGGGGTACCTTATCAAATGCTTTGCTGAAATCCATATACACTACACCTACTGCTCTTCCTTCATCAATGTGTTTAGTCACATCCTCAAAAAATTCAATCAGGCTCGTAAGGCATGACCTGCCCTTGACAAAGCCATGCTGACTATTCCTAATCATATTATACCTCTCCAAATGTTCATAAGTCCTGCCTCTCAGGATCTTCTCCAACAACTTACCAACCGCTGAGGTAAGACTCACTGGTCTATAATTTCCTGGGCAATCTCTACTCCCTTCCTTGAATAAGGGAACAACATCCGCAACCCTCCACCCCTCTGGAACCTCACCCGTCCCCATTGATGATGTGAAGATCATCGCCGGAGGCTCAGCAATCTCCTCCCTTGCCTCGCACAGTAGCCTGCGGTACATCTCATCCAGTCCCGGCAAATTATCCAACTTGATGCTTTCCAAAAGCTCCAGCACATCCTCTTTCTTAATAAATCCTATCGCTCTGCTGCCTCTCACTCTGCTGCCCGCTGGATATGGCGGTCTTCTTTTTAAACCTTTCCCACTCTACTGGCTGACGTCATGCGCCTGCGCAGTCTTACCTCTCTTTTTCTCCGAGAAGTAAAACCGCCTTCGCTCCGGAAATCAGCCGTTCACTCGCAGCCTTCTTGCTCCGAATTCATAGAGTCTGGGGGCCCATACCAAACTTCTTCAATCATCTGAGGTGAAAGAGGTGCTGTTGTGCTTTTTTTCACCACACAGCCAGTATGTACAGATCACGTGAGATACTTGGTGATGTTTATGCTGAGGAACTTAAAGTTGTTCACCCTCTCAACTCCAGATATATTGATGTCAATAGGGATTAGCCTGTCTCCGTTCCTCGTGTAGTCCGCAACCAGCTCCTTTGTTTTTGCGACATTGAGAGAGAGATTGTTCTCTTGACGCCACCGTGTCAGGGTGAAGACTTGTTCTCTGTAAGGCTGCATCAATATTCGTTGAGATCAGGCCAATCAATGTAGCATCGTCAGCAAATTTAATTAGCAGGTTGGAGCTGTGAGTGACGACACAGTCGTGGGTGTACAAGAAGTAAAGTGGGGGGCTTAGGACACAGTCCTCTGTTGAGGGTCAGAGGGTTGGAGGTGAGGGAGCCCATTCTTACCACCTGCCAGCGATCTGACAGGAAGTCCAGGATCCAGCTACACAAGGCAGGGTGAAGGCTAATGTCTCTGATCTTCTTGTCAAGCCTGGAGGGAATTATGGTGTTGAATGCTGAACTGTAGTCCAAGAACAGCATTCTCACAAAAGCATCCTTCTTCTCCAGATGTGTTACAGTGCTAGTGACACAGTTCAATTCCGCCGCTGTTTACACGGAGTCTGTACTTGCTCTCTGTAACCATGGGTTCCCTCCCACCCACACCCACACATCACAAGTATGCATGGGTTCGTAGGTTAATTGGTCACATAGGTGTAACTGGGTGTGCGAGCCCATTGGGCCAGAAGGGACAAATATCGTGCTGTATCTCTAAATAAAATACATAAGTAAAAACATCCAATCCTGAAGAAGGGTCTGGGCCCGAAACGTTGACTGCTTGCTCTTTTCCATAGATGATACCTGGCCTTCTGAGTTCCTCCAGGATTTAGTGTTTCTAGCACCTACAGATTTTCTTGTGTTTGAAATAAGACGGTGACCTGAAGTTGCCTGAGGCTTGGCTGTCCTGGGAAAACCAGTCTGAATTCCTCTGTCTCAGAACAGAACTGAGAAAGTGAAATGACTGACACAAGAAAATCTGCGGATGCTGAAATCCAAGCAATGCGCATAAAGTGCTGGAGGAACTCAGCAGGCCAGACAGCATCTGTGGAAAAGACTACAATCGACGGCTCGGGCCGAGACCCTTCATCAGGACTGGAGAAAAAAGATGAGAAGTCAGAGGAAGAAGTTGGAGGGAGGGGAAGAATAAATACAGATAGTACATAGAACATAGAACATAGAATAGTACAGCACAGTACAGGCCCTTCGGCCCACAATGTTGTGCCGACCCTCAAACCCTGCCTCCCATATAAGCCCCCACCTTATATTCCTCCACATACCTGTCTAGTAGTCTCTTAAACTTCACTAGTGTATCTGCCTCCACCATTGACTCAGGCAGTGCATTCCACACACCAACCACTCTCTGAGTAAAAAACCTTCCTCTAATATCCCCCTTGAACTTCCCACCCCTTACCTTAAAGCCATGTCCTCTTGTATTGAGCAGCGGTGCCCTGGGGAAGAAGCGCTGGCTATCCACTCTATCTATTCCTCTTTTTATCTTGTACACCTCTATCATGTCTCCTCTCATCTTTCTTCTCTCCAAAGAGTAAAGCCTTAATCTCTGATCATAATGCATACTTTCTAAACCAGGCAAATCTCCTCTGTACCCTTTCCAATGCTTCCACATCCTTCCTATAGTGAGGTGACCAGAACTGGACACAGTACTCCAAGTGTAGCCTAACCAGAGTTTTATAGAGCTGCATCATTGCATCACGACTCTTAAACTCTATCCCTCGACTTATGAAAGCTAACACCCCATAAGCTTTCTTAACTACCCTATCCACCTGTGAGGCAACTTTCAGGGATCTGTGGACATGTACCTCGAGATCCCTCTGCTCCTCCACACTACCAAGTATCCTGCCATTTACTTTGTACTCTGCCTTGGAGTTTGTCCTTCCAAAGTGTACCACCTCACACTTCTCCGGGTTGAACTCCATCTGCCACTTCTCAGCCCCCTTCTGCATCCCATCAATGTCTCTCTGCAATCTTTGACAATCCTCTACACTATCTACAACACCACCAACCTTTGTGTCGTCTGCAAACTTGCCAAACCACCCTTCTACCCCGACATCCAGGTCGTTAATAAAAATCACGAAAAGTAGAGGTCCCAGAACAGATCCTTGTGGGACACCACTAGTCACAATCCTCCAATCTGAATGTACTCCCTCCACCACCACCCCCTGCCTTCTGCAGGCAAGCCAATTCTGAATCCACCTGGCCAAACTTCCCTGGATCCCATGCCTTCTAACTTTCTGAATAAGTCTACCGTGTGGAACCTTGTCAAATGCCTTACTAAAATCCATATAGATCACATCCACTGCACTACCCTCATCTATATGTCTGGTCACCTCCTCAAAGAACTCTATCAGGCTTGTTAGACAGGATCTGCCCTTCACAAAGCCATGCTGACTGTCCCTGATCAGACCATGATTCTCTAAATGCCTATAGATCCTATCTCTAAGAATCTTTTCCAACAGCTTTCCCACCACAGACGTAAGGCTCACTGGTCTATAATTACCTGGACTATCCCTACTAACTTTTTTGAACAAGGGAACAACATTTGCCTCCCTCCAATCCTCCGGTACCATTCCAGTGGACGGCGGGGGCATAAAGATCCTAGCCAGGGGCTCAGCAATCTCTTCTCTCGCCTCGTGGAGCAGCCTGGGGAATATTCCGTCAGGCCCGGGGGACTTATCTGTCCTAATGTATTTTAACAACTCCAACACCTCCTCTCACCTAATATCAGCGTGCTCCAGAACATCAACCTCACTCATATTGTCCTCACCATCATCAAGTTCCCTCTCATTGGTAAATACCGAAGAGAAGTATTCATTGAGGACCTTGCTCATTTCCATAGCCTCCAGGCACATCTTCCCACCTTTATCTCTAATCCGTCCTACCTTCACTCCTGTCATCCTTTTTTTCTTCACATAATTGAAGAATGCCTTGGGATTTTCCTTTACCCTACTCGCCAAGGCCTTCTCATGCCCCCATCTTGCTCTTCTCAGCCTCTTCTTAAGCTCCTTTCTTGCTTCCCTATATTCCTCAATAGACCCATCTGATCCTTGCTTCCGAAACCTCATGTATGCTGCCTTCTTCCTCCTGACTAGATTTTCCACCTCACTTGTCACCCATGGTTCCTTCATCTTTATCTTCCTCACTGGGACAAATTTATCCCTTACATCCTGCAAGAGATCTCTAAACATCGACCACATGTCCATAGTACATTTCCCTGCAAAAACATCATCCCAATTCACACCCGCAAGTTCTAGCCTTATAGCCTCATAATAGGTGATAGGGAGAGGAGAAGGGCGTGAAGTAAAGAGCTGTGAAGTAGATAAAGGACAGGAGAAGAGAGAATCAGATAGGAGAGGACAGAAGGCCATGGATCAAAGGGAAGAGGGAGGAGCACCAGAGAGAGCTGCTGGGCAGGTAAAGAGATAGGGCGAGAGAGGAAAATGGGAATGGAGAATGAGGAAGGTGGGGGGCAATTATCGGAATTTCGAGAAATCTGTGATCATGCCATGAGGATTTGATTATGAGGACATGCAGTCCTCTTTTATTGTCATTTAGTAATGCATGCATTAAGAAATGATACAATGTTCCTCCAGAATGATATCACAGAAACACAAGAGAAACCAAGATGGAAAAACTGACAAAAACCACATAATTATAACATATAGTTACAACAGTGCAAAGCAATACCGTAATTTGATAAAGAACAGACCATGGGCACAGTAAAAAAAGTCTCAAAGTCCCTCGAAAGTCCCATCATCTCACGCAGACGTTAGAAGGAAGAAAAAAAACTCTACCTGCCGTGAACCTCCAGCGCCGCAAACTTGCTGATGCAGCACACTGGAAGCACCTGTCCACAGCCGACTCTTGAGTCCGTCTGAAAACTTTGAGCCTCCGACACCGAGCACTGAGCACCATCTCTGCCGAGCGCTTCGACCCCAGCCCTGGTAACAGGTAATAGGCAAAGCCAAGAATTTGGGGCCTTCCCCTCCTGAGATTCTTGATCGCACAATAGCAGCAGCAGCGAAGCAGGCATTTCAGAAGTTTCTCCAGATGTTCCTCTGCTTCTCACGTCTGTCTCCATCAAATCAGAATTGTTCATGGCCCCTAGTTAAACACATATGATATCATTTCGGAGCGGCCGCATGCTGCGTCGCGCCGCCATCTTCTCCTCCCTCTTATTCATCCCATCAGGATGGAGGCTACCCAGACGGAATATAATGTGTTGTTCCTCCAACCTATGTGTGGCCTCATCACAACAGTAGAGGAGGCCTTGGATAGACACGTTGGAATGGAAATGTGAATTGGAATTAAAATAGGTGGGTGACCACTGGGAGATCCCACTTTTTATGGCAGCTGGGGCATAGGTGCTCGGCCTTTTGGCTAAGATCAAGTGTAGTATCTGTTCTTATCAGACCAGAAGGCGGAGGAGGAGAGTTCGCGCTGACGCAGGGGTGGATCCTAATGCTGATTGGCCTCCAATCTAACACCCCATACCAGCGACGACAGCAGTGAGTTAGAAGTTAGAAGATGGCAGCAGCGAGCAGTACATCAGCTCGAGGCCAGGGTATCAAGAACACTGTCAGGCTGACAGTGCGAGACCGGAACGGGGGCACCGGCTTCACCCGAGAGACCTTCATCCGGAAGGTCTTGCTGGATTGCTGCGGATTTACGCCCGATGACATCTACTGCGTCCAGGACTTCGCAGGCTTCTTCGATGTCACTTTCCGGCAGGCTGCAGGGTGGCAGAAGCTGTACCAGCAGCTTCAGCTGAAGGGGACAGAGGCGCCGCTGTCGCTGCTGAAAGCACAGCCCCTCTTTGCAACGGCTACGCAACAGGAAAGGACAATCACGGTGCACATGTTCAACCCGCACGTGCCAGTGTTAGATGTCCTTACATTCCTCGCTCGGTATGTGGAGAGCGTAGGAACACCAGCAGCAAACGGCAGGTGAAGGTGAAGCTGAGGTTGGATTCCAACGGCGGCATCATCCACCCCCCCTCCGTCTTCGCCATCGGAGGGAACCGAGGGTACATGGTGTACGCGGGACAACCCAGGGTGTGCCGAAACTGCGGCAAGGAAGGGCACATCGCAGCCCAGTGCAGGGTGGTGATGTGCAAGAACTGTAAAATGGAAGGCCACCTGACCAAAGACTGCACGCAGGCCAAGGCCTGCAACCTCTGCGGACAGGCCGGCCACCTGTACAGAGCCTGCCCGAAGCGTGGGGGCACCTACGCACAGGCGACCAGGGGAGGTGCTGGCCCTGAAAGGGCCCAGGCTGATGCGGACGTACCCGCCAGCGCTGCAGATGAGGCACCCGACAGGACGGATGACGAGACCAGGGAGGAAGGTGCAAGCACCCCAAGACCTGCCACCCCACTGCAGACCCTCCAGGACCAGGCAAACGACGAGCAGGAGTCCATGGAGGAGGGGAGAGCGGAGGGGGAAACCGAATGGAAGGTCGTGAAACGAAAAAAGACCCAAAAGGCGGCGGCCAAGCGACAGAAGGCGGAGCAACGCCAGAAAAGGGCAGGGAACCACGCAGCCCCTGGTACCCTGTCCTCTTCAGAGGAGGAAGGAGTTGGGGGAGGCCAGCAGCCCCGGCGGAAGAAGCGGCTGGCAGAACAGGTGGAGAGGAGGAGAGAGAGGGGAGAAAGTCTGCTGGCCACCCCCCAAGTACAGGAGGCGGAGAGCAGCAGACGCACAGAGCTCCGGGAATCTGGGAGCAGAGCCACGGCTGGCACCCAGCAGCCGGAAGGGGAAGCAGCCCAGGAAGTCAGCAACCCCCCGGGCCCAGACCCAGAACCAGAACGGCCACACACGGAGGAGTACTACCAGCAGTACCTGAGCCCACAGGAGGTGGAAAACTTCACAAAGGCGGTGGGAATGAAGGCTCAGGATGGCAAGAGTGAGGACGGAGAGCAGCCAAAATAAAAGACTTAACGATGGCAGACCTTAAATTGGCGTGCTTGAATGTGCGAAGTTTGAAGAGTACTGGGCGATGCGTCAGCACGCTCCAGTACCTGGACACTGTAAAGGCCGATGTGACCTTCCTCCAGGAGTGTGGACTACCACATCTCCGTAACTACCGGAGGTGGTCACTGTGGTGGAAAAAAGGTTTGTCGGTGTGGTCGGGGGGCAACGATTGTCGCGCTTCCGGCCTGGGGATTCTGCTGCGGGGAGGCAACTTCTCAATCACCCAAGTTAAAGAGGTGGTTGCGGGGCGCCTCCTGGTAGCAGACGTCAAATACCGGGGCACTCCGCTCCGGCTGATCAACATGTACGCCTCCCCCGTGCGGAGCGAGCGGCTGGCCGTCTTCGAGCAGCTCCCACAGCTGCTGGTGACGACCCAGCCGGTCGTTATGGCCGGAGACTTCAATTGCACCATTGATGCGGCTGGAGGACCCGGCAGTGCCGACGGCAGGCTAGACAGTACCTCTAGACTCCTGAGGGAAATGGTGAAGACAGCCAAGCTGCGCGACGCCTTTGGCACCCCCATAGGTGAAGCACAGCCGCAAGCCACCTGGACACGATCGGACGGCTCAGCCCGCTCCCGGATCGACTTCCTCTTCCTGTCTGAGTCCCTCACGGTCAGGTCCACCGACGTCACGCCGGTGTTCTTCTCTGACCACTGCCTTCTGAGAGCCACCTGTCACTTACGGGAGGACCAGAAGGCAGGCAGGGGGACGTGGAAGCTGAACGTAAAGCTGCTGACCCCAGAGAACATCGAGGAACTAGAGAGGGAGTACACAGGTTGGAGAACCTTGAAAGCCTTCTTTGATTCCCCGGTTCACTGGTGGGAAGCCACCAAGGAGAACATTAAGAGGTTCTTCATCCGCAAGGGTATTCAGAAGGGAAGGCAGGAGCAGAGGGAACTGCGTAAACTCCAGACAGATTTGCAGCAACTTCTCCTTCTGCAGTCGAAGGGGGTGGATGTCAGGGAGGAACTGCGAGAGGTGAAGGGCCGGCAAGCCCAGCACCTCGCCGCTGAATCCTCCAAGATCATCTTCCGATCAAGGGTCCAAACCGTGGAGCAGGACGAGACGTGCTCACGCTTCTTCTTCCAAAAGGTGCACAGGGGGAGCTCTGTGATCCACAACCTTAAGGAAGAGGACGGCTCAGTCGCGTCCTCGCAGACCGACATACTGAGGATCTGCAAGTCCTTCTATGCCGGTCTGTACGAGGAAAAGGCCACAGAATCCACAGCCTCCCGCAACTTCCTGTCGTCTATCACGCAGGTCTTAGACGACGGCAAGCGGGAGAGTCTGGATCGGCCACTGACCCTGGACCAGCTGACAGGCTCCATCCGTTCCTTCGGGTCGGGTAAGACTCCCGGAAGCGACGGCTTACCGGCCGAGTTGTACTCGGCTCTGTGGAACTGGATGGGCCCAGACCTGCTGGAAGTGTACAACGCTATGCTTCTGGCCGGCAGTATGTCTGAGTCCATGAGGAAGGGCATCATCACCCTCATCTACAAGCAGAAGGGGGAAAGGGAGGACATTAGGAATTGGAGACCCATCTCTCTCCTGAATGTGGACTACAAGATCCTGTCCACGGCTATCGCCAACAGGGTCAAGTCTGCTCTGGGACAGGTGATCCACCCGGACCAAACCTGTGCTGTACCGGGCAGGAAGATCTCAGACAGCCTCGCGCTGCTGAGGGACACCATCGCCTACGTGCAGGACAGGGGGGTGGACGCCTGCCTGGTCAGCTTGGACCAGGAGAAAGCCTTCGACAGGATATCGCACACGTACATGGCGGACGTGCTCTCCAAAATGGGATTTGGGGAGGGAATCCGGAATTGGATCAGACTGCTCTACACAGACATCCGTAGTGCAGTCCAGGTCAACGGGTGGGAAACAGACAGCTTCCCCATCAGGTCTGGAGTCAGGCAGGGCTGCCCCCTCTCCCCTGTCTTGTTTGTCTGCTGCATAGAACCCTTTGTGGAAGCCATCAGGAGGGATGAGGGCATAAGAGGGGTGACGCTGCCAGGCAGTGGAGGGACCCAAGTGAAAACCTCCCTGTACATGGACGACGTCACCGTCTTCTGCTCTGATCCGAGGTCAGTTCGCAGGTTGATTGGCACCTGCGAACAGTTCGAGCTAGCGTCGGGGGCCAGGGTCAACCGCACGAAGAGCGAAGCCATGCTATTTGGCAACTGGCCCGACCGATCCAGCGTCCCCTTCACCATCAGGTCTGACCACGTGAAGGTGTTGGGGATCTGGTTCGGAGGGGCTGAGGCGTGCAACAAGAACTGGCAGGAGCGGACTGCCAAGGTGAAACAGAAACTGGGACTGTGGGGAGGGCGCTCCCTGTCGATAACGGGCAAGAACCTGGTCATCAGGTGTGAGGTGCTCTCAGGGCTGCTGTACTTGGCGCAGGTCTGGCCCGTCCCCCGCTCCTACAGCTCGGAAATCACCCGGGCTGTCTTCAGATTTGTCTGGGGATCCAAGATGGAGCGGGTGAGACGGACCGCCATGCACAAGTCCCTGGACAACGGGGGCAAGAACGTCCCCAATGTCGCCCTCACCCTGATGGCCAGCTTCGTATGTGGCTGCATCAGGTTGTGTGTAGAGCCCAGGTATGTGGGCACCAAGTACCACTATGTGCCCAGGTTCTACTTGTCGCCCTGGCTGCGAAGGATGGGTCTGGCCCCACTCCCGCGCAACGCCCCAGTCAGCTGGTCGTTGCCGGCATACCTATCCCACGTAGCAAAGTTCTTCCAGGAGAACGCCTTTGACCACAAGGCCATCAGGCAGTGGTCGGCACGAAGTGTCCTGCAGGCACTGCAGGAGAAGGACGTGATGGACACAGTGGGGTGGTTCCCTGAGCAGACTGTCCAGTTCATCTGGCAAAATGCCTCATCGCCAGATCTCACCAACAGGCACCAAGACCTCGCCTGGCTGGCGGTGAGAGGGGCCCTCCCAGTCAGAGCCGTCCTGTACGCCCGGAACGTCATCTCCGCACCCCACTGCCCACGGGAGGACTGCAGTGAGGAGGAGTCTGTGACCCACCTCTTTGCACACTGCCAGTTCGCAAAGAGGGTGTGGAGGAGGATGGACGGGCTAGTGTCACGTTTCATCCCCAGCAGCTGCGTGACAGAGGACTCTCTGATCTACGGGCTGTTCCCGGGGACGCACACGGAGACCAACATCCGGTGCTGCTGGCAGATCATCAACTCGGTGAAAGACGCTCTTTGGTCAGCCCGAAACTTGATGATCTACCAGCACATGGAGATGTCCGTGGGAGAATGCTGCCGACTGGCACACTCTCGGCTGCAGGAGTACGTGCTGAGGGACGCACTGAAACTCGGTGCAGCCACCGCAAGGGCCCGGTGGGGAAGGACCACAGTATAGGTTTCTCCACCCGTGGGAGTGGGAGGGGTCGGTGGGTGGGGAGTATACCCCTCAACAATGAGATGCTAAGCTGAACTACTGGAGTGCCACGTGGGTGGCTATAAACACGGGTATTTTACTGAGTATAATGGAAACGTATGTAAAGGATGAAAAGTTATTGGTTTATTGTATATATTTATTTTTGAATAAAGTATATTTTGAAATAAAAAAAAATAGGTGCTCGATGAAGCGGTCTCCCAATCTATGTTGTGTCTCACCGATATACAGGAGGCCACAACTGGAGCACCGGACACAGTAGGTGTCCCCAACGTGCTCACAGGTGAAATGACGCCTCTCCTGGAAGGACTGTTTGGGGCCCCGAATGGTAGTGAGGGAGGAGGTGGAGGGGCAGGTGTAGCACTTGTTCCTCTTGCAAGGATAAATGTCAGGAAGGAGATCAGTGGGGAGGGTTGAATGGGCAAGGAGTCAGTAGGGAGTGATCCCTGCAGAAAGCAGAGAGTGGGAAGGGGAGGCGGCAAAGATGTGCTTAGAAATGAGATCCTGTTGCAGATGGCGGAAGTTACGGAGAATTATGGACGCGGAGGCTGGTTGGGTGATAGGTGAATCCCTATCCCAGTCACTTCCACAACTCCGGCATTCTCTCTCCGCCGCCTGCAATGGCTCTGCCCTCTACTATCTCCAACTTTCAATCGCCAGTTCTTCTCCTTTCTCATGCCCTGCAAGGATCAGAAGGAAGATCACCCGTCTTCAGACTGCAGAACCTGCCATCTTTCTCCAACACTGACAGGCCTGCGATCCCTGCTGTCAACCTCAACGGTTCTAACGATCCCGAGTAGATTCAGAACCCGGCTCCACCACCATCAGTGCAGGTTCCAAGGACCTTGGACACCTTCAAAGTGCCGATTGTGCTACCTCCAACCCCTCCTCCAGCCTGGACATTGATCAACAGCACCTCCAGGCCAGGACTTTACACGCTGTCTCAGTCTCCCCTTCCCCCAACACCCTCGCTCTGCAATCCTGTGTCTCTCGGGTCCTCCCGCCAGCTCTTGGGTCCTCGGAGACCCCATCTTCCTCTCACCGCACCTTCCCTGAAGACCACGACCCTTCCATCTCCTCAGACACTATCAATCCCCTTGCCTCCTCTGATCCCAGCTCTCATCCATGCCGGGTCTTCACAATTCCCTCTGACCTTCCCCTCTCTGAGGAAGAACCTTCTGACATCAGTCAGGGCCTCACCTTTGTAACCCTGCGCGCACACCTCAGTGAGTTCCTCGCGCACCATGACACCAAACTCCTCTTCCGCCGCCTCCGTCTCTGTGTCTACTTCTTTGGCAAGGACTCCCCACCCCGCGCCAGTGACCCCATCTCCTGTCTTCAACTTTCCTCCTCTTCCTGGACACTCCAGTCTAGTCTCCTGCCAGCTTTGAATCCTTTCATTGCTGACTGCCAATGAGACATCAACCGTCTCGACTTCTCTCTCCAATCCTAATCTCACTCCTGCCCAATGCACAGCTCTCCACTCTCTCTGTACTAATTCTAACCTCACCATCTAACCTGCAGATAAGGGTGGGGGTACTGTAGTAGTCTGGTGAACTGACCTCTACCTTGCTAAGGAAAGGCAACAACTCTCAGACACCTCCTCGTACTTACCTCTCGGACAGGACCCCGCTAGGGATCGCCCATCCACTGCCACCAACCTCATAGTTCCCTCACCCCACATCTCCCCTTTCTACCTCCTATCCAAGGTCCAAAAACCTGCCTCTTCCTGCCACACCAAACTTATTTTTTCATACCACGACTCAGACTTATCCCA
Organism: Mobula birostris; assembly: GCF_030028105.1. Taxonomy (NCBI): domain Eukaryota; kingdom Metazoa; phylum Chordata; class Chondrichthyes; order Myliobatiformes; family Myliobatidae; genus Mobula; species Mobula birostris. Next base: position 197,388,875 of record NC_092374.1, on the reverse strand, counting down.
CCTGCTTCAGTCCCTTCCTATCTACATCTGTGACACTTCGCAAGCTCTTGATCTTTTCAATGATTTCAAGTTACCTGGCCCTGAGCATCTTACTTCCACTATGGATGTCCAGTCCCTGTACACCTCCGCACCCCACCAGGAAGGCCTCAAAGCTCTCCGTTTTTTTTTTTCTGGACACCAGACCCAACCAGTTCCCCTCTACCACCACTCTCCTCCGCCTAACGGAACCTGTCCTCATTCTAAATAATTTTTCCTTTGGCTCCTCCACTTCCTTCAAACAAAAGGTATAGCCATGGGCACTCGCGTGGGTTTCAGCGATACCTGCCTTTTTGTTGGCTACGTGGAACAGTCTATATTCCAAGCCTACACTGATATCACTCCCCAACTTTTCCTACGCTACATCGATGAATGCACTGGTGCTGCTTCCTGCACCCTTGCAGAGCTCGTCGACTTCATCAAGTTTGCCTCCAACTTTCACCCTGCCCTCAACTTTACCTGGTCCATTTCCGACACCCTCCTCCCCTTTCTCAATCTCTCTATCTCTATCTCTGGACTCAGCTTATCAACTGGTATCTTTTGTAAACCCACTGAGTCTCACAGCAACCTGGACTATACCTCTTCCCACCCTGTTACTTGTAAAAACGCCATCCTCTTTCTCTTAATTCCTCCGTTTCCGCTGCATCTGCCCTTAAGGTGAGGCTTTTCATTCCAGAACGAAGGAGATGTCCTCCTTCTTCGAAGAAAGAAGCTTTCCTTCCTCCACCACCAACTCTACCCTCACCCACATCTTTTCCATTTCACGCACGTCTGCTGTCACCCCATTCTCCCGCCACTCAACAGAGACGGGGTTTCTGTTGTCCTCACCTACCACCCCACCAGCCTCTGCATTCAGCACATAATACTCCGTAACTTCTGCCATCTGCTACGGGATCCCACCACAAAGTGTACCTTTCCCTCCCACTTTCTGCTCTCCGCAGGGATCACTCCCTACGTGACTCCCTTGTCCATTCGTCCCTCCCCACTGATCTCCTTCCTGGCACTCATCCTTGCAAGTGAAACTTGTGCTATGCCTGCCCCTACAACTCCTCTCTCACTACAATTCTGGGCCCCAAATAGTCCTCTAGGGGAAGTAACACTTCACCTGTGAGTCTGTTGAGGTCATCTACTGTGTCGGGTGCTGCTCGTGTGTCCTTCTGTGTGTCGATGAGTGCCAACGTAAATTGGGAGACTCCTTCGCCAAGCACCTGAGTCCACCAGAAAAAGCAGGAACTTCCAGTAGCCACCTGTTTTAATTCCACTTTCATTCCCATTCCGACATGCTAGTCAATGACCTCCTTTATTGCTGCGATGAGGCCACACTCAAGTTGGCGGAACAACACCTCAGGATAGCCTCCAACTTCATGGCATGAACATCGATTTTTCGATCTTCTGGTAATGTCTGTCCCCCTCTCCTACACCATTCTCCATTCTTATTTCCTTCTCTCACCTTATATCCTGACCTACCCCTTCCCTGTGATCCATGGCCTTCTGTCCTCTCCTATCAGATTCCCTCTACTCCTGCCCTTTATCTCTTTCACCTATAGACTTCCCAGATCTTTACTTCACCCTCCCCCTCTCCCAGATTCAGCAATCACCTTCTACCTTGTATTTCTCCCTCCTAGAATCAGAATCAGGTTTATTATCACTGGCATCTGACATGATATTTGTTAACTTAGCAGCAGCAGTTCCATGCAATACAGGGAGTGATCCCTGCGGAGAGCAGAAAGTGGGAGGGAAAGGTGTGCTTTGTGGTGGGATCCCGTAGCAGATGGCAGAAGTGATGGAGTATTATGTGCTGGATGCAGAGGCTGGTGGGGTGGTAGGTGAGGACAAGAGAAACCCCGTCTCTGTTGAGTGGCGGGAGAATGAGGTGACAGCAGACGTGTGTGAAATGGAAAAGATGCGGGTGAGGGTAGAGTTGGTGGTGGAGGAAGGAAAGCTTCTTTCTTCGAAGAAGGAGGACATCTCCTTCGTTCTGGAATGAAAAGCCTCACCTTAAGAGCAGATGCAGCGGAAACGGAGGAATTGAGAGAAAGGGGATGGTGTTTTTACAAGTAACAGGGTGGGAAGAGGTATAGTCCAGGTTGCTGTGAGACTCAATGGGTTTACAAAAGATACCAGTTGATAAGCTGAGTCCAGAGATAGAGATAGAGAGATTGAGAAAGGGGAGGAGGGTGTCGGAAATGGACCAGGTAAAGTTGAGGGCAGGGTGAAAGTTGGAGGCAAACTTGATGAAGTCGACGAGCTCTGCAAGGGTGCAGGAAGCAGCACCAATGCATTCGTCGATGTAGCGTAGGAAAAGTTGGGGAGTGATATCAGTGTAGGCTTGGAATATAGACTGTTCCACGTAGCCGACAAAAAGGCAGGTATCGCTGAAACCCACGCGAGTGCCCATGGCTATACCTTTTGTTTGAAGAAAGTGGAGGAGCCAAAGGAAAAATTATTTAGAATGAGGACAGGTTCCGTTAGGCGGAGGAGAGTGGTGGTAGAGGGGAACTGGTTGGGTCTGGTGTCCAGAAAAAAAAACCGGAGAGCTTTGAGGTCTTCCTGGTGGGGTATGGAGGTGTACAGGGACTGGACATCCATAGTGGAAGTAAGATGCTCAGGGCCAGGTAACTTGAAATCATTGAAAAGATCAAGAGCTTGCGAAGTGTCACAGATGTAGATAGGAAGGGACTGAAGCAGGTGGGATAAATCTGAGTTGTGGAATGAAAATATAAGTTTGGTGTGGCAGGAAGAAGGAGGTTTTTGGACCTTAGGTAGGAGGTAGAAACGGGAGATATGGGGTGAGGGAACTATGAGGTTGGTGGCAGTGGATGGGCGATACCTAGAGTTAATAAGATTGGTGATGGTGTGAGAGACAATGGCCTGGTGCTCCTTAGAGGGGTCCTGTTCGAGGGGTAAGTAAGAGGAGGTGTCTGAGAGTTGTTGCCTTTCCTTAGCAAGGTAGAGGTCAGCTCGCCAGACTACTACAGCACCCCACCCTTACCTGCAGGTTAGATGGCGAGGTTAGGATTAGTACAGAGAGAGTGGAGAGCTGTGTGTTGGGCAGGAGAGAGATTAGGATTGGAGAGAGGAGTCGAAACGGTTGATGTCTCATCGGCAGTCAGCAATGAAAAGATTCAAAGCTGGCAGGAGACTAGACTGGAGTGTCCAGGAAGAGGAGGAAAGTTGAAGACGGGAGATGGGGTCATCAGTGCGGGGTGGGGAGTCCTTGCCAAAGAAGTAGGCACAGAGATGGAGGCAGCGGAAGAAGAGTTCGGTGTCATAGTGTACGAGGAACTCACTGAGGTGTGCGCGCAGTGTTACAAAGGTGAGGCCCTGACTGACATCAGAAGGTTCTTCCTCAGAGAGAGGAAGATCGGAGGGAATTGTGAAGACCCGGCATGGATGAGAGCTGGGATCAGAGGAGGCAAGCGGATTGATAGTGTCTGAGGAGATGGAAGGGTCGTGGTCTTCAGGGAAGGTGCGGTGAGAGGAAGATGGGGTCTCCGAGGACCCAAGAGCTGGTGGAAGGACCCGAGAGACACGGGATTGCAGAGCGAGGGTGTTGGGGGAAGGGGAGACTGGGACAGCGTGTAAAGTCCTGGCCTGGAGGTGCTGTTGATCAATGTCCAGGCTGGAGGAGGGGTTGGAGGAAGCACAATCGGCACTTTGAAGGTGTCCAAGGTCCTTGGAACCTGCACTGATGGCGGTGGAGCCGGGTTCTGAATCTACTCGGTATCGTTAGAACCGTTGAGGTTGACAGCAGGGATCGCGGGCCTGCCAGCGTTGGAGAAAGATGGCAGGTTCTGCAGTCTGAAGACGGGTGATCTTCCTTCTGATCCTTGCAGGGCATGAGAAAGGTGAAGAACCGGCGATTGAAAGTTGGAGATAGTAGAGGACAGAGCCATTGCAGGTGGCGGAGAGAGAATGCCGGAGTTGTGGAAGTGACTGGGATAGGGATTCACCTATCACCCAAACAGCCTCCACGTCCATAATTCTCTGTAACTTCCGCCATCTGCAACAGGATCTCACTTCTAAGCACATCTTTGCCGCCTCCCCTTCCCACTCTCTGCTTTCTGCAGGGATCACTCCCTACTGACTCCTTGCCCATTTGACCCTCCCCACTGATCTCCTTCCTGACACTTACCCTTGCAAGAGGAACAAGTGCTACACCTGCCCCTACACCTCCTCCCTCACTATCATCCGGGGCCCCAAACAGTCCTTCCAGGAGAGACGTCATTTCTCCTGTGAGCCCGTTGGGGACACCTACTGTGTCCGGTGCTCCAGGTGTGGCCTCCTGTACATTGGTGAGACACGACATAGATTGGGAGACTGCTTCATCGAGCACCTATGCCCCAGCTGCCATAAAAAGTGGGATCTCCCAGTGGTCACCCACCAAGTTTAATTCCATTTCACATTCCCATTCCGACATGTCTATCTAAGGCCTCCTCTACTGTTGTAATGAGGCCACTCATAGGTTGAAGGAACAACACATTATGTTCCATCCTCATGGCATGACCACTGATTTCTCGAAATTCTGATAATTGGCCTCCCCTTCATCATTCCCCATTCCCATTTTCCTCTCTCGCCCTATCTCTTTGCCTGCCCAGCAGCTCCCTCTGGTGCTCCTCCCTCTTCCCTTTGATCCATGGCCTTCTGTCCTCTCCTATCAGATTCTCTTTTCTCCTGTCCTTTATCTACTTCCCAGCTCTTTACTTCACGCCCTTCTCCTCTCCCTATCTCCTACTACCTGTATTTATTCCTCCCCTCCCCCCAACTTCTTCCTCTGACTTCTCATCTTTTTTCTCCAGTCCTGATGAAGGGTCTCGGCCCAAATCATTGACTGTAGTCTTTTCCACAGATGCCGTCTGGCCTGCTGAGATCCTCCAGCATTTTATGCGCGTTGCTTGGATTTCAGCATCCACAGGTTTTCTTGTGTCAGTCATTTCACTTTCTCAGTTCTGTTCTGAGACAGAGGAATTCAGACTGGTTTTCCCAGGACAGCCAAGCCTCAGACAACTTCAGGTCACTGTCTTATTTCAAACACGAGAAAGTCTGCAGGTGCTGGAAACACTAAATGATGGAGGAACTCAGCAGGCCAGGTATCATCTACGGAAAAGAGCAAGCAGTCAACGTTTCGGGCCCAGACCCTTCTTCCGGATTGGATGTTCTTACTTATTTATTTTATTTAGAGATACAGCACCTTCTGACACAATGGGCTCGCACACCCAGTTACACCTATGTGACCAATTAACCTACGAACCCATGCATACTTGTGACGTAGGTGGGGGGAACCCATAGTTACAGAGAGTAAGTACAGACTCCATGTAGACAGCGGCGGAATTGAACTGTGTCACTAGCACTGTAACACATCTGGAGAAGAAGGAAGCTTATATGAGAATGCTGTTCTTGGACAACAGTTCAGCATTCAACACTATAATTCCCTCCAGGCTTGACAAGAAACTCAGAGAACTTGGCCTTGACCCTACCTTGTGTAGCTGGATCCTGGACTTCCTGTCAGATCGCTGGCAGGTGGTAAGAATGGGCTCCCTCATCTCCAACCCTCTGACCCTCAACAGAGGACTGTGTCCTAAGCCCCCCACTTTACTTCTTGTACACCCACGACTGTGTCGTCACTCACAGCTCCAACCTGCTAATTAAATTTGCTGACGATGCTACATTGATTGGCCTGATCTCAACGAATGTTGATGCAGCCTTACAGAGAACAAGTCTTCACCCTGACACGGTGGCGTCAAGAGAACAACCTCTCCCTCAATGTCGCAAAAACAAAGGAGCTGGTTGTGGACTACTTGAGGAACGGAGACAGGCTAATCCCTATTGACATCAATATATCTGGAGTTGAGAGGGTGAACAACTTTAAGTTCCTCAGCATAAACATCACCAAGTATCTCACGTGATCTGTACATACTGGCTGTGTGGTGAAAAAAAGCACAACAGCACCTCTTTCACCTCAGATGATTGAAGAAGTTTGGTATGGGCCCCCAAATCCTAAGAATTCGGAGCAAGAAGGCTGCGAGTGAACGGCTGATTTCCGGAACGAAGGCAGTTTTACTACTCGGGGAAAATGAGAGACAAGACGGTGCAGGCGCGTGACGTCAGCCAGTGGAGCGCGAAAGGTTTAAAAAGAAAACCACCATATCCAGAGGGCAGCGGAGTGATAGTGCTTTGGCTCAACGAGTTTAGGCGGTAACGGGACGAGGCGAGGTAGGTTTATCTGTGTTATTTTTAGAAAGGAGGGAGTATGTGTGTGAGGTCAGTTTTCTGTGCTCGGTGTCAGATGTGGGAGGTCCTGGAGTCTCCCAGCCTCCCGGACGGCCATATCTGCACCAGGTGTGTCGAGCTGTAGCTCCTAAGGGACCGCGTTAGGGAACTGGAGATGCAGCTCGATGACCTTCACCTGGTCAGGGAGAACGAGGAGGTGATAGGAAGGAGTTATAGGCAGGTGGTCACACCAGGGCCATGGGAGACAGACAAGTAGGTCACAGTCAGGAGGGGGAAGGGGAAGAGTCAGGTACTGGAGAGTACCCCTGTGGCTGTACCCCTTGACAATAAGTACGCCTGTTTGAGTACTGCTGGGGGGGACAGCCTACCTGGGGGAAGCAACAGTGGTCGTGCCTCTGGCACAGAGTCTGACCCTGTGGCTCAGAAGGGTAGGGAAAGGAAGAGGATGGCAGTAGTGATAGGGGACTCTATAGTTAGGAGTCAGACAGGCGATTATGTGGACGCACAAAAGAAACTCGGATGGTAGTTTGCCTCCCAGGTGACAGGGTCTGGGATGTTTCAGACTGCGTCCAAGATATTCTGCAGTGGGAGGGAGAACAGCCAGAGGTCGTGGTACATATTGGTACCGATGACATAGGTAGGAAAAGGGAAGAGGTCCTGAAAACAGACTGCAGGGAGTTAGGAAGGAAGTTGAGAAGCAGGACCACAAAGGTAGTAATCTCGGGATTACTGCCTGTGCCACATGACAGTGAGAATAGGAATAGAATGAGGTGGAGGATAAATGTGTGGCTGAGAGATTGGAGCAGGGGACAGGGATTCAGATTTCTGGATCATTGGGACCTCTTTTGGGGCAGGTGTGACCTGTACAAAAAGGACAGGTTGCACTTGAATCTCTCAGTGGGAGAGCATTTTGGAGATAGTGATCATAATTCTATCTCCTTTACAATAGCATTGGAGAGAAATAGGAACAGACAAGTCTGAAAAGGGTTTAATTGGAGTAAGGGGAATTATGGGTCTATCAGGCAGGAAATTGGGAGCTTAAATTGGAAACAGATGTTCTCAGGGAAAAGTATGAAAGAAATGTTCAGGGGATATTTGTGTGGAGTTCTGCATAGGTACGTTCCAATGAGACAGGGAAGTTATGCTAGGGTATAGGAACTGTGGTGTACAAAGGCTGTAATAAATCTAGTCAAGAAGAAAAGAAAAGCTTACAAAAGGTTCAGAGAGCTAGGTAAAGCTAGAGATCTAGAAGATTATAAGGCTAATAGGAAGGAGCTTAAGAAGGAAATTAACAGAGCCAGAAGGGGCCATGAGAAGGCCTTGGTGGGCAGAATTAAGGGAACTCGAGGGCATTCTACATGTATGTGAAGAGCAAGAGGATAAGACGTGAAAGAATAGCACCTATCCGGTGTGACAGTAAGAAAGTGTGTATGGAACTGGAGGAAATAGCAGAGGTACTTAATGAATACTTTACTTCAGTATTCATTATGGAAAAGGATCTTGGTGATTATAGCATGGTGACTGAAAATCTTGAGCATGTAGATATTAAGAAAGAGGATGTGCTGGAGCTTTTGGAAAGCATCAAGTTGGATAAGTCGCTAGGACTGGATGAGATGTACCCCAGGCTACTGTGGGAGGCGAGGGAGGAGATTACTGAGCCTCTGGCGATGATCTTTGCATCATCAGTGGGGACGGGAGAGGTTCCGGAGGATTGGAGGGTTGCGGATGTTGTTCCTTTATTCAAGAAAGGGAGTAGAGATAGCCCAGGAAACTATAGACCAGTGAGTCTTACCTCAGTGGTTGGTAACCTGATGCAGAAGATCCTGAGAGGCAGGACTTATGAACATTTGGAAAGGTATAATACGATTAGGAGTAGTCAGCATGGCTTTGTCAAAGGCAGGTCGTGCCTTATGAGCCTGATTGAATTTTTTGAGGATGTGACTAAATGCATTGATGAAGGAAGAGCAGTAGATGTAGTGTATATGGATTTCAGCAAGGCATTTGATAAGGTACCCCATGCAAACCTTATTGAGAAAGTAAGAAGGCATGGGATCCAAGTGGACATTGCTTTGTGGATCCAGAACTAGCTTGCCCACAGAAAGCAAAGAGTGGATGTAGATGGGTCGTATTCTGCATGGAGGTCGGTCACCAGTGGATTGCCTCAGGGATCTGTTCTGCGACCCTTACTCTTCGTGATTTTTATAAATGACCTGGATGAGGAAGTGGAGGGATGGGTTAGTAAGTTTGCTGATGACACAAAAGTTGGAGGTGTTGTGGATAGTATGGAGGGCTGTCAGAGGTTACAGCGGTTCATTGACAGGTCAGGTCACTCGTATGAGTGCTACTGGTACCATGTAACCCAGTACTACCTGTCGCAGGTTCGGGTGGTCAGCGACTAAACCGGCTCCCCCACCAGGCTGGCCTGGTGAAGAGGGTGGCTAGACACCCTATGGGACGAAAATCAAGACCTACCAAAGGGCGGGTGAATCCTCTCGTAGGGTCAACGGCCATCTAGTGAAGCGCGGAAAGGGCATCCCTTGCATCGAAGCTTGGTCTGGCCATTCACTGCAACAGAACTTCCCCCAGCTGTCTTGGACCCCACCATGCCGCTGGATCCGGGAGGGGATGTCGAGAGGGTGGGTCTGGACCTGTGCAACCCCCTACTCACCTAAAATCCACTCACGCACACGCAGTTCCTTTCTGAGGAGTGGGGTCAACCCCACTAACTGACTGAAAGGAACCATCATAATCCCATGGGATGGATGGATGGATAGAGAGAGAGGGGGAGAGAGGGAGAGAGGGGAGAGGGAGAGAGGGAAAGAGGGAGAGAGGGGAGAGGGAGAGAGGGGAGAGGGAGAGAGGGGAGAGGGAGCGAGGGAGAGAGGGAGTGAGTGAGAGAGAGAGAGAGAGATAGGATGCAAAACTGGGCTGAGAAGTGGCAGATGGAGTTCAACCCAGATAAGTGTGAAGTGGTTCATTTTGGTAGGTCAAATATGATGGCAGAATATAGTATTAATGGTAAGACTCTTGGCAGTGTGGAGGATCAGAGGAATCTTGTGGTCCGAGTCCATAGGACAATCAAAGCGGCTGTGCAGGTTGACTCTGTGGTTAAGAAGTTATACAGTGTATTGGCCTTCATCAATCCTGGAATTGAATTTAGGAGCTGAGAGGTAATGTTGCAGCTATAGGACCGTGGTCAGACCCCACTTGGAGTACTGTGCTCAGTTCTGTTCGGCTCACTACAGGAACGATGTGGAAGCCGTAGAAAGGGTGCAGAGGAAATTTACAAGATTGTTGCCTGGATTGGGGAGCATGCCTTATGAGAATAGGTTGAGTGAACTCGGCCTTTTCTCCTTGGAGCGACAGAGGATGAGAGGTGTATAAGAGATGGATAGTCAGAGGCTTTTTCCCAGGGCTGAAATGGTTGCCACAAGAGGACACAGGTTTAAGGTGCTGGGCAGAAGGTACAGGGGAGATGTCAGGGGTAAGTATTTTACTCAGAGAGTGGTGAGTGCGTGGAATGGGCTACCGGCAATGGTGGTGGAGGCAGATATGATGGAGTCTTTTAAGAGACTTTTGGATAGGTACATGGAGCTTAGAAAAATAGAGGGCTATTGGTAAGTCTAGTAATATCTAAGGTAGGGACATATTTGGCACAACTTTGTGGGCCGAAGGGCCTGTATTGTGCTGTAGGTTTTCTATGTTTCTATGTTCTACCTTTCTTCAAGGGCACAATAAGAGCAGCCTGACTGGCTGCATCACTGCCTGGTATGGGAACTGTACTTTCCTCAATCACAGGACTCTGCAGAGAGTGGTGCGGACAGCCTAGAGCATCTGTAGATGTGAACTTCCCACTTTTCAGGATACTTACAGAGACTGGTGTGTGTAAAAAGGGCTTGAAGCATCACTGGGGACCTGAGTTACCCCAACCACAAACTGTTCCAGCTTTTACCATCCGGGAAACATTACCACAGCATAAAAGCCAGGACCAACAGGTTCCAGGACAGCTTCTTCCACCAGGCCATCAGACTGACTAATTCATGCTGATACAATTGTATTTCTATGTTATATTGACTGTCCTGTTGTACATACTATTCTTTATAAATTACTATAAATTGCATATTGCACATTTAGAAACGCAACATAAATACTTTTACTCCTCATGCACAGTTGAAGTCAGAAGTGTACATACACCTGACTTAGGCAGGAAGTTGCTGGGCTGTCAGCTGTTCACTTATGAAGGGAGACTGAACACACCAGCAGGGTTTTCGGCCCAAAATGCCTGTACGCAACGTTATGCTAAATTAAAACCCTTCTGCCTACAGACGATCCCTAATTCAGACATCCCACCTCTCCAGGAAGTTCCGGGAGTCTCCCGCAAATCGATAGTGGCTCCCTGACGCTGTTTGCCGATGGCGTCGTCTCTGATCTGGGCCAACATTTATGTGCCGGGCGGCACCTAATCAATTAGCTTGTTTATTTTGGCTTTTTTCTTAAAGATGTACTGGGTGCGTTGTGGCTACCGCTGCACCCCTGCATGCTTCGCGGCCCGGATGTTTGGGACCACTGTTATAATTGACTTATTACTATATTCATGCGAGGAAAATATGCGCTGTGTGTTTAGTATGAAATTCTTTAGATAAACCCCTTTAGAAATGAAATTGAGTGTATTAGCCACTTACAAGTGACTTATGGTTGACTTATCACCTATATTCCGGTCGCGTTTAACACCCACCCCCCCGACCCCCCTGGGTAGGCCGGTTCGCAAGAATATTGTCAATATTAAACCAGTGCGCGGTGCAAAAAAGGTTGGGGACCCCTGATTTAAACTAGCTGGCTGGCTGCCAAGGAGATATGCTATTGATGTCCTATGTGATGAGGCCAAACTCCCTGTAGACTTGCTTAAAGTTGTAATAGAACAAACATGATGATATAAGTACATATTTTAATGTCACTTTTGCTGCATGTCCCCAACTTAGTTTACAGATTAGACAAAATCACCAAACAAAGTATTACATACACCCTTGGAGGTCGGTGGAGGGGGGGGGGCGGCGGGGATATGGGGTTGCGGGGGGGTGGGGTGCTACTTCCCCGAACTTGTGGTGATACCTCCCTGAAATGAGTTTTTGCAGGGTGGGATGTCTGCCTTATCTCTTCATACCCAGCAGTTCCGGGGAAAACCACCAACCTTTGTGTGAAAAAAATTTCATTTAAACTCATTCCCTCATCATAAAAATGCAAGTATTTGATATTTCTATTCAGAGAAAATCTCTTAACCTCTTCTATAAGTGTTTCTCATCAATTTTCAAGCTGTTGGGTTTTGCCTTCACCCCCCCCACCCACCCCACGACAACTGAGAGAAATCCAGTGACGGGTCAGGTTAGATCTGTTTTCTTTGGGAGGGTAATGGTGATCATAAATGGGAGAGAGGGGCCCAGGTAGCGTGGACAAGGTCATTGTTTACCCAGTGGACAGTCGAGTTCAAACCAGAGTTTAGGAACGAGGGTTACTGGGGCCTGAGAGTGAACTTCATCCCACAGGGGGTGGTTGGAATCTGGAAACTTGTTGTCTGAGAGGGTTTGTGCATTTGAAAGTTCAAAGTAAGATTTATTATCAGTGTACATACAAGTCACTACATAGACACCCCGAGATACTCAGCAAATGTATAAAATAGTAACTGTAAGCAGGATCAATGAAAGATCAAGTGGAGCATACAAGACAGCAAACTATGCAAATGCAAATCTATATATCTGTTTATCTTTTGCAATAAATAATGAGAGCACGAAATAACAAGATAAAGAGTCCTTAAAGTGAGATAATAGGTTGTGGGAACATCTCATAGATGAGTGTAGTTATCCTCTTTTGTTCAAGAGCCTGATGGTTGAGGGGTAGTAACTGTTCCTGAACCTGGTGGTGTGAGTCCTGAGGCATCTGTACCTTCTACCTGATGGCAGCCGTGAGAAAAGAGCTTGGCCTGGGTGGTGGGATCACTGATGGTGGATGCTGCTTTCCTACAACAGCGTTTCATGTAGATCTGCTCAATGGTTGTGGGAGGGAGGGGGTTTACCCTTGATGTACTGGACCGAATCAAATACCTTTGTATGTTTTTTGCAGGACTAGGAGTTTAAAGGGACTTGATTTGTCACCTAAAAGAGTCGAAAACTGCTATAGATGGACCATGGAGAACCAGATCTTTTACCCAGAGGATATTTCCTCCATGGTGCTGACCAAGAGCACAAGATCACAAGACAAAGGAGCAGAAGTAGGCCATTCGGCCCATCGAGTCTGCTCCGCAGCTCCCCCATGAGCTAAACTATTCACCCATCCTGTTCCAATTTCTGGCTTTTTCCCCATATCCCTTGATACCCTGACTAATTAGATACCTGTCAACCTCCTCCTTAAACACCCTCAATGATCAGGCCTCCACAGCCATATGTGGCAATGAATTCCACAAATCCATGACCCTCTGGCTAAAAAAATTTCTCCTCATCTCTGTTTCTAACTGGGTACCCTCTAATTCTAAGACTATGGCCTCTTGTCCTGGACTCACCCACCAAGGGAAACAACCTTTCCATGTCTACTCTGTCCAACCCTTTCAACATTCGAAACGTTTCTATGAGACCCCCTCACATTCTTCTATACTCTAATGAGTACAATCCAAGAGCCGACAGACGCTCCTCATATGTTAGCCCCTGCATTCCAGGAATCATCCTCGTAAATCTTCACTGAACTCTCTCCAACATCAGTATATCCTTTCTAAGATAGGGGGCCCAAAACTGTACACAGTATTCCAAATGAGGTCTCACTAATGCCCCAAAGAGCCTCATCAACACCTCTTTACTCTAATACACTATTCCTCTTGAAATGAATGCCAACATAGCATTCGCTTTCCTTACTGCCAATCCAACTTGGTGGTTAACCTTTAGGGTATCCTGCACGAGGACCCCCAAGTCCCTTTGCACTTCCGATTTTTGAATTTTCTCCCTATCTAAATAATAATCTGCCCGATTATTTCTTCTTCCGGAATGTACAACCGTACATTTGTCAACATTGTATCTCATCTACCATTTCTTTGCCCACTCTCCTAAACTGACTAAGTCTCTCTGCAACCTTTCCGTTTCTTCAACATTTCCTGCTCCTCCACCTATCTTGGTGTCATCCGCAAACTTGGCCACAAAACCATTTAATCCATAATCTAAATCATCGATATACGTTGTAAAAAGAAGCGGCCCCAACACTGACCCCTGCGGAACACCACTAGTAACCGGCAACCAATCAGAATAGGATCCCTTTATCCCCACCCTTTGCTTTCTGCCTGTCAACCAATGCTCCACCCATTTCAATATCTTTCCTATAATTCCATGGGCTCTCATCTTATTAAGCAGCCTCATATGCAGTACCTTATCGAAGGCCTTTTGAAAATCCAAATACACAACATCCACAGCCTCTCCCTTGTCAATCTTTTTCGAGATTACCTCAAAATATTCCAATAAGTTGGTAAGGCAGGATCTTCCCTTCATGAAACCATGCTGGCTTCGGCCTATCTTGTCATGCACCTCGAGATATTTCATAACCTCGTCCTTGAGGATTGACTCCAATGTCTTTCCAATCACCGATGTCAGACTAATAGGTCTGTAATTTTCTTTTTGCTGCCTCCTTCCTTTCTTAAATAGCAGAACTACATTTGCGACCTTCCAATCCTCCGGAACCATGCCAGAGTCTATTGATTCCTGGAATATCATTTCCAATGCTTCCACAATCTCCAAAGCCACGTCCTTCAGAACCCTTGGGTGCACCTCATCTGGGCCAGGAGACTTATCTATTCTTAGTCCATTTAGCTACCCAAGCACTTTCTCTCTAGTTATCTTGACTGTACCTAATTCTATTCCCTGATACCTCTGGCTATCAGGTATATTGCTCATGTCTTCCACTGTGAAGACTGATGCAAAATACTCATTCAGTTCCTCCGCCATCTCTTTGTTATCCATTATAATTACTCCAGCATCATTTTCAATCGGTCCCATATCTACTCTTGTCACTCTTTTACTCTTCATATATTTAAAAAAACTCTTAGTATCCTTTTTTATGTTAATCGCCAACTTCCTTTCATAATTCATCTTTTCTTTCCTAATGACTTTCTTAGTTTCTTTCTGTAAGTTTTTAAAGGTCTTCCAGTCGTCATTTTTCCCACTAATTTTTGCTTCTTTGTACGCGTTTCTTTTGCTTTTATTTTTGCCTTAACCTCTCTCGTTAGCCACATTTGTGCTATTTTTCTATTCATGATTTTCTTTTTTCTTGGAATATATTTTTCCTGCATTTTCCTTATTTCTTGTAGGAATTTCATCCAATTCTGCTCTGCCGTCCCTCCATTTAGTTTACTTTTCCAATTGACTTGGGCCAGTTCCTCTCTCATACCACTGTAATTTCCCCTGTTCCACTGAAATATCGATACACCTGATACCAGCTTCTCCTTTTCGAATTTGAAACTGAACTCAATCATATTATGATCACTACTTCCAAGAGGTTCCTTTACCTGCAGCTCCCTAATCGCCTCAGGTTCGTTACACAGCACCCAATCCAAAACAGCCGGTCCCCTGGTGGGCTTCTGGACAAGTTGCTCCAAAAAGCCATCCTGTAGGCATTCTACAAACTCCCTCTCCTGAGATCCATTACCTTCCCAACTTTCCCAATCCACTTTCATATTAAAAGATGAAGGAAATTGCTGAGGCTTACCTTGGCTACAATGTCACCAACGCTGTCATCACCGTTCCTGCTTACTTCAATGACTCCTAACGCCAGGCAACCAAAGATGCTGGTGTGATAGCTGGTCTCAATGTCCTGCGTGTCATCAATGAGCCAACAGCAGCTGCCATTGCCTATGGTCTGGACAAGAAAGGCAAAGGGGAGCGTAATGTGTTCATCTTTGACCTGGGTGGTGGCACCTTCGATGTGTCCATTCTCTCCATCGATGACGGTATCTTTGAAGTGAAATCAACAGCTGGAGATACCCACCTGGGAGGAAAGGACTTTGACAACCGCATGGTCAATCATTTCAGTGAGGAGTTCAAGCGGAAATACAAGAAAGACATCAGTCAGAACAAGAGAGCGGTGAGGAGGCTGCGGACGGCCTGTGAGAGAGCAAAGAGAACGCTGTCTTCCAGCACCCAAGCCAGTATTGAGATTGACTCTCTGTTTGAGGATGTTGATTTCTACACCTCAATCACCAGGGCTCGCTTTGAGGAGCTGAACTCTGACCTGTTCAGGGGCTCTCTGGAGCCAGTGCAGAAAGCTCTGAGAGATACAAAGCTGGACAAATCCCAGATCCATGAAATTGTCCTGGTCAGAGGCTCCACCCGAATCCCCAAGATCCAAAAGCTGCTGCAAGATTTCTTCAATGGTCGGGAGCTGAACAAGAGCATCAACCCCGACGAGGCCGTGGCCTATGGGGCAGCTGTCCAGGCGGCCATTCTGATGGGCGACAAGTCGGAGAATGTTCAGGATCTGCTACTCCTGGATGTTGCTGCTCTGTCATTGGGGCTGGAGACGGCAGGTGGAGTCATGACCACCCTTATCAAGCGTAACACCACCATCTCCACCAAGCAGACCCAGATCTTCAGCACCTACTCTGATAACCAGCCTGAGGTCCTTATTCAGGTGTTTGAAGGCAAGAGAGCCATGACCAAGGACAACAACCTTCTGGGCAAGTTTGAGTTGAGTGGCATCCCTCCCGCTCCTCGTGACGTACCCCAGATTGAGGTGACCTTCGATATCGATGCCAATGGCATTCTCAATGACTCTGCTGTTGACAAGAGCACCGGGAAAACAAACAAGATCACCATCACCAACGACAAGGGCAGGCTGAGTAAGGCAGAAATTGACAGGATGGTGCAGGAGGCTGAAAAATATAAAGCCAAAGACAAGCAGCAACGTGAACGGGTTGCCAGCAAGAACTCCCTCGTGTTCTACGCTTTCCACATCAGACGCTCAGTGGAGGGTGAGGAGCTGAGGGGCAAGATCTGTGAAGAAGAGAAGAACAAAGTTACCAAAAAGTGCAACCAGACCATTTCCTGGTTGGAAGCCAACCAGACGGCAGAGAAGGAAGAATTTCAGTACCAGTTGAAGGAGCTTCGGAAGATATGCAACCTTCTCTCATCGAGGCACGCCAGAACGATACCACAGATGGGCCAACAACCGAGAAGTTGATTGAATGTGTGACTCTATCCAAAGAGGAATCACTTCGATTCCTAAGTTCTCTCCAGTTATGGCCAAACTTTTGATGGATAATCAACAGCCTGCCTCATTTCCATCTTTACCAGAAGGAGGCAGTGTTTCAGAGAAGTTGAATAGATTTCCAATCCTGAATGCAATTGCTGTTAGGATGAGTTACATTCATTCCCAAATGGATATAGGAATACTGTCAATAAAATATGTTAGCTCAGGTTTTTTTCCCTGCAAGATTATTTATTCAGGTAAATTATTAAATTGGTTTATTATTTTCCCCGGTACCAAGATACAATGATTTATTTTTGCTTGCCATCTATGCAAATAACTGCATTGATAGCTGAATTTAAAATGAAGTGTCAGCATTAGAAACATAGAAACATAGAAAACATACAGCACAATAAGGGCCCTTCAGCCCACAAAGCTGTGTTGAACATGTTCTTACCTTAGAACTACCTAGGCTTTACCCATAGCCCTCTATTTTTCTAAGCTCCATGTAGCCATCCAGGAGTCTCTTAAATGATCCCATTGTTTCTGTCTCCACCACCGCCGCCGGCAGCCCATTCCACGCACTCACCACTCTCTGCGTAAAAAACTTACCCCGACAAAACCTCTGTACCTACTTCCAGGCACCTTAAACCTGTGGCCTCTAGTGGCAGCCATTTCAGCCCTGGGAAAAAGCCTCTGACTATCCACACGATCAATGCCTCTCATCATCTTATACACCTCTATCAGGTCACCTCTCATCCTCTGTTGCTCCAAGGAGAAAAGGCCAAGTTCACTCAACCTGTTTTCATAAGGCATGCTCCCCAGTCCAGGCAACATCCTTGTAAATCTCCTCTGCACTCTTTCTATGGCTTCCACATCCTTCCTGTAGTGAGGCGACCAGAACTGAGCACAGTACTCCAAGTGGGATCTGACCAGGGTCCTGTATAGCTGCAACATTACCTCTCAGCTCCTAAATTCAATTCCATGATGAATGAGGGCCAATACACCGTACGCCTTCTTAACCACAGAGTCAACCTGCGCAGCTGCTTTGAGCGTCCTATGGACCAAGATCCCTCTGATCCTCCACACTGCCAAGAGTCGTACCATTAATACTATATTCTGCCATCATATTTGACCTATCAAAATGAACCACTTCACACTTATCTGGGTTGAACTACATCTGCAACTTCTCAGCCCATTTTTGCATCCTATCAATGTCCCGCTGTAACCTCTGACAGCCCTCCACACTATCCACAACATCCCCAACCTTTGTGTCATCAGCAAACTTACTAACCCATCCCTCCACTTCCTCTTCCAGGTCATTTATAAAAATCACGAAGAGTAAGGGTCCCGGAACAGATCCCTGAGGCACACCACTGGTCACTGACATCTGTGCATATTATGACCTGTCGACAACTACTCTTTGCCTTCTGTGGGCAAGCCAGTTCTTGATCCACAAAGCAATGTTCCCTTGGATCCCATGCCTCCTTACTTTCTCAATAAGCCTTGCATGGGGTACCTTATCAAATGCCTTGCTGAAATCCATATACAGTTACCAAGAACGTGCAGTACAGGCAGACATGCAAAGCCATAACAAAACAGATTGTGATGTTAAAATCCGCCTTATCATACTCAGAGACTATTCAATAGTTTGATAACCGTGGGATAGAAACTGCCTTTGCGCCCGATGGCACGTGCTCTCGGGCTCTTCTGCACAATGGACAGGGAGAGGAGAGAATGACCGAGGAGGGTGGGGTTTTGATTATGTTCGTTTATTCACTGCGGCAGATCTAGACTGAGTCCATGGGTTCTGTGATGTGTTGGGTTGTGTCCACAACTCTCTGCAGTTTCTTGCAGTCTTGAGCAGCACAGTTGCCCGACCACGTTCACATATGTCTCCCTGCGACAGTTACTATGTAAATTTACTGGGGTTGGGGAAGCCCCTTGCTAATTTGCCATTGCAGTAAAGTACATTACAATAGATTTCTGTAGTCGCTGTCGAGTCCATGTCCCACAGCATAGGAGCAGGTCCTTTAGTCCATTGAGACAGCCTTGAACCAGCTACACTAATCCTCTGCTTATTCCGTGTTATTCTTCCCACTTCCCCTCAGCTCTCTCGGATTCTACAAGGCAGAGTTGCTAACCCAACGCTCAGCCCAGCACGGCTGGAAAGCGTGCAAGGGGCTGGCCAGATTCAAACTTGGGACCATTCACCTCCAAGTGCGGTGCTGATGCCCACTACACCACCAGCCCCGGCTATAGAGGCAATTTATAGTGACTCATTAATCTGCCGACACGTTAAAAATGATCAAAATAAACTTTATTCACGACAAAGAACAAACAACAACACACATCAAAGTTGCTGGTGAACACAGCAGGCCAGGAAGCATCTCTAGGAAGAGGTACAGTCGACGTTTCAGGCCGAGACCCTTCGTCAGGACTAACCGAAGGAAGAATTAGTAAGAGATTTGAAAGTGGAAGGGGGAGGGGGAGATCCAAAATGATAGGAGAAGACAGGAGGGGGAGGGATGGAGCCAAGGGCTGGACAGGTGATTGGCGAAAGGGATATGAGTGGATCATGGGACAGGAGGTCCGGGGAGAAAGACAAGAGGGGGGGAACCAGAGGATGGGCAAGGGGTATAGTCAGAGGGACAGATGGAGAAAAAGGAGAGAGAGAGAAAGAATGTGTGTATAAAAATAAATAACGGATGGGGTACGAGAGGGAGGTGGGGCATTAGTGGAAGGTAGAGAAGTCAATGTTCATGCCATCAGGTTGGAGGCTATCCAGATAGAATATAAGGTGTTGTTCCTCCAACGACAAAAATTATTTAGAGAAATAAACAGCGCCCTATCTTTTCATTCATAGTCAATACTTTCAGTACTTTTCCGTTACATTTCTTCAAAGCATTAGCACCGTTGCTGCTTGTGAGGCCGTGTGGCCCCCTGGGGTGGTTCACCGCTACAGTAATTGAGAGGCCTCCTCACCCAGCCTGGCCCCTCCCTCTCCAATAGCGGAAGAGCCTGATTCTTTGGTCCTTCTCCAACTGATCTACCAACTGGCACGTCTCTAGAGCTCAAGAGGAAATTGGAGATCCCGGGACAAGCCAACGCATTTGCAGGGAGGCGGATCCACAAACAGCACCACGGAGGTCAGGAGGGGAACACAGGTTGCAGTGAGCTACGATGTAACAGCTCTACTAGCTGAGCCACCGTGCCTGTCCCACCCGCTGAGTTCCCAAGCATCTTTTGTGTTGCTCTGGATCCCAGCTCTGCAATCTCCCATCCCTCCAAAGTATTTGACATCTCCAGCAGGTCTAGCCGCCCCCTGGCCATACTGATCTGCAGTCCGGTTGAAGGGTCTCGATCCGACACGTCGATTGCCCATTCCCCCCAGTAGTGACGGCCTGGCCCACTGAGTTCTTCCAGCCCAGAGACACTGGAATCTGGAGCAATAACTTAGGAGGGAGGAGAAGATGGCAGCGTGATGCAGCGTGAGCGGCCGTTCTGAATGATATCATGTTTGTGAAGTAGGATGCTGTGCAAAATCCTGATCTGATAGAGACAGGTGTGAGAAGCATGGAGGAACACCTGGAGAAACTTCTGAAATGCCTGTTTTGCTGCCGCTGCTACTGTGCGATCGAGAGGGGAATGCCCCAAATCCTCGGCTTAGCCTATTGCCTGTCGCCGGGGCTGGTGTCGAAACCCTTGGCAGAGATGGTGCTCGGTGCTCGGTGTCAGAGAGCTGGTCGGAGGCTCAAAGTTTTCAGACGAGCTCGGAGTTGGACTGTGTTCGGATGCTTTCAGGATGCTGCATCGGCAAGTTGGCGGCGCTGGAGGTTTACCGTCTGCGTGAGATGATGGGACTTTCGAGAGACTTTGAGACTTTTACCGTGCCCATGGTCTGTTCTTATCAAATGATGGTATTGCTTTGCACTGTTGTAACTGTATGTTATAATTATGTGGTTTCTGTCAGTTTTTAAGTCAGTTTGTCATGTGTTTCTGTGATATCATTCTGGAAAAACATTGTATCATTTCTTAATACATGCATTACTAAATGACAATAAAAGAGGACTGCGTGTCCTCACAATCTAATTTAACTGGTCAATCAGCATCTGTGGGAGGAAAAAGAAGAGTCTATGTTTCGTATGTTTCCAGTTGAAACTCAGCATCAGGAGTAAATGTGATCTTTCTTGTAAATGTTGCGTGTAATTTATATTTTACTTAAGAATAACGGGTCTCAATGCTGCTTCTAATGGGCACCGACCTGAAATAATGTATCACCATGCTCAGGGACAGTTTCTATCCTGCCGTAGGAACTCAGCAGGTTGGGCAGCATCCATGGAAATGATCAGTCAACGCTTCGGGCCGGAACCCTTCATCCGGATCGTTTCCATGGATGCTGCCTGGCCTGCTGAGTTCCTCCAGTGTGCTGTGAGTGTTGCTTTGACCCCAGCATCTGCGGAGTATTTTGTGTTTTCTATCCTGCTGTTACAGGTCTATTTGATGGTTCCCTTCAAAGTTCTAAGTAAACTTATTAAACAAAGCATGTACATGTTATTGTATACTATCGGGCATTTACATGAAAAATAACGAAGTACGATAGAATCTACAAAAACAAACTCCAATGTGCAAAAGAAGACAAACTGTGGAACACCAGTTGTACAGTCCTTGAAAGTCAGTCTGCACGTCGTAGAATCAGCTCAGGGCTGTGGCGAGGGAAGTTATCCAGGCTGAGGGTTGTTTCTGAACCCAGTGGTGTGGGACCTAAGGCCCAATGATAGAGTGAGAAGACAGCATGGTCTGGATGGAGCAGGCGGTGCAGTGTTCTCTGTGCACTAGCACCATTGTTACATCTTTTTATTGTTTCCCTTGAACCACCTGGATGCATCGACGTGTTGAGTTAACAAATTTCACAATAAACCTGATTCTGATTCTGAAATCTGTATGGATTGCACGCAAAACTTCTTTTTTCAGGTAGAAGTAGAAATGAGAGAGGGAAGGGGTAACCACGTGACGGCTGTCAATCAAACGGGGCGGGGGCGGGGGAGCTGGATAAGTTCTCGCGAGAACGGGTTCACCCGGGCGAGTGGAGCGTCAATCAGTGGGAGTTTGAATTAGGAGTCGGGAGCCACCATGGTGAGTGACCAGGGATTTCCTATCCCGGGCTTTGTCCGCGGCTCAAGTCCCAGGGGCTGGGGGAGGGTCGGAAGCAGCCGGAGGGGCCTCCTTCTCCTTCGTGAGGAAGGCCTCTCTGGAGCCTCGGACTTTCCTGCAGGCCTGGGCCCTTGCCTCGCTGCCGGTTTTGGTGTAATGCTGTATCCGAGTCCAATCTCCTGACAATAGAGCAGCTCACTCTGGAGCTAAATTGTCAACCTGTTCATATGTGTACGGTGTTTGTAAACTGGGAGGAGCAGGTTTAAATGCACTATCTTCTCACTGGGTTTCAAGTCCAGTAGCACCTCATAAAACATCTCCAGGATGAACTGCACTTTGCTAATTTTGAACACCTTTGAAGCGTGCTTTGGCTCATTATTAATCTTATTTTTTTTTTGTTTTAGTTATTTTATTCATTTTTCAAATCCCTTGTTGGGAAAGATGTGGTGGTGGAACTCAAGAATGATCTGAGGTGAGTGCGCCATTTGGTTTGTCTCTGATTGTAGCAGAATACAGATGATTCCTACTAATGTCTTCAGTCTCACTTCTCCTTTTACATCTTGTCTTCCTCTGATTTGATGTCTTTCTTAAATATTTCCTGTGTGTCTCCAACTTTTAAAGCCAAGTTATCATGGCTAAGCACTTCCTGCTTTCAGGGAGAGAGTTCAATATTATTGTCTCGTGTTCTGAGATGCAGTGTTTTGTATGCCATGCATACTGATCATTGCATACATACTGAGCTAGGGAAAGCATTGCAGAATCTGGTGACAATTACAGAGAAAGCTGGTAGACAAATAAGATGCAGGAGCCATGACAAGGATACCATTCAAGGGTCTCACAACTGGAATAGAAACCATGCTCGAGTCTGGTGGTACATGGTGGGATCTGTTTTCTGAACTGAGCTCTCTTTGGGGGGGGATGGACCTCAGTGAAAAGCAAATGGATTCTAGCTGAGGTTATTTTTGTGTTGGAATTATTTTATAATTATCACATGAAATAGTCGAAGGCTTGTCTTGTGTACTGTTCATACAGATCAAATCTTTGAGGTAGGATAAGTATTCAATAACATTGCACTTTTTTAGTAATGTTTTATTCTGCAATGCAAGTTGGTGATAAAGTGCAAGATCATACCAAGGTGGATTGTGAGACCAAGAGTTCATCTTATTGTGCCTAATAACAGGGGAACAGAAGCTGTCTCTGAGCTTGGCGGTACATGCTTCCAGGCTTCTGTATTTTCTGCCCAATGGGAGAGGGGAGAAGTGGGTGGGTGGAGATTACGCTGGCTGCTTTACTGAGGCAGCGAGAAGTGTAGACAGTCCATACGGGGGTGGGGGTTGTGGAATAGCCGGTTTCCGTGATGTGCTGAGCTGTATTCAGTACTCTGTGTGGTTTCTTGTGATCACACGCAGATCAGTTGCCATACTAAGCTGGTACATCAATGAAAACGGGTGGGAGTCAATTGTGGCATGTTGAATTTCTTTAGCGGCCTGAGGAGCTGATAAGTTTTCTTGGCTGTGACATCAGTGCAGTTGGACCACGACACCTAGGAACGTGAAACTCTGTCAATGGTTAAAGTTTAATCAAATCTGGTCTTTTAAGATGATTAAGAGTTCTGATTGGGTAGGTTGCGAGGCAACCTGCTGTGTGCGGATCTGGCGAGGGATTATCTGGAAAGTGAGCCTAAACCAAATTGTTCAGGATTGTGTCAGGAATCGTCTCTCACAAAGGATCGTAGAAACCTCCCTAAAAGATGGTGAATCAACACTTCATTGGCATTGTTCAGACTGCACTTGGACTATTGTGACCATTTTTGGCCCCCTTATCAAAGAAAGTTTGTACTGACATTGGGTCCAAAAATGGGTCCAACGGAGTTTCAGAAGAATGCTCCTGGTGGTGAAAGGGTTGAAGTATGAGTAACAGTTGACAGCTCTGGGCCTATACATGTTGGAGTTCAGAACACTGAGGGAGGAATCTCATTGAAAATTATTCAATATTGAAAGATTTAGAAAGAGTAGACATGGAGATGGTGTTTCCTAGAATGGTGGAGTCTCGGATCACAGGACACAGCCTCAGAATGCAAGGATGTCCCTTTAATGAGGAGGAATTTCTTTAGTCAGAGGTAGTGAATCTGTGGAGTTCATTGCCACAGATGGCTGTGGAAGTCGTGGGGTATATTTAAAGCAGATATTGATATGTTCTTGATCAAAGTTGAAAGTAAAATTTATTATCAAATTTACATGTGTCACCACATACAATCCTGATGTTCTTTTCCTGCGGGCATACTTGGCAAATTCATAAACCAGTAACTGTAAACAGGATTTGTAACCGTAAACAGGATTTGCTAAGTATGCCCACAGAACAATAATCTGAGTTCTATGTGGTGACACATATGTACTCTGATACTATATTTTCCTTTGAACTTTGATCAAAATGTTTGATCAAGAACTTTCATTAGTCAGGATATGAAAGGTTATGGGGAGAAGGCAAGAAAAAGGGGTTGAGGGATAATAAATCAGCCATGATCGAATGGCAGAGGCAGACTTGATGGGCCAAATGGCTAAATCTGCTCCTAATGTCTTATGATCTTCTTGCCCATATTCTAACAAAAGAACCTTGCTCAAGTGTGTCGTGTGTCAGATGTCAGTATTTTCCAGACTGGAGTGTGAGGCATGGGCCTATTATTTTAGTTCAATGCATTCAGCAGTTTGTGAAGCTTCATAATGCACCTTAAACTAGGGGTATGAGGTAAGTGTGTATTATGTGCAAATACATAAAAAGGTAATGTGCCTTTATTCCTGAAAAGAAAACGGGTTCTAATGCAACTCTGTCCTTATTTTCAGCATTTGCGGAACTCTACACTCCGTTGACCAGGTGCGTTTTGCTGAATTTCACTTCACTGAATATTAAAATTCATCTGTTAAGAATGACTTGCGGTATAAAGCAAAGTGAGAAATAATCTTGCAAGCTGTTTACTTCTCTTGAGCTGCCTTCATTCAAAGTTCAAAGTAGATTGATTATTGAAGTAGGTATGTGTCACCATGTACTCCCCTGAAATTCATTTTCAGCAGGCGTTCACAGTAGAACAAAGACTGGCAAAGCCAATGTACAAAAGACCAACTGTGTAAATACAAAAGAAAAACCTAATAATAGTAAATAAATAACACTGACAACATAAGAGTCCTTGAAAGAGTCAGGGAGTAAGTTCTATGTTGAGATGAGTGAAGTTATCCATGCTGGTTCAGGAGCGTGGTGGTTGAAGGGTAATAATTGTTCCTGAACCTTGTATGGGGCCTAAGACTCCTGTACCCCCCCTTCAGAGTGACATCAGCAGGAAGGGAGTATGGCCTAGATGGTGGGGGGGGGGGGGGATCCTTGATGGATGCTACGTTCTTGCTACAGCACTCCTTGTAGATGTGCTCAGTGGTGGAGAAGGGCTACTCCCGTGATGGACTGGACTTGATACACTGCTTTTTTTTTTTTTTTTTTTTTTTTTGGAGGCTTTTTCAGTCTTGGACGTTGGTATTTCCTTAAACACAAGATTATGCAGATGCTGCAAATCCAGAGCAACACCCACAATGTGCTGGGGAAATGCAGCAGGTCAGGCAACGTCTATGAAAATGAATGAGTAGTCGATGTTTTAATCAGGATTGGAAAGCAAGGGGAAAGGTGCCAGGAAGAAATGGTGGGAGGGGAGGGAGGGGAAGCTAGAAGATGATGGGTGAATCCAGGCAGGTGGGAAGGGCAAAGGGCTGGAGAAGAAGGAATCTGAGAGTGGAGAGTTGATCTTGGGAGAAAAGGAAGGAGGAGGGGCACCAAAGGGAGGTGATAGGAGGGTCAGGAGAAGAGGTAAGAGACCAGAGTGGGGAATGTGGAGAAACACAAATTACTGCAGTTAGAAATCGATAGTCATGCCATCAGGTTGGAGGTTACTTGGACGGAATGTGAGGTGTTTTTCCTCCGCCCTGAGTGTGGCCACATCGTGGTAGAAGAGGAGGCCATGGGCTGACACGTTGGAACTGGAATGGGGATGAGAATGAAAATGGTTGACCACTGGGAAATTCCACTCTTAATTTTAATTTCATTTTAACTCCTATCCCCATCCCCATTCCTATTCTGACATGTGGGTTTCCTCTGGGTGCTTAGGTTTCCTCCCACATTCCAAAGGTTTATGGGTTAGAAGGTCAATTAGTCATGTGGGTGTAATTGGATAGTGTGCACTCGTTCCATGATGGCCTGTTACTGTGCTGTAACTTAAAAGCAAAGAAGTGGGGTGGGGGGGGGGGAGGAGGGAGGCAGAGGCCTACATAGGTAGGAAAAGGGTGATCCTTAAGAGAGGATATGGGGAGTTCAGCAGAAAGCTGAAAAGCAGGGCATTCAGGGTAGTAATCTCTGAATTGCTGTCTGTGTACCATGTGCCAGAGAGGGTGAGAATAGGATGATTTGGCAGATGAATGCACGGCTGAAGAATTGGTACAGGAGGGGCAGGGTTTCTGATTTCTGGATCACTAGGATCTCTTCTGGGGAAGTTATGAAGTGTTCAAAAGGAGTGGGTTACACCTGAATGTGAGGGGGACCAATATCCTTGCAAGTAGGTTTGCTAGAGCTGTTGGAGAGGGTTTAAACTAATTTGGCAGGTGGGTGGGAACTAGGGTGATGGGGCTGAGGATTGGGCAGTTGGTACACAACCAGATGCAGTCTGTAGTGAGCCTGAGGAAGGACAGCAAATGATGGGGCAAAATTGCAGTTAGGACGAGGCAACTGTGGCTGATGGGGGGGCGGGGGGGGGAGTCAAAGACAGCATTAAAAAGCAAAAGACAGGACATAAAATATTGCAAAAAATCGTGGGAAGGTAGAGGAATGGGAGACTTAAAAAACCAACAGAGGGCAACTGCAAAAGCCGCAAGGAGAGAGAAGATGAGATATGAAGGTAAGCTAGCCGATAATAGGAAAGGGGTTGCCAATGGTTACTTTAGATGTATAAAGAGTGAAAAAGAGATGAGTGGATATCGGACCACTTGAAAATGATGCTGGAGAGGTAGTAATAGGGGACAAAGAAATGATGCATGAACTTGAGTCTTGATGGTAGAAGACACTAGCAGAAATCCAAAAATACAAGATTGTTGAGGGTAGAAGTGAGTGAGAAGGCGCTTGGGGAGCTGAAAAGTCTACAGTGGTGCTAGCAAGTTTGTGAACTCTCTAGAGTTTTCTGTTTCTGCATAAATGACATAGAATGTGATCAGACCTTCATGCAAGCACTAAAACTAGATAGGGAACCTAATAGAATAAATAACGCAAGCATTATACTTCATTTATTTATTGAGGGAAAAAAAGTCCAATATTACATGTATTTGTTGGAGAAAGTATGTGAACCTCTGGAGTATAATGCCTTCTACAAAAGCTAGCAACACACATCAAAGTTGCTGGTGAACTCAGCAGGCCAGGCAGCATCTCTAGGAAGAGGTGCAGTCGATGTTTCAGGCCAAGACCCTTCGTCAGGACTTTGGGGTCGAGTGTTCCAATTATGGAAATGAGATTGGAGGTGTGGGTTGTAGACGTGCCCTGCCCTATATTAAAAAAGACACAGTCAAGTTGCTGACAGAGCCTGCTCTTCTCATGAAAGAGCCTGCTCTTCTCATGAAAGATGTGTTCATGTGCACCATGCCTCAATCAAAATGACTTTCAGAAGGCCTTGGAAGAATTGTAGAGGTGCACGAAGCTGGAAAAGGCTACAAAATCATTTCTAAAGACCTGAGTGTTCATCAGTCCACAGTAAGAGGAATTGTCTACAAATGCAGGAAACTCAGTACTGTCACTACTCTCCCTAGGAGTGGGTGTCCTGCAAATATCACACCAACAGCACAATGTGCAATGCTGAAAAAGGTGAAAATGAACCCAAGGGTAACAGCAAAAGACCTGCAGAAATCTCTAGAACTTGCTAAAGTCTCTGTTCATGTATCCACTATAAGAAAAGCACTGAACAAGAATGGTGTCCATGGACAGACACCGTAGAGGAAACCAGTTGCCTCCTTTAAACAAAAACATTACTGTATGTCTCAAGTTTGCAGAAGATGACCTGGATGTTCTATAATGCTCCTGGGACAATGTTCTGTGGACAGATGAGACAAGAGTTGAAATATTTGGCAGAAATGTACATTACTATGTCTGGTGGAAAAAGGGCACTGCACACTAACACCAAAACCTCAACCCAACTGTGAAGCCTGGTGGAAGGAGCATCATGGTTTGGGGCTGGCTTGCTGCCTCAGCTCCTGGACTGCTTGCAATTGCTGAGGGATCAATGAATTCGTAATTGTATCAAGACATTTTACAGGGCGATGTCAGGCTAGCCGTCCATCACTTGAAGCTTGATAGAAGTTGGATAATGCAACAAGACAATGATCTGAAAGACGAGAGTAAATCAACAACAATGGTTTAAAAAGGACATTCTAAAACACGAATTTTCAAGTCAAATTCCTGACCATAATCCTATAGAAATGTTGTGGAAGGACCTGAAGGAAGAAGTTCATGCAAGGAAGTCCACCAACATCCCAGAGTTGAAGCAATTTTGTAAGGAGGAATAGCCTAAAACAGGGGTCCCCAACCTTTTTTGTACCACGGACCAGTTTAATATTGACAATATTCTTGTGGACTTCGGGGGGGGGGGAGGGTGATGTTCAAGTAGGGTTAAACTCACCTCAACATGTCTTTTACAGTTAGGGTTGCCAACTTTCTCACTCCCAAATAAGGGACAAAAGTAGCAGTCAAATCCCGGGCACTTTACCCCAGGAAAGACTACCATGACCATGAAGGCTTGCGTGGGCACCTATGTGCGCATGCATGTACGTGCCGATTTTTTTTTTCCCCACAAATCGATTTTGTTTTCATCTTCCCAACTATACTGTACATTATTTCTACTTTATATAGGCTGTGTAGTTATCATATTCCTGCTTTTACTATATGTTAGTGCTATTTATTTTTGGTTTTGTGTGTTATTTGGTGTGATTTGTTAGGTTATATTTTGGGACTGGGAATGCTCAAAAAAATGTTCCCATATAAATTAATGGTAATTACTACTTCGCTTCACGCCATTTTGACACAGAAGGTTTTATAGGAACGCTGTACCTTAGCAGGGGAAATATGGGACAAACCAATTTAGCCCAATATACAGGATGTCCGAGCAAATACGGGACAGTTGGCAACCCTATGTTCAAGTTCAACAGTGCGTGACAGGGAATGAGGAAAAGTGCGGTGGGCTCATATTGTTTCCTCACGGCCCGGTAGCACATACTTTGTGGCCCAGTACCGGTCTGCGGCCCGGTGGTTGGGGACCGCTGGCCTAAAATCCCTGCAAGCCGATGTGCTGGACTGATCAACAGTTACCAGAGATATTTGGTGAAATTATTGTTATGTAACTGTCACACCAGTTACTGAAAGCAAAGGTTCACATACTACTTCCAAAAAATAGGTGTAATATTGAATCAAAGTTGCTGGTGAATGCAGCAGGCCAGGCAGCATCTGTAGGAAGAGGTACAGTCGACGTTTCAGGCCGAGACCCTTCGTCAGGACTAACGAAGGGTCTTGGCCTGAAACATTGACTGCACCTCTTCCTAGAGATGCGGCTTGGCCTGCTGCGTTCACCAGGAACTTTGATGTACGTTGCCTGAATTTCCAGCATCTGCAGAATTCCTTGTGTTTGAGGTGTAATATTGGATCAGTTTTCACTATAAGCAAATGAACACATTTCACGTTTTTGTATTTATTTGGTTGAGTTCTCTTTATCTAGTTTTAGGGTTTGTGAAGATCTGATCATTTTCATTCAGGAGCAGAAAATTCTACAGGGTTCACTAACTTTCTAGCACCACTGTTTCAGCCACCCGGACCACACCTCAGGGTTCTGAAAGAGGTGACTGAAGAGATTGTGGAGGCATTGGTAAGAAGAAGGGAGTCTGAGAATCGGAGTGGGAGTGCGGAGGAAGACATTTTTGAATTTTTCAGTTTTTTTTTCCATCGGCGTTCAGAGAGGCGGGACTGCGCAGGCGTGTGATGTCGGGCAGTGAAGCGCAGATTTAAAAGGAACAGAGCCTCATAGAGCGGGCAGCGTAGTTTGCGGGCAGCAGAGTGAGCCGGGAGCAGAGTGAAGGCTTAAGGGCTTCGGCTCAACAGGCTTAGGCGGAAACGGGCGAGGCGAGGAAGGTTTGGTATTCATTTTTTGTTGTTATTTGAGGAGAGGGGCAGTATGAGTGTGAGGACAGTTTGTTGTTCTTGGTACCGGATATGGGAGGCCCTGGAGTCTCCCAAGCCTCCCGGACGTCCACATCTGCGCCAGGTGCGCTGAGATGCAGCTCCTAAGGGACCGCGTTAGGGAACTGGAGCTGCAGCTCGATGACCTTTGTCTGGTCAGGGAGAGTGAGGAGGTGATAGAGAGGAGTTACAGGCAGGTGGTCACGCCGGGGCCACGGGAGGCAGACAAGTGGGTCACGGTTAGGAGGGGGAAGAGGAAGAGTTGGGTAATAGAGAGTACCCCGGTGGCTGTGCCCCTTGACAATAGGTACTCCTGTTTGAGTACTGTTGGGGGGGACGGCTTACCTGGGGGAAGCGAGAGTGGCCGTGCCTCCGGCACAGAGTCCGGCCCTGTAGCTCAGAAGGGTAGGGAAAGGAAGAGGAGGGCAGTTGTAGTAGGGGACTCGATAGTAAGGGGGTCAGATAGGCGATTCTGTGGACGCAGTCCAGAGACCCGGATGGTACTTTGCCTCCCTGGTGCCAGGGTCTGGGGTATTTCTGATCGTGTCCAAGATATCCTGAAGTGGGAGGGTGAGGAGCCAGAGGTGGTGGTACAAATGACATAGGTAGGAAAAGGGAAGAGGTCCTGAAAGGAGAATATAGGGAGCTAGGAAGGGAGTTGAGAAAAAGGACCGCAAAGGTAGTAATCTCGGGATTACTGCCTGTGCCACGCGACAGTGAGAGTAGGAATGCAATGAGGTGGAGGATAAATGTGTGGCTGAGGGATTGGAGCAGGGGGCAGGGATTCAAGTTTTTGGATCATTGGGACCTCTTTTGGCGCAGGCGTGACCTGTACAAAAAGGACGGGTTACACTTGAATCCTTGGGGGACCAATATCCTGGCAGGGAGATTAGCGAGGGCTACTGAGGTGACTTTAAACTAGAATGGTTGTGGGGTGGGAATCAAATTAAAGAGGCTAGGTGAGAGGAGGTTAGTTCACAACAAGGATGGGAACCAGTGCAGAGAGACAGAGGTGTAAAATGAGGGTAGAAGCAAAAAATAAAAGTGGCAGGCTGGCAAATCCAGGGCAAGCATCAAACAGGGCCACTTTTCAACATAATTGTATAAGGGCTAAGAGAGTTGTAAAAGCGTGCCTGAAGGCTTTGTGTGTCAATGCAAGGAGCATTTGTAACAAGGTGGATGAATTAAAAGTGCAGATTGTTATTAATGAATATCATATAGTTGGGATCACAGAGACATGGCTTCAGGGTGACCAAGGATGGGAGCTCAACATTCAGGGATATTCAATATTCAGGAGGGAAAGACATGAAAGAAAAGGATGTGGGGTAGCATTGCTGGTTAGAGAGGAGATTAATGCAATAGAAAGGAAGGACATAAGCCGGGAGGATGTGGAATGGATATGGGTAGAGCTGCATAACACGAAGGCGCAGAAAACGCTGGTGGGAGTTGTGTACAGGCCACCTAACAGTAGTAGTGAGGTTGGGGATGGTATTAAACAGGAAATTAGAAATGTGTGCACCAAAGGAACAGCAGTTATAATGGGTGAACCAAATTGGTAAGGGTGCTAAGGAAGAGGATTTCTTGGAATGTATGCGGGATGGTTTTTTTGAACCAACATGTCGAGGAACCGACTAGAGAGCAGGCTATTCTGGACTGGGTATTGAGCAATGAGGAAGGGTTAATTAGCAGTCTTGTCGTGAGAGGCCCCTTGGGTAAGAGTGACCATAATATGGTGGAATTCTTCATTAAGATGGAGACTGACATAGTTAATTCAGAAACAAAAGTTCTGAACTTAAAGAAGGGTAACTTTGAAGGTATGAGACATGAATTAGCTAAGATAGACTGGCAAATGACACTTAAAGGGTTGACGGTGGATATGCAATGGCAAGCATTTAAAGGTTGCATGGATGAACTACAACAATTGTTCATCCCAGTTTGGCAAAAGAATAAACCAGGGAAGGTAGTGCACCCGTGGCTGACAAGAGAAATTAAGGATAGTATCAATTCCAAAGAAGAAGCATGCAAATTAGCCAGAAAAAGTGACTCACCTGAGGACTGGGAGAAATTCAGAGTCCAGTAGAGGAGGTCAAAGGGCTTAATTAGGAAGGGGGAAAAAAGATTGAGAGAAAATTGGTAGGGAACATAAAAACTGACTGTAAAAGCTTTTATAGATATGTGAAAAGAAAAAGATTGGTTAAGACAAATGTAGGTCCCCTACAGACAGAAACAGGTGAATTGATCATGGGGAGCAAGGGCATGGCAGACCAATTGAATAATTACTTTGGTTCTGTCTTCACTAAGGAGGACATAAATAATCTTCCGGAAATAGTAGGGGACAGAGGGTCCAGTGAGATGGAGGAACTGAGGGAAATGCATGTTAGTAGGGAAGTGGTGTTAGGTAAATTGAAGGGATTAAAGGCAGATAAAAATCCCTAGGGCCAGATGGTCTGCATTCCAGAGTGCTTAAGGAAGTAGCCCAAGAAATAGTGAATGCATTAGTGATAATTTTTCAAAACTCTTTATATTCTGGACTAGTTCCTGAGGATTGGAGGCTAATGTAACCCTACTTTTTAAAAAAGGAGGGAGAGAGAAACCAGGGAATTATAGACTGGTTAGCCTAACATCGGTGGTGGGGAAACTGCTAGAGTCAGTTATCAAAGATGTGATAACAGCACATTTGGAAAGTGGTGAAATCATCGGACAAAGCATGGATTTGTGAAAGGAAAATCATGTCTGATGAATCTCATAGAATTTTTTGAGGATGTAACTAGTAGGGTGGATAGGGGAGAACCAGTGGATGTGGTATATTTGGATTTTCAAAAGGCTTTTGACAAGGTCCCACACAGGAGATTAGTGTGCAAACTTAAAGCACATGGTATTGGGGGTAAGGTATTGATGTGGATAGAGAATTGCTTGGCAGACAGGAAGCAAAGAGTGGGAATAAACGGGACCTTTTCAGAATGGCAGGCAGTGACTAGTGGGGTACCGCAAGGCTCAGTGCTGGGACCCCAGTTGTTTACAGTATATATTAATGACTTGGATGAGGGAATTAAATGCAGCATCTCCAAGTTTGCGGATGACACGAAGCTGGGTGGCAGTGTTAGCTGTGAGGAGGATGCTAAGAGGATGCAGGGTGACTTGGATAGGTTAGGTGAGTGGGAAAATTCATGGCAGATGCAATTTAATGTGGATAAATGTGAAGTTATCCTCTTTGGTGGCAAAAACAGGAAAACATTATTATCTGAATGGTGGCTGATAAGGGGAGGTGCAACGAGACCTGGGTGTCATTATACACCAGTCATTGAAAGTGGGCATGCAGGTACAGCAGGCGGTGAAAAAGGCGAAATGGTATGCTGGCATTTATAGCGAGAGGATTCGAGTACAGGAGCAGGGAGGTACTACTGCAGTTGTACAAGGCCTTGGTGAGACCACACCTGGAGTATTGTGTGCAGTTTTGATCCCCTAATCTGAGGAAAGACATCCTTGCCATAGAGGGAGTACAAAGAAGGTTCACCAGATTGATTCCTGGGATGGCAGGACTTTCATATGATGAAAGACTGGATGAACTAGGCTTATATTCATTGGAATTTAGAAGATTGAGGGGGGATCTGATTGAAACATATAAAATCCTAAAGGGATTGGACAGGCTAGATGCAGGAAGATTATTCCCGATGTTGGGGAAGTCCAGAACGAGAGGTCACAGTTTGAGGATAAAGGCGAAGCCTTTTAGGACCGAGATGAGGAAAAACTTCTTCACACACAGTGGTGAATCTGTGGAATTCTCTGCCACAGGAAACAGTTGAGGCCAGTTCATTGGCTATATTTAAGAGGGAGTTAGATATGGCCCTTGTGGCTAAAGGGATCAGGGGGTATGGAGGGAAGGCTGGTACAGGGTTCTGAGTTGGATGATCAGCCATGATCATACTGAATGGCGGTGCAGGCTCGAAGGGCCGAATGGCCTACTCCTGCACCTATTTTCTATGTTTCTATGTAATGATCTTTCAAGAATCACTAGATTCTGCAATGGTTCTGGTGACTGGACAATTGTAAATGTCACTCCACTCTTTAAAATAGGAAGGATAAGAGCCCATGGTATTACAGGAAAGGTACTGGACAGGAAATTGGCTTTCTGGCAGAAGGCAAAAAGTGGGAGTAACGGGAGCCTTTTCTGGTTGGGTGCCAGTGATTAGTGGTCTGCTGCAGGGGATGGTGTTGGGACTGCTTTTCACATTATATGTCAGTGCTGTTGATGACTTTGTGGCAAAGTTTACAAATGATGCGAAGATGATGTAGGGGCAAGTTGTGTTGAAGAAGTGGGGAGCCTGCAGAAGGACTTGGTCAGATTGGGGGAATGGGCAAAGAAGTGGCAGATGGAATATAGTGGAAGGAAGGGCATGGACATGCACTTTGCTAGAAGGAATAACGGCTGTTTTCTATTTGAGGAGAAAATTCAAAAATCAGAGGTACCAAGAGCCTTGGGTGTTCTTGCACAGAATTTCCTAAAGGTTAACTTGCAGGTGGAGTCAATGGTAAGAAAGGCAAATACAATGTCAGCATTTTATTTTGAGAGGACTAGAAGATAAAAGGAAGGATGTAATGCTGAGGCTTTATAAGCATTGGTTAGACTGCCCTGGAGTATTGTGAGCAGTTCTGGGCCCCTTTAAGGAAAGATTTGCTTGCATTGGAGAGGGTCCAGAGTAGGTGCACAAGAGTTATCCCAAGAATGAAAGAGTTAACATATGAGAAATGTTTGATAGCTCTGGGCCTGTACTCACTGAAGTTTAGAAGAATGGAGGGGGGAATCTGATGGGAACCTATTAAATATTGGAAGGCCTACATAGAATGGATGTGGAGAGGATGTTTCCTATAGTGTGTTTAGGCCCAAAGGGCACAACCTCAGAAATGAGGGATGTCCACTTAAGCTGGAGGGTGGTGAATCTGTGGAATTCATTGTCACACAGTTGTGCTGGCCAGTTCATTGAGTATATTTAAGGTGGCGGTTGAGGAGTTCTTGATTAATTAGGGTGTCCAAAGTTGCGGGGAAATGGCTGGAGAATGGGTTGAGGGATATAATAAATCAGCCATGATGGAATGACTATCATGATGGTGTAATTCTGCTCATGGCTTATGGACTTGTGGTCTTATAAGCTGATTGGAATAGAGTGGAGAGGAGGAGCTCAAACTGGCAGGAAATGGGTGTGTCAATGAATGGGTAGGGAGGTTTGGGGGATGGGGGGGGTTATAAATGATAGAAGCTGGAGGTGATGGGTTGACCATGGAATAAAGAGAAGGAGGTAGGGAAGTACAGGGTATGGGATGGGAAGAGAAGGGGTGAAGGGGTCACCATAATGAGTTCAAACAAGTGGGGTGGGGAGGAGAGTCGGGGGAGTGATTGCCGGATGTTGGAGAAGTTGGTGTGCACGCTGTCAGATTGGAGACTATCTGGATGGAATATGAGCTGTTGTTCCTCCACCCTGTATTTGGCCTCATTGTGGCAGCAGAGGATGTGCCAGAGTGGATATGGGAAGTGGAATTAAAATGAGTGGCCAGTAGGGCATCCTGTATGTTGCAGAGGACAGAGCAAAGGTGCTGGATGAAGGGGTTCCTAATCTGCTTGAGGAGGCTGCATAGGATGCAGTAAATCACCCATCAAGTAGAGATGCAGCATCTCTTGATGCCTTCTGTTGTTCGGGGTTGATCATGGATGTTGCAGCCTCGCCGTCTACCTGATACACAAGTCTGGGCAGTAGATCAAACTGTTGCTCGCGTAGCAGGCTCACCGTCTCCATGCAGCTAATGAATCCAAAGGAAAAGCCGAGACCGATACAGTTTTGCTACCAGCGATATCGCAGGGGCTGCCAGTCAGCACTGAACTCAACGCAGGACTGCAGCTCCAGATTTTTCTGCTGGGTTTACTCTCAAAGCCTTCCCCGTGAGTGGGTATAGCTGCGAGGCAGTGGAGGTTTGAGATCAGGGTGTTCCATCTTGATGAGCTGCCAGCCATGGCTAACGATGCCCATAGGCTGCTAGAATCTTCTCTCTGTGGTTTTTAAGGGTCGGTGGAGGTCTGAGTAGATCAGGTCGACTGCAATCGACCTACCAAGATGAGTGGTGTGTGGCCCTAGTCTAAAATTCACTGGAGAATGAATGGTTAGAGGTTGATTTCCTGTCTTGTCTCTTTCAGTATCTGAACATCAAGCTGACAGATATCAGTGTCACTGACCCAGAGAAATATCCGCACATGGTGAGTGTTGTAATCCTGTATACTCCAACTGGGTTTGTTCTAGTGAACCTGCACTCTACTGATCAGAGGCCACATGCACTGCAAAATGCTGGGGAATCTCCTTGTAATGATAGTCTAGGGTCTGCCCAAAGACAGCCTTCAGGAACTGCCAGACATCAATAAGAAAGAAAGGGTACAGGGAAAATCTATAAGAATCTTGCTGGGACTGGAGGGCCTGAGTTCTAGGGAAAGGTTGAATAGGTTAGAACTTTATTTCCTGGACCATAGGAAAATGAGGGTAGATTTGGTGTAAGTATATATAAAAATATATATATATTGAGGGGTATAGAGAGGGTAAATGAAAATAGGCTTTTTCCACTAAGGTTGCATGAGATGAGAACTAAGGGGTCATAGCTTATGGGGGAAATGTTTAAGGGAACATGTGAATGTGATATGCAGGCCACGGCAGTACAATATGGAGTGTGGATGGGGGATCAATTTGAACATTTGAGAGAAGTTTGGATAAGTACGTGGATGGAAGGGGTTCAGATGCAGGTTTGAGAAGAGACTAGGCTGCATAATAGTCCAGCACAGACTAGATGGGCTGAATGACCTGTGTGTTGTAGTGCTCTGACTCCTACCTTTTCGTGTGATACAGCTGCAGGTTTTAAAAGTACAAAAATGTACTTCGTTCATAATATACACAGTAAGTATAATCTGGTTACGCGTGTATCTATATCCTTTGTATACAAACCGAGCTGAAGCCCTCTAAGCAATGGGTACACTAGTCCAAGCTGCTTATTAATGATAGTCTATCAAGAAGGGCCCTCACCATCTGGGATAACCTTCTGCTGCCATCGGGGAAGAGTTACAGGAGCCTGGAGACCCACACTCAACATTTGAGGAACAGCTTCTTCCCCTCCATCAGATTTCTGACAGTCCATGAACCTTTGAAGACTAAGCCACT
This sequence comes from Mobula birostris, assembly GCF_030028105.1. NCBI lineage: Eukaryota > Metazoa > Chordata > Chondrichthyes > Myliobatiformes > Myliobatidae > Mobula > Mobula birostris. The sequence continues at coordinate 197,351,817 of NC_092374.1, read as the reverse complement.
CGGCCCTTTGGGTCTGCTCCACCATTCGATCATGGCTGATTTATTTTCTCTCTCATTCTCCTGCTTTCTCCCCATTACCTTTGACACCTTTGCTAATCAAGAACCTATCAACCTCCACTTTAAAAAAGTGGATTCCAGTTAATTGGGACACATCGGAACTATTACATTTTGGCCCAATGAAGTGGCTGCCCTAATTAGCTGAAGTTTCTTGGAAATGGTTAAAAAGGTATATTTAAAAAGACAAGCTGTTTAACTGAGTTAACAAATTATGTATTTAAGTCAAATACAGAACAAGTCAAATCATTACCAATTCTACTATAGTCCTATAAAACTGTATTAGTTCCTAATGGCTATCGACGGAAGTTAATCTATTGTATGCTGCCGCATTCCTTTGACTGTAAGTGGACAAAATCAGTGTAGATACCTGGGTGCAATTGATGGACTGCCTTCATGCAATGCTTTTGATGACTGCATTCTCCAAATCTTTTTCATTATAACATTCAGGATGATTGTGGAAGTTTGTGACTGTTGAAATAGTGAAATCATTTCATTTTTACTCCCGGATGTTACTGGCATCTCCAAGCTTAAATGTTTGAAACTGCAGTGAGCAAAACAGTTCTGACTTGTCTTGCTGCTTATTTCCCACCAACTATCACCGACAAAAAATCACTGCTTTTTGAACACAAAAATACACAACTGACACTATTTTAAAAACTGTTCGCTCTAAGCATGGTGTAGTATCTATGGCCACACAAGTGTACTCGACTAGTGCTAGTTAGAAATGGTTCAGCAGCTGGCAACTGTCTGCTGTCCCAATTAAGTGGCATAGCATCTCTTATCAATGAGGAGAGTCCCGGCTGTTTTGTTTTTGATTAGTTTCTATTTCTCAAGCGTTGTCCCAAATAATTGATGGCCCACTTTACTGGAACCTACTGTATACCAAAAGACTTGGCCTTCGTAGCTGCCTGTGGAAATGAATTCCACAGATTCACCACGCTTTGCCCAAAGAAATCCTCTTAATCTCTTTCTAAAGTGACATCCTTCTATCGAAGCTGGTCCTAGACTCTCCTATCAGAAATATCCTCTCCATATTTACTCTATCCAGGCCTTTCAATATTCTATACGTTTCAATGAGATCCCCTTCTTTCCCTCCCTCCCCCCCCCCCCCCCCAAATCATTCTTCTAAACTCCACAGGCTCAGAACCATCAACTGCTCTTCATATGTTAACTCAATCTTGGATATTGTGGGACTGAGGATGTTTCTGTCATCTCCCCGTTTCACAGTTGTTGTTCCACTTGCTGAGGGGCTCAACAACTAAAGAGGTTATGTGGAGTCCGGATGGTGATTCAAAGTTCAAAATACATTTGTTACCATCTACTCCCTTGAGATTCATTTTCTAGCAGATGTTTACAGAAAGGAAAAAGAAATGGAATAAAATTTATGGAAAAACTGTACATAAAGACTGAGAAATAACAAATCTTCAAAAGAAGGCAAACTATGCATGTGAAAATAATACTGAGAACGTGAGTTGATAAGGGCAGTGTGGTTGTATAATAGTTACTATACGATACAGAAGTAGGCCATTTGGCCCATCAAGTCTGCCCTGCCATTCAATCATGGGCTGATTCAATTCTTCCAGTCACCTGACTCCCCTGCTTTCACCCCATACCCTTTGATGCTTTGGCAAATCAAGAACCTGTCTATCTCTGCCTTAAATACACCCAATGACTGGGCCTCCACAGCTACTCATGGCAACAAATTCCACAGATTTACCACCCTCTGACTAAAGTAATTTCTCCACATCTCAGTTCTAAAAGGACATCCTTCAATCCTGAAGTCGTGCCTTCTTGTCCTAGAATCCCCTACCATGGGAAATAAATTTGCCGTATCTAATCTGCTCAGGCCTTTTAACATTCAGAACATTTCTGTGAGATTCCCTCTTCATTCTCCTGAACTCCAGGGAATACAGCCCAAGAGCTGCCAGACATTCCTCATACGGTAACCGTTTCATTCCTGGAATCATTCTCGTGAATCTTCTCTGAACCCTCTCCAATGTCAGTATATCCTTTTGAAAATAAGGAGCCCAAAACTGCACACAAGTGTGGTCTCATGAGTGTCTTATGGAGCCTCAACATCACATCCCTGCTCTTATACTCTATACCTCTAGAAATGAATGCCAACATTGCATTTGCCTTCTTCACAACCGACTCAAGCTGGAGGTTAACCTCTAGTTTATCTTGCACAAGGACTCCCAAGTCCCTTTTGCATCTCTGCATTTTGAATTCTCTCCCCATCTAAATAATAGTCTGCCTGTTTATTTCTTCCACCAAAGTGCATGACTGTAGACTTTCCAACATTGTATTTCATTTGCCACTTCTATGCCCATTCCCTTAAACTACCTAAGTCTCTCTGCAGGCTCTGTTTCCTCAACATTACCCGTTCCTCCACCTATCTTTGTATCATCAGCAAATTTAGTCACAAATCTAGTAATACCATAGTCCAAATCATTGACATACATCGTAAAAATCAGCGGTCCCAACACCGATCTCTGTGGAACTCCACTGGTAACTGGCAGCCAGCCAGAATAGGATTCCTTTATTCCCCCTCTTTTTTGCCGACCAGCCAATGCTCCATCCCCACTAGTAACTTTCCTGTAATTCCATGGGCTCTTATCTTGCTAAGCAGCCTCTTGTGCGATACCTTGTAACAGGCCTTCTGAAAATCCAAGTACACCATGTCTACTGCATCTCCTTTGTCTACCCTGCTTGTAATTTCCTCAAAGAATTGCAGTAGGTTTGTTAGGCAGGATTTTTCTTTCAGGAAACCATGCTGGCTTTGGTACTCAGTAATATCATCCCTGACAATCGATTCCAACAACTTCCCAACCACTGATGTCAAGCCAACAGGTCTATAGTTTTCATTCTGCTGCCTCCCACCCTTAAATAGCAGACTAACACTTGCAATTTTCCAGTCATCTGATACAAAGCCAGAAACTATCAATTCTCAAAAGATCATCATTAATGTCTCTGCTATCTCTCCAGCTACTTCCTTCAGAACCCAAGGGTGCATTCTATCAGGGTCCAGGAGATTTATCCACCCTCAGACCTCTAAGCTTCTTGAGCACCTTCTCAGTTGTAATTTTCACTGCACAAACTTCACTTCCCTGACACTCTTGAATGTCCGATATACTGCAGACATCTTCCACTGTGAAGACTGATACAAAATACACATTCAGTTCCTCTGCCATCTCTGCATTTCTCATTACAATATCTCTAGCGTCATTTTGTATTGGTCCTTTATCTACCCTCAACTCTCTTTTACCCTTTATATACTTTTATTTTAAAAAAAAAGCTTTTAGTACCACCTTTGATATTAGTCACCAGCTTCCTCTCATAATTCATCTTTTCCTTCCGAATGACCTTCTTGATTTCCTTCTGCAAGTTTTTAAAAGCGCCCCAATCCTCTATCTTCACACTAGCTCTGGCTTCCTTGTATGTCCTCCCTTTTGCTTTTACTTTGGCTCTGACTTCACTGGTCAGCCACGGTAGTGTCCTCCTTCCCTTTGAAAGTTTCTTCTTAATTGAAATATATCTGTCTTGCACTTCCCTCATTTTTCGCAGAAACTCCAGCCATTGCTGCTGTGCTGTCCTTCCTGCTAGTGTCCCTTAGCTGTCAATCTTGGCCAGTTCTCCCCTCAGGCCATTGTAATTTTCTTTATTCCACTGAAATGCCGACACATTGGATTTTATTTTTTCCCTCTCAACTTTCACAGTGAACTTGATCATATTGTGATCACTGTTCCCTAAGGGTTCCTTAACCTTAAGCTCTCTTATCACCTCCGGATCATTGCACAACACCCAATCCAGCACAGCCGATCCCCTCATTAGCAAAAAGCTTTACAGTGCCAGCAATCAATGAGTTCAATTCCCACTGTCTGAAAGGAGTATGCATGTTCTTTCTGTGGTTGTGTGAGTTTCCTCCAGGTGCTCTGTCGTCTCCTACATTCCAAAAACACACATGTTAGAGTAAGTAAATTGTGGGTATGCTATGTCAGTGATGGAAGCTTGTCAACACTTGCTTAGACATCCGTGGACTGTGGTCACTGATGCAAGCAATGCATTTCACTAGATATTTCAATGTGCATGGGACAAATAAAGCTAATCTTTCTTTTGTAAAGAGCCCTTGAAAGTGAGTCTGTAAGTCATAGAAGAAGTTCAGAGTAACAATGAGTGAAGTTATCCACACTTGTTCAAGAGCTTGATGGTTGCAGGCTAATAACTGTTCCTGAACTTGGTGGTGTGGGACATGAGCATCCTGCTGGATAATGGTAGTGAGGAGGGGGCAAGGCCTGGGCAGTGGTTGACCGCTTCCCTTCCTGAAGAGGCTTGAGGGGCAGTTGTAGAGTTCCCCGGGTGTGGGGAAGACTGAGGGTTTATGGCCTGATCATTATTTTGCCAATAGGTAAAGGAGTTGGGGATGGGTTTGCAAACAGATATACAGGGAGAATGGAAATCAGATGAGCTTACAACTGGAGTGAGTACTTCTGCCAACACCTTGATGTCCACAAAATGCTTGGTTCCCCATTGAAATGTCCTTTGCAAGTTTTTTTTTTAGGTGTACCCACCCATGGTGTAAATGGCATGAAAAGTAAGTTTTTTTGCAGCACACAAATTAGTATATACATTCAACTGGCCACTTCAGAGACTCGGATGGCTAAGTATTTATTTCTAATCTACTTTCCGATTTATCACTATACCTGTAGAGTTTTTTGGCAATGCAATGTTAAATGTTAGGCAGCACTACTAGGAGTGTTGATCGTAATCAAGAATGAAGAATCAGCTTTATTTGCCATGTATGTAGTAGTCATGGGTTTATAGAAACCAGACAAGGTATTGGGGGGGGGGGGGGGGGGGGGAAATTGGCAAAATTTTTCATAGCAGGCTGATATTTCTAAAAAGCAAATGCTCATGGAAAATTGGATACAAATTGGTTCAGTAAGAGGAGGCAGAATTCCAATGTTTCAGTGGAATTCCACAGTACTTTTTGTAATGTAATCTACCATACTTGGGCATGACAAAAATGTTCCAGTGAATCAAGTTTTAAACTGTAGAAATACTCTATACCCAGAAATAAACTCTACCTAATAAAGTGGCCACAATGTGTGTTTCTGGTCTTTGCTGATGTAGCCCATCCACTTCAAGGTTCGTGTTGTGCATTCAGAGATACTCTTCTGCACACTACTGTTGTAATGCATGGTTATTTGAGTTACCACTGCATTCCTATTGTCAGACCGCGCTATCTCGCACTAATGGTCATTCTATGGTCAAAGTCACTTGCATCCCATTCATTCCCCATTCTGATAATCAGTCTGAATAACAACTGAACTTCTTGATCATGTCTGTATGCTTTTATGCATTTGAGTTGCTACCACATGTTTGGCTAATTAGATATTAGCATTAGCAAGCTGGTATATTAAGTGGCCACTGAGTAAAAATAAATATGCATGAAAATAAACACAAGTTACTTGACTCACTTTGCATTGGTATTGTTGCCAGGGGCTGTTCTTGTTCCTTCACGTGGATTATTCTCCTTTCCAGCTCTCTGTGAAGAACTGCTTCATCCGCGGTTCTGTGGTGCGTTACGTGCAGCTCCCGGCTGACGAAGTTGACACACAGCTCCTGCAGGACGCAGCGAGGAAGGAGGCCATGCAGCAGAAGCAGTAAGGTGAACGTGATAGTCCAACGATTCATGGCAGGCCGTGCCCCTGGCTGATGTACAAGACTGCAGTTTCACACAGTGACCCACAATTGCCGAAAGCCAAAAGAAAATTTGAATTCTTGCTTCAACAAGTTGGTCATTTTGTTAAAGTATGGCTTTTAAATTGTTTTTTTTATGACATTCCACAGACATCTGTAGCAAGAAGAAAAGGATAGCGTGTCAAGAATGGCCAGTGGCATCGATGTCTGTCTCCCCCCTCCTTCTGCCTTCTCCCTCAATAACCCTTCCCAACATTCAGCGCCACTGACAGCCACCATCGGGTGTGCATTCTGCAAAATATGTTCATTCACCTGCTATTTTTTTTTTTCCCAACAAATATTTTGAGATTATTTGCAAACTTGTTGAGAGGGGGAGCAGAATTCTTCACCCCTTGGCATCATCATGTCTTTGGAATTTTTTGGTTGAATTTAGTAACGAAATCATGCCCATGAACCGAGCGGGATGTTTTCCAGCGTGGTTGCACATGTTCCACTTTCTTTAAAGGAGTTTGCGTGAGCACATTGCTTGTCATGGCTGCAGCTGCTCCTGGGGAATCAGAATGCAAGCGCAAAGCCGGGCAACTATGTTGTGCAGCCTCTGCCAATCAACAGAACTACAAGGAAATCACGTGTTTATTTACATGGGGCTTGTTTCTTGAGCAAGCATGTGGAATTATGTGGGTTTGTTTCTGTTAATGCAGTTGAAAGTGCAACCAGAAAAAGTGTTGTAATATTTTTTTGTATGGTGTATGGGAACTAATTTAACATGAGGCCCAAGTGTATACTTGCCTGGAGCTTGCAGTCCTTGCACTGTAAATATTAAACAAAGCGAGTTTTGTGCCAAATGAAGCATGGAGCAGCTTTGTTTCTTTACTGCACCACCTTCTGCTGTAACGTCACCTTAATTAAAGCAGAGTTTACAAAATGGTAGACCACTTTTATTTTGGTGGTACTGGAGACAAAGCTTTTGCGCAGTTTGTGGGTGGCGTGGTAGGGTTGTGCTATTACAGTGCTAGGGTTCAATTCTTGCCACTCTCTCTGTAAGGAGTTCATACATTCCCCCCATGACTGGGTTTCCTCTGACATTCTGTAGATGTACGGGTTGGGGTAATGAGTTGTGGGCATGTTATGTTGGAGCAAGAAATGTGCTGATGTTTGCAGGCTGCTCCTGGTACAACCCTTGCCGATTTTGATTTGACATAAATTTCATATTTCATTGTTAATGTGACTTTCTTTAAACATGTTTACAAACCTGTTTAGAGACAGAGCAGGGACACAAGCCAAGCTACCCAATTACATTAACTTAGTACCCTGCATGCATCATGCGGAGAACACAAAAACTCCTTACACATAGTGGTGGCAATTGTGAAAATGTGGGACACCTCCCTCTCCCTTTGCCAGGGAGAGACAGAACCTGTGGGTTGCCAGATGCCGGATGAATTGCGATAGTCTTTGGGGTAACTGCAAGGTCTGTGTTTTTGCTATCGCTTAGCTCACGCTTGCGCTTGGTAGCGGGTGTGCTTTTGTTTTGTCGGGGGGAGGGGGATTGTTGCTCACTGCTGCTTATGCGTGGGGGTGAGCTGTTGGGGGGGACTTTGGGGTTCTCGCGTTTAACTGTTCATTGTTTGGGGCACTTCTATTTTCATGGATGTTTTGCGAAGAAAAAGCATTTCAGGATGTATATTGTGTACATTTCTCTGACATTAAATTGAACCTGGGCTGCTAGCACTGGTGACGTAAAATGATGTGCTAACTGCTGTACTACTGTGCTGGCTGATCAGGTGATGAGATGCCAGGACTGAAGCTGTGCACGTGTTCAACCCTGGCCACTCCTTTCAGCAGATGGTGCCTGAAGTGATAGACCAAACTACGTGGAGGGTGAATAGTACAACTACTGACGGAGACCGCTCACCTGTGAACCTTTCAGGCGTTGTATCTTCAGCAGTGGTGCCTGACGCAAGGGCCATCCGCCCACTCGCTCGCTCTGCTCTCGCTTCTCACCACAGCTGAAAATTTAAAAGGGGGCTTGAGGGGCAACTTTTCACACAGATGGTGGTGGGTATATAGAACATAGAACTGTAAAGGCCAATGATGTGCTGAACTTTTAACCTACTCCAAGATCAATCTAGCCCCTCCCTCACACATAGCTCTAATTTTCTGCCATCCATGTGCGCATTGAAGAGTCTCTTAAATGTCCCCAATGTATCTGCCTTTACCACCACCACTGGTGGAATGAACTATCAGAGGAAAGAGTTGAAGTGGGTATATTGAAAGACATTTAGACAGATTCATGGATAGGAAGAGTTTAAAATGATACAGCACTGTGCAAAGGTCTCAATTACCCTAGCTTTACATGCTGTATATGCCTATGACCTTTGCACAGTACTGTATTTGTCAACGTAGATCAGAGATCAAGCTTGTAAACCTCGAGAAAACAAGATGTTTGGAATGGTGGGGGTGGTTGCCATGGGAGGGGTGTGGGACAGGTGGTAGAGAAGCAGCTGGAGATGGGCTGTGTTGTGGGCACCAGGCAAGGTCATTTGATTCCAAACAATCAATTTATTGATCATTACCTCTGATCCCTCCTGCTCCCTCTCCTCTTCACAATAGGGTGTCATATCAGAATAGGGTTTATCATCACTCACACCTCCATGAATTTTGTTTTTTGTTTTTGGTGACAGCAATACATAAAAGTGCTACAGTACTATGCAAAAGTCTTAGGCAACCTAGCTATATACATAAATAGGATTAGCTCAGGCAGGTAACTTGGACAGTAAAGATGAAATGAGTTTGTACTACATGACTCTAAGAGGAATTCATATAACCATGTAACAATTACAGCATAGAAGCAGGCCATCTCGGCCTTTCTAGTACGTGCCGAACTCTTACTCTCACCTAGTCGCACCAACCTGCACTCAGTCCATAAACCTCCATTCCTTTCCTGTCCATATATCTATCCAATTTAACTTTAAATGACAACATCGTATCTGCCTCAACTACTTCTGCTGGAAGCTCATTCCACACAGCTACCACTCTCTGAGTAAAGAAGTTCCCCCTCATGTTACCCCTAAACTTTTGCCCTTAAACTCTCAACTCATGTCCTCTTGTTTGAATCTTCCCCACTCTCAATGGAAAGAGCCTATCCACGTCAACTCTATCAATCCCCCTCATAATTTTAAATACCTCTATCAAGTCCCCCCTCAACCTTCTACACTCCAACGAATAAAGACCTAACTTGTTCAACCTTTCTCTGTAACTTATGAGATGAAACCCAGGCAACATTTTAGTAAATTTGGAGCTCAAAAGTATTCTTTAAAAAAAAAATAAATTACTTTCGGTAATTGAATGCTTCATGAATTAAAATCGATGTTAAGGCTGTTGCACTCCCTGTTCAATGTAAATTTGTTATCAAAGTACAGATATATCACCATCTATTACCTTGAGATACATTTTGCAGGCACTTAAAGGAAATTAAAGGAATACAATAGAATTTATGAAAAACTACATGACAAAGACTGACAAATATCCAGTGCACGAGCGGATGAACTGCAAACAGTAAAAAAAAATAATACAGAGAACGTGAGTTGCAGAAGCCTTGAAAAGGTTGAGGTCAGTAATCAGCTCTTAGTATTGTTGACATTGAGTGATGTTGCAATCCCTGAAATTCTTCATTTTGTTATTCCGAAGCAGGTGTTTTTTGTATAAGGTTTTCTCCAGATAGCCATGAAACGCAGAAAATCATAGGAGTAGTTGAAAGAAAGACATCAATCCTCCTGCCATCTAGTTGTAATCCTCCCTCCCCCTGCAGAAGAAAATAAAACTTAACAGTTCACCCACATGGAGAAACAACAAGAACATCGAACTCCAAACCCCTAGCCCACCAGTCAGCAACAAGAAAGAATAGGCAAGAACATGAGAGAAAAATGTAGGACCGAAAGAGGCCAATCTGAACTACAGTTAGTTTGAACTACAGTCCAATCAGTCAATCTCAGAAGTTTGATAACATCTCCGTGAGTACCAGGACCCAGCAACAACTTGAACCAGCGGCCCCTCAGAGGGCAGCGACACAAACCAACGTGTCTTGCATCTTTTGTATCTAGGAAACAGTTTGAAGGACTGTGGGCCAAACAGGAGCAGATGAGACTAGCTCACTGCACAGCGATGGCTTTTAAATATTGCTAATGTGCCCGAATACTTTGGTGAGATGGCACGTTTAAAGGTTGTAGTACCCATTGTCACTTCTGGTACTTTCCATATCCCCTCTACCTTCCGTGCAAAAAAGTTGTCCCTTGGATTCTGCAAGTCTTTCCCCTCTCAGCTTAAACCTATGCCCCCTCCTGTATATGTACTTCTGTTTTCAGTTAGGTTTCAATAGGTACATTTAATATACAATACACATCCTGAAATTCTTTTTCTTCAGGAGAGCCCCAGAGAATGAATGACAGTTACCCATTAGAACCCCAAAGCCAAGCCCCCCCACCACTCACCCATCCCACACACAAGCAGCACCAAGGCAACAAACTCCCCACTCCCACCAGAAAAAAAGCATCAGCGCCCTCCACCAAGCACTCAAGCGTCAATAAAGACAGGTTTGCAGAACCCAATTTATATATAGTTAGAGTGCCCGGGAGCCTTCATGAGACCACACTTAGAGTATTGTGCGCAGTTCAGATCATCCAATTGTAGGAATGATGCTATTAAGCTGGGAAGGATGTAGAAGAGATTCTCCAGGATGTTGTCGGGACTGAGGCTCGAATTAAAAGGAGAGGCTGGGACTTGTTTCTCTGGAGCATCTGAGGGTGACCTTAACATGGTTTACAAAATGTGGGGCATAGGTAAAGAGGCCACAATCTTTTTCCCAGGGTACATAAGAAATAGGAGCCATCTGGCCCGTCGAGCCTGCTCCACCATTCAATAAGATCATGGCTGATTTGGCCATGGACACATCTCCACCTACCTGCCTATTCCCCATAAGCCTTAACTCCCCTACTATGCAAAAATCTATCCAACCTTGTAGGGGAATCTAAAACTAAAGATGGAAGATCTGAACTGCGCACAATACTCGCAAGTGTGTTGACTGAGGCACTCAGACATATTAACAACATATAAAAACCAGCTACACAAGTAGTTAGAGGGGATAGGTTTAGGGTGATAAGGGAAAGACTTGAAAGGACCTTGAGGGACAACCCTTTTGCAGAGAGTGGTAGGTAAAATGGAACGAGTTGCTAAGGCAAGTGAACAAGGTACAATGACAACATTTCAAAGACATTTGGACGGTTTCATGGATAGGAGGGATTATTTGGATTTGGGCCAAATGAGGACCAATGGGACTAGCTCAGATTAACTTAGACAACATGGGGCAAAGGACATGTTCCCATTCTTGTGTACCTGACTTAAGAGCAATGCAATATTGAAAAGGAAAATTACTTTATATAAAAAAGGAAACTTGAAAACTTCTTCAATTAACATTAACGATTTGCTCTGTGACCATAAGACATAGTAGCAGAAATTCGGCTCATTGAGTTTGCTCAATGGCTGATTTGTTTTCTCTCTCAACCCCATCCTCCTGCCTTCTCCCTGTAATCTTTGATGCCCAGACTAATCAAGAACTTATTAACTTCTGCCTTAAATATACCCAAATGACTCGTCTTCCATGGCTGTCTGTGGCAATGAATTCCACAGATTCACTTCCCACTGCCTAAAATTCCTTCTTGCCTCTGTTCTAAAGAAACGTCATTTGGTCCTGGACGCTCCCACTATAGGAAACATCCTCTCCACGCCCAATCTACCTTGGGTTTCAGTAAAGTCCCTTTTCGTTTTTCTAAAATCCAGTGAGTACCTGACCAGAGCTATCAAAAGCTCCTCATGTTAACCTTTTCATTCTCAGGATTATTCTTGTGAACCTCCTCTGGACCATCTCCAAAGCCAGCACGTCCTTTCTTAGACAAGGGGTCTAAAACTGTGAACCTTTCTTTGGAACTGACGACTGCTGAAGGGAAAATGTCATTTCCAGTACACACGTGTAAAGGAGAACGAAATTATTGTTATTCCGGATTTGCTGCAGCACAATAACAAAAACACAATAAATATGAATACATAATTTGCGTAAATTGTTTGTACGCCCATAAAGTACACGAGTGTCTGTACATAAGGTGACTGACTGGAAATGGTAAAGTAGTGGTGGTTGAGGGCATGGAGTGGTCAGTTCGTGGCTGGAGGTGTTGATCAGCCTTGCTGCTTGGGGAAAGTAACTGTTTCCATCCAGAACATTTTGCCTTTTGTTTTTCACCGAAACGCAATGAAATTCTGCCCAGGGGAACTGAATGAACTCTAGAAACCGGAGAGCGTGGCGAATTTGCGTTGCTTGAGGCTGAAGGAACGCGTTGCAAAGCAAACACGAACGCTGTCAGTCACCGTCAGAGCGTCGTTCAAATGGGGACGCGGAGGCTCCCCGCCGTCAGAGGAAGGGAAGCGGGCTGTCGAGCCGCAATGTCCTTCCACCTTCTGCAGCTGTCAGAGCAGGACAAGCTCGCCCTGGTGGGGAAGCCCCTTTTCAAGGTGATCGGGTCCCTAGTGGTGGCGACCATTTTCTGGGGCTTGCAAGAAATGGCGGAGATCGGTTGCCAGTGTCCCTGGCTCGATGTCTACAACCAGGTCTATGGCATCTCCTTCCTTTTCGTGCCCGCGGTGGTGCTCACCCTGCTGAGCGTATTCCTGCATCGGGAATGCCTAATGTGCTGTAGATGTGAACGGAGAGACGTTGCCAAACGCATCGAGGACTCGGCTGGCCCCGAGTTTCGCCACCAGCGCTCTGGGTCGTGGCAGCTAATTGCGTTCCTCAAGGTCTTCTACCACGGCTGGGTGTGGGTTATCGTGGTGCTCCTGGACGGGGACTGTTACGCCTGCATCCACTACTTCCTCAGACTTCCTTCCAACCAAGCCGTGATGGGCCACTCAGACACTTCCCAGGGTCGAGAGCCGCCGAAGGACGACTCGGAACTAATCCGCATCTTGAAGTTTGAGTCCCGGGTGAGTTGCTCTTTTCTTTTTGCTGAGCACAACATTAAAAATTTACGCCACACATGTCATGTACCATCTCACCCCGGCAATAATAGTCACTCCCTCATGAGTGAAGCTACTTTACCATAGATAAATCTAGAATTAAAAGCTTACTGTCACCATAATTCATTAGACACATTTACATTTAGTTTTTAATTCAGATTCATTTATTCAATCACGTGTACGTGGAAACATACCGTAAAATGCGTCGTTTGTGTGAACAACCAACACAACCCAAGAATGTGCTGGGGGCAGCCCGCAAGTGCCGTCGCAAATTCCAGTCCTGCCCGCAATGTTCAGCAGAACAAGACAAGGACACAACATCAAAACACACACACTCTCACTCTCACACTCTCACTCTCTCTCTCTCTCTCTCTCTCTCTCTCTCACTCACACACACACACACACTCACACTCACTATCTCTCACACACACACTTTCACTCTCTCACACACACTCACTCTCTCTCACACACACTCTCTCACTGTCTCACTATTTCTCTCACACACACACTCACTCTCTCACACACACACACACTCTCTCTCACTATCTCTGTCACACACACTGTCTCTCTCACTGTCTCACTCTCTCTATCACATTCTCTCTCTCTCTCTATCTCACTCTCCCTCTCTCTCTCTCCTCTCTCTCACACACACACACACACTCTCTCTCACTGTCTCACTCTCTCTCTTTCATTCTCTCTCTCACTGTCTCACTCTCTCTCTCTCTCTCTCTCTCTCTCTCTCTCTCTTTCTCTCTCACTATCTCACTCTCCCTCACTCTCTCTCCTCTCTCACACACACAGTCCTCCAACTTCGGGACAGGCCTCCAGGGGACTCGCAACATCTTAGCTTCTGATCCTATTACCGATGTAAACCGGTCTTTGCAGGAACTGCTCAATTAATTAGTTTTTTTTTCTACTCCCACCGGCCGTACAACGTCCCCACACATCAGAATTTAGCCAGTCGTAAGGACAAAAGATTCTGCAGATACTGGAACAAGATACACAAAATACAGGTGGAACTCAGCAGGTCAGACAGCATCGATGGAAATGAACAAACAGTCGACGGTTCGGGCCGACAACCTTCTTCAGACTAGAAAGCAAGGGGAAGAAGGTGGGGAAGGGGAAGGAGCACAGTCTAAAAGGTGACAGGTAAAGGCGTGGTGGTGGGGGGGGGAAGCTGGGGAGGTGGATGGTGAGAAACTGAGAGCTGAAGGGCTGGAGACGAAGTAATTTCGATGGAAGAATGTTGGAGTTGAATCTCCTCATGTCGAGGTTTTGATCAGATTACAAAAGCTCGCAGTTTTCCCCCTCTCCCACACATTCACTGACCCTCACACATTCATAATATACAGAAGGACTTGATTGGCTCCCATTCACTAGCCTCAACATCTATTAAGCGGCCGCAGTATGTTCCCACGAGAAAATGTTACTAACTTAACTACCCCAATAGCGTCTACCAATTTTCTATATGTCGCTAAACGAGTCCGTTTCGGCACATCATGTTTCACCGAATGACTTAATCGCCCCTCTCCGCCAAAGGCACACATTCCCATCAATTTACAACGGCAAATAAGCCTACCGATTTCCCTCTCTTTTTGGGGGGGGATGTGGGGTATTGACTCTGCCTGGTGCACCTATGTGTCTCCCAACCTCTCCCTCCAAGATGTGCAAGAGCGGGGGGCGCACGGGAAAACGGCCGATCGCAAATTCCGCTTAAAGTCCAATACCAAACTGAGCTGGAAATATATCTTTGGACCTTCGTCGGTGCAGAGTTTAAACCCTTTGGCCTCAAACCCGACAGCTGGAGTACTTTCAAGAGAGATTTTCGAAAGTGAATTATAGACAATAGACAATAGGTGCAGGAATAGGCCATTCGGCCCTTCCAGCCAGCACCGCCATTCACTGTGATCATGGCTGATCATCCACAATCAGTATCCAGTTCTTGCCTTATTCCCATAACCTTTGATTCTGCTATCTTTAAGAGCTCTATCCATCTCTTTCTTGAAAACATCCAGAGACTTGGCCTCCACAGCCTTCTGGGGCAGAGCATTCCATATATCCACCACTCTCTGGGTGAAAAAGATTTTCCTCAACTCCGTTTTAAATGGCCTACCCCTTATTCTTAAACTGTGGCCTCTGGTTCTGGACTCACCCATCAGCGGGAACATGCTTCCTGCCTGCAGCGTGTCCAATCCCTTAATAATCTTATATGTTTCAATAAGATCCCCTCTCAGCCTTCTAAATTCCAGAGTATACAGGCCCAGTCGCTCCAATCTTTCGACATATGACAGTCCTGCCATCCCGGGAATTAACCTTGTGAACCTGCGCTGCGCTCCCTCAATAGCAAGAATGTCCTTCCTCAACTTTGGAGACCAAAACTGCACACAGTACTCCAGGTGTGGTCTCACCAGAATGTTTAATTTCCATTTCTATTTGTAAATAGGCACTGTCAGCGATGTCAGAGCCCCATAAAATTAAGACACAATGCCTTTTCCACGCTAACACGTTCTGGGTATCAACGTTTCTCATACGTTCTGCAGCCTTACATAATGGCATGAAGTTTGGCAGCTGACAAAGACACTAACTTTAACCTCTCACACAACCAGAGCCAATGTTCCATTAGAAAAGATGGGTTGGGTTGGCGGGATCTTGGTGTGTCCATGCATAATTTGTTTAAAGACTTGTAGGGAGGGGGCAGTTTCCGTGCAGAATAATACAAAATTTTTTTTTTTGCCTTATGCAAGTTAAAGGAGAATGCTGCATGCCGTTTGTGAACTTTAGCGATCTCTCCATTACTTTAGGATTTAAAATATCTGGTGCATCAATCACGATCATTTAATTGGCAGGTTAGTCAGGGCGTAAAAGGCTACGGGGAGAAGGCAGAAGAATATGAAGAAATGGATCAGCCTTGACAAAATGGCGGACCAGAGTCGATGGGCCGAACGGTCTATTTCTGCTCCTATGTTTTATGGTCTGAGATTAAAAAAATAGCTTTACTTGTATTTTAAAACATCGAAGCATACAGTGAAATGCATTGTCTGCATCGTAACCACAGTCCAAGGACCAAGCAAGTTTCGCCATACTTCCGGCGCCAAGAAAGCATGCCGAAAACTTACTAAGCCTAACCTTAACATCTTTGGAATGTGTGAGGAAACAGAGCCCAAAATGTCGACATTTTATTCCTATCTATAGATGCTGCCTGATTTGCTGAGTTCCTCCAGCACTTTATGTGTATTATTCTAGGATTTTCTGTGTTTTTTAAAAAAATTCAGATTTCTAGCGCCTGCATGTTTTCGCTATTTCCATTCAGTTGAAAGTCACTGACTTCCTCCGGTGTTTGGCTTATCACGTTTCCTGATTAAGTTCCCCGGGTATTTCCCTTCTCCTCTGCCCTGCAGCTTATCGGACTGAGCCTCCTGCTGGTACTGGTGGCCATCGCGGTTTGCATCAGCTGCTGCCACGTGTCGCGCTGTTGCGGAAAGCCTTACTACTGGTGGGAGTATCAGCAAATGTACATTGAGGAGACGGAGAGGATCGTGCTTCACAATCTAAAAGAGAGTGCGAGCCGGAGAGCCGAGCACAACTTTAACAACGAAACCAGTGCCTTCGCTGACGGCGTGCAAGGTGCCTGGGAGCACATTTCCTCTGCCGGTTTTACAAAAATCGATTACCCGGCCGACTTCAGAGTCATTCCCAGCGAAAGTGATCCAGACTCCCGAAGTGACCGTCTGTCAGCTGGCGACGTGGTGGAAACAGCACACAAGGGCGGAAGCGAAGGCCAAATGGACCATGGCTCTGATCATGGAGAGCCGGGTCTGAACTGCAGACTGGGGCAGGTGTTATCTTTGGAGAACGGGGGATGTGCACGTTGTTTAAATGGACATACGGGAAACACTGGCGGGGAAGAAGATCCGGGTAAACTGGGGTGGAAAAACAGGCTGCAAGGTCCCTTACAAAGGATAAAGAAACAACTACACAAGGCGGTGGGAAGGGCTTTAAAGAAATACCAAGGACTCAATGGCAAGGCAAAGGAACCCCGTTCTAGGTAATTAAGACACGTTTAAACAAAATGTACACGCCTAAGGATTTTAAAGATTTATCAGTTGTGACTAAACGAAACCGCTCTATCGAAATACTGTATTGGCAATGTGGACAATCTCGCCCTCTGCAAAGATTGAGGGACGAAATTGCAGGTAATGGTCGGAAATTTTCTTTGTCTCTAGTTAAGTAATTGCAGCCCATTGTAAATCTGTTACGAATCAATGTAACATAATATGAAAGCGGGCCTGGATGAGGACACCAATGAATTCAGTAGCCGATTAATTTCGTGCATGCCTGTCCACTATTTATAACATAATAAATATTAGAAAATAATAAAATCAAAACCGATATTTTTCAAATTCCATAACAAATCCGTTTTAAATCATGTCAGGTAAATAAAAATTACTCGGCAAACATGAGTGAATACCTTGCCCCGCTTTTTCTTCCGGTTGTCGAGGGAACGGCATGATCTAACTTGAGGTTCAATGGACCCTAAAGAAACCATTCGCGGGAAAAGCAAATAAAATTAAAGCATTTTGAAAGCATGATTTTTATCAATTAACTCATTGAACTAGTTTTTTGAATAGAGCATTTGGCCGTCGTGAATTTTCAGAAAATTGCATTGTTTGTCTTTGATCAGGCGCTGTCGTTTGACTCCAGGAGTCGATGCTCGAGTACGTTATTACTCATACTGTAGGTATAGCCGCTGTTTGGACTGGATGAGTGGCTCTTAAAAGAGCCGTTTGGCGATTTAATCGCATCTCTCAAGGGTAAGCTACTTGGAGCTGGTATATTTGGTGACGGCTTTCGTGCCTTCAGAGACGGCGTGTTTGGCCAGTTCCCCAGGAAGCAGAAGACGGACGGCGCTCTGGACCTCTCGGGAGGAGATGGTCTGACGACGGGTGTAATGCACCAGACGGGAAGCCTCGGACGCAATACGCTCGAAGATGTCGCTGACGAATGAGTGGATGACACTCATGGCCTTGGAAGAAATACCAGTGTCTGGGTGAACCTGCTTCAGTACTTTGTAGATATAGATGCTGTAGCTCTCCTTCCTGCTCTTCCTGTGCTTCTTATCGCCTTTCCTGCTCATTTTCATAGCAGTTTTCTTAGAGCCCTTTTTCGAAACGGCGCCTTTACCTCCGCCTGCCGTAACGCTGGTAGTACCCGAAACAGTAGTTGGCATTGTGTAACTCTTGCTGACTTACACACCAAAAATCAAGCAATACGCAATCGGCTGCTTCTCTCTTATATATACAGAGCTATGCAAATAATCAAAGCACGATGCAAATGAAGGATGGCAGATTGTCCGTTCCGATTGGTTACTTTGTACAAACCTCTGAACGGACGTGCTCTGGTGTCACTACTTCACCCGCCCGATAGCGTTTGCTTTGCAAGAAATTCGGTGTGAAAGAATCTCAGGAGAGAGAGAGAGAAAAATTAAGGTAATGTTTAGGACGAAAATACAACCCCTGACCATCTTTACAATGAATTAACATTACAAATAACAGAAATACTAACATTGGGAGATACTAACATTTCTCATGATTGGGGGATGAAAACGTTTTGTTTAAATCGATGGCCTTTTTCATGAATTGAGAATGTTTGGAGAGAAAATTGGGATAAGATGAGGAATAGTGAGGGGGCTGTGGGTGAGGAGAAAGAAGGGAGCAAAAAAGGAGTAGTTAAGTCAAAAGAGATCAAACCAACAAAGGAGTATTTTCAGCATTTTCTATTTTATTTCAGAATCTAGCAACTGCAATACTTTGTTTTACGATGAATTTTAATTAAATCTGCGTAATGGAAAGATACGACAGTAACCAATTCACATTGCTTAGACAGAAAATACAACAAAGGACAATACCTAATAAATAAAAACTGTACATTGTCTTCTCTGTCTGCTTATCGCCCCGCTGGAGTTGACTACGGGATATGGAATCATAAAGCAACGGCCCTTTGGCCAAACATGCCGATACTGGCTTGTGATGGTGTGCTGCAATTTGTCATAGATGCTACTTTCCCTGCATTTTTTCCCTCTATTCAAATCCCTTTTGGAAGTTGCAATCAAACTCAGGTCATTTATCGCCTGAAGGGCCGCAACGTGTCTTATGATTCGGCCAGGTAGCTTCTGTGCAGAGGATACTGATGATGAATTCTGAAGAAGGGACATATTGGAAATATTTAAAAACGCAAACACGAGGAAATCTGCAGATGCTGGAAATTCAAGCAACACACACACACAGCAGCATTTTGTGTGTGTTGCTTGGAAATATTTAGTTAGTTAATCTCCGTCTGCGTCATTAACTCTCTAATCAATACAGACTAAGTGCTCTTTTAGACGGTCCCTGCTAAATTTGTGACAGTTCGCGTCACTGCCTCTCCAACCAATACAGTTAAAGTTCTTCAGAAACCCCCTACTAAAATTAATGCAAGCTCAAAATATTGCGAAGGCTGTACTGGCAATATGGGCAATCTTGCCCTCTGCAAAGATTGAGAAGGTCGAAATTGCAGGAACTGGTCGGAAATTTTCTTTCTCTAGTTAAGTAATTGCAGCCCATTGTAAATCTGTTACGAATCAATGTAACATAATACGACAGCGGACCTGGATGAGGACATCAATGAATTCAGTAGCCGATTAATTTTGCGCATGCCTGTCCACTGCTATTTATAACATAATAAATATTATAAAATAATAAAATCAAAACCGATATTTTTCAAATTCCATACCAACAAATCCATTTTAAATCATACGTCAGGTAAATAAAAATCACTCAGCAAACATAAGTGAATACCTTGCTCCGCTTTTTTTTCCGGTTGTCGAGGGAACGGCATGATCTAACTTGAGGTTCAATGGACCCTAAAGAAACCATTCGCACGAAAAGCAAGGCATTTTGAAAGCATGCTTTTTATCTATTAACTGACGGAACTGCATAGTTTTTTAAATAGCATTTGGCCGTCGTGAATTTTCAGAAAATTGCATCGTTTGTCTTTGATCGGGCGCTGTTATTTGACTCCAGGACTCGATGCTTAAATATGTATTACTCATACTGTAGGTATAGCCGCTGTTTGGACTGGATGAGTGGCTCTTAAAAGAGCCGTTTGGCGATCTAATCGCATCTTTCAAGGGTAAGCTACTTGGAGCTGGTATATTTGGTGACGGCTTTCGTGCCTTCAGAGACGGCGTGTTTGGCCAGTTCCCCAGGAAGCAGAAGACGGACGGCGCTCTGGACCTCTCGGGAGGAGATGGTCTGGCGACGGGTGTAATGCACCAGACGGGAAGCCTCGGACGCAATACGCTCGAAGATGTCGCTGACAAATGAGTGGATGACACTCATGGCCTTGGAAGAGATACCGGTGTCTGGGTGAACCTGCTTCAGTACTTTGTAGATATAGATGCTGTAGCTCTCCTTCCTGCTCCTCCTGCGCTTCCTACTGCCTTTCCTGCTCATTTTCATAGCAGTTTTCTTAGAGCCCTTTTTCAAAAAGGCGCCTTTACCTCCGACTGCCGTGACGCTGGTAGAACCCGAAACAGCAGTTGGCATTGCGTAACTCTTGCTGACTTACACACCAAAAATCAAGTAACACGCAATCGGCTGCTTCTCTCTTATATATACAGAGCTATGCAAATAATCAAAGCACGATGCAAATGAAGGATGGCAGATTGTCCGTTCCGATTGGTTACTTTGTACAAATTTCTGGATGGACTGACTCTGGTGTCACTACTTCACCCGCCCGATAGCGTTTGGGAATGCGAGAGCAAGAGAGAGAGGGAAAAACATTTTAAAATAATGTTTAGGACGAAAATACACCCCCTGACCGTCTTTACAGTGAGCTAACATTACAAATAAAAGAAATACTAACATTGGGAGATGAAAACACTTTGTTTAAATCGATGGCCTTTTACATGAATTGAGAATGTTTGGAGAGAAAACTGGGTTAAGATGAGGAATAGTGAGGGGGCTGTGGGTGAGGGGAAAGAAGGGAGCAAAAAAGGAGCAGTTAAGTCAAGAGAGATCAAACCAGCAAAAGAGTACTTTCAGCATTTTCTGTTTTATTTCAGAATCTAGCAACTGTAATACTTTGTTGTACGATGAATTTTAATTAAATCTGCGTAATGGAAAGATACGACAGTAACCAATTCACAGTGCTTAGACAGAAAATACAACAAAGGACAATATTTAATAAATAAAAACTGTACATTGTCTTCTCTCTGTCTGCTTATCGCTCCACTGGAGTTGACTACGGATATGGAATTACAAAGCAACGGCCCTTTGGCCAATCATGACGATACTGGCTTGTGATGGTGTGCTGCAATTTGTCATAGATGCTACTTTCTCTGCATTTTTTCCCCTCTATTCAAATCCTTTTTGGAAGTTACAATCAAACTCATGTCATTTATCGCCTGAAGGGTATCAACGTGTCTTATGATTCGACCAGGTAGCTTCTGTGCAGAGGATACTGATGATGGATTCTAAAGAAGGAACATATTGGAAATATTCAGTTAGTTAATCTCCTCCGTCTGCGTCATTAACTCTCTAATCAATAGACTAACTGCTCCTTTAGACGATCCCAACTAAATTTGTGACAGTTCGCGTCACTGCCTCTCCAACCAATACATTTTTATCAATTAACTCACTGAACTACAAACATCCAGTTTTTTTAAATAGAGCATTTGGCCGTCGTGAATTTTCAGAAAATTTCATTGTTTGTCCTTGATCAGGCCTGTCGTTTGACTCCAGGAATCGATGCTTAAATATGTATTACTCATACTGTAGGTATAGCCGCGTTTTGGACTGGATGAGTGACTCTTAAAACAGCCGTTTGGCGATTTAATCGTATCTTTCAAGGGTAAGCTACTTGGAGCTGGTATATTTGGTGACGGCTTTCGTGCCTTCAGAGACGGCGTGTTTGGCCAGTTCCGCAGGAAGCAGAAGACGGACGGCGCTCTGGATCTCTCGGGAGGAGATGGTCTGGCGACGGGTGTAATGCACCAGACGGGAAGCCTCGGACGCAATACGCTCGAAGATGTCGCTGACGAATGAGTGGATGACACTCATAGCCTTGGAAGAAATACCAGTGTCTGGGTGAACCTGCTTCAGTACTTTGTAGATATAGATGCTGTAGCTCTCCTTCCTGCTCCTCCTGTGCTTCTTATCGCCTTTCTTGCTCATTTTCATAGCAGTTTTCTTAGAGTCCTTTTTCGAAACGGCGCCTTTACCTCCGCCTGCCGTAACGCTGGTAGAACCTGAAACAGCAGTTGGCATTGCGTATATCTTGCTGACTTACACACCAAAAATCAAGCAATACTCAGTCCGCTGCTTCTCTCTACAGAGCTGTGTAAAAATCAAAGCACGATGCAAATGAAGGATGGCAGATTGTCCGTTCCGATTGGTTACTTTGTGCAAACCTCTGAACGGACGTGCTCTGGTGTCACTACTTCACCCGTCCGATAGCGTTTGCTTTGTAAGAAATTCGGTGTGAAAGAATCTCAGGAGAGAGGGAGGGAGAGAAAGAGGGAGAGAGAGAGAGAGGGAGGGAGGGGGAGGGGGAGAGGGAGAGATCACGGCCTCTCTAACCAATACAGTTTAAATCCTTCAGAAACCCCCTACTAAAATTACTCCAAGCTCAAAATATTGCGAAGGCTGTGACTGGAAACATATCCGAGAATACTGTAAATATTAAAGTTGTTTAGGAATATTCAGGTTTTTCGGTAATCGATCTTAGGGTAATAAAAGTGATGTTGCTAGTAGATCTGCTGCCTCGTAGTTCTAGAGACCCAGGTTCAATCCTGGCCTTTCGAAATCGATGAGGATTTTATATATTCTTCGCTTCACTGCACGAGATCTCCCCCTCCCCCTCCCCCGGTGATCCTGTTTCCTCCAATGTGCCAAAGACATTGGTACATTAATTGGTCACTGGAAATTGCCCTCGTCATAAGTAGTCGAAAGAATTGAAGGGAATTTAGAGCAAAGAGTGGAGAAAATCGTGAGATTGGTTTAGGATTAGTGTAAATTTGTGCTTGGTGGTTAGCATGAAAATGATGTATTCAAGAATCATTTCAATTTGTGCGACTCCTTAAACTGAACCATTAACGTCATCAATTTATTAGGAACACGCACAAAATGCTGGAGGCGGCATCTATGGAAAAGAAGGTACATACAACGTTTGGGCCGAGACCCTTAGCTTCATTTTTAGAGCCGTTTTCATCGTATGAGCTTTGTCCTGTGAAATCTAGGCAGTTTGGGCTTGTACTCCTTAACGCTCAGATGAATGGGAAATAACCATATCGAAATATACAGTATCTTTCACAGGGTAGATGCTGAGTTATTACTTGTGGGAATCACGAAGTTTTCTGTGGCTGGGCATTTAATAGAGCTACGCACAATCTTCAGCACAACGCTTCTCTGAAATCCTCTGAGGGTGGAGGCCAAATATTTAACTACATAAAGATCAGAATTATAGTGAGCTTGCACAGAATATAGTGAATGGTGACGTAAGTTTGAGTAAACTGGGCATATTTATTTTGGTTTCGTATATTTTATTGCTTTAAATGTGCTTCTTCCTATAGAAATGTATCTGTAACCCATAGGGCAATTTCTGTGCGAAAGAGACAGTGGCTCTTAAAAGAGCCGTTTTGGCGTTCATTCTTGGATATGTTTCCGCTTCGGAGCTTTGCTCTTCTCGGCCGTGTTGCCGACCGTCAGAAGACGGGGCATTTTTAGACACCTCCCTGGCTGTTTACCCTTGGGAACTGTCGCCTTGCCGGTTCGTCTCTTATGAGCACCGGCCTTGGTTCATAGGCTTTACTCTGCGAAGGGCGTTCTTCCTCCAGGGCTTGCGCACCGCACCCTTAACTTTCGAGGTGGGCGCACCACGTTTTCGGGTCTGGAAGGACTTACCCGCCGCCCCTTTAACTACCTGGAGCTGCCAGTTGATCTTGAAAGAACCCGAGGCCCCCGTGCCAGCCGTTTGCACCAACATGCCATCAGCCACCAGGTTCCGAACCATTTGATTCACCCGTGAATTGATGCGGGGCACATCGTAACCGGCGGCCGACAGCGCCTTCTTGACGGCGAGCAGGGAGACACCGTGGCGTTGATTGGACAGCGTCCATGATGTGCCCGGCCACGGTCGACGGATTCCCTTACCGGGACGTGGGCGATTCTCCTTTCGCTTTGCCTTGCTGCCTCGGGGCTGCTGACCCGCAGCCATTAGCAAAGGTGCGAGTGGCGCATCCACAGAGCTTACAGACGCCACACCGACGCCGCCTAACCGGGGCCACCACCGAACCCGTCCGGCGGCAGCGGCCTCTTATCAGCCCTCAAAGCGGACGCCATGGAAACAACTCCACGGTGCCACGTGGCCGAATGTCACGTGCTTCCGGGAGGTGGGAAGCCCCACACCCACTCGCACTCCCGGCTGTCTGTGTGTGGTTGCCGTTCATCGTTCAAAGAGCAACACCTCATCTTCAGTTTGGACACAGACGAGAAAATCTGCAGATGCTGGAATTCCAAGCAGCAGACAGGCCACCAACATCAATGCTACTTCCCATTCCTATTCCGACATGTCAGTCCATGATCACCTCCATACTGCCGCTATGAGGCCACGCTCAGGCTGGAGGAGCAACACCTTATATTCCGTCTAGATACCCTTTGACCTGAAGACATGAACGTCGATTTCTCGAGCTTCCGGCAATTGCCCCCCGCCTCACCTTTCCCACTCCTGTTTCAGTCGCTCATCCTATCTCCTTACCTGCCCACCACCTCCCTCTGGCGCAACTCCTCTTCGCTTTCTTCCATGGTCTTTTTACCCTCTCCTATCAGATCCTTCTCCAGCCTTTTATCTCTTTCAGCTGTGAGCTTCCCAGCTCTTTACTTCACCATTCCCCCCTCACCTTTAACCTACCATCTTGTACTTCTCTCCCCCCCGCCCCAACCTTCTTGCTCAAACTTCTCATCTTTTTTTCCCAGTCCTGATGAGGGGCCTCAGCCTGGAGCTGTTCACTCTTTTCCACAGATGCTGCCTGGCCTGCTGAGTTTCCCCGGCATTTTGTGTTCGTTGCTTCAGTTTGGACATGCTGCGGGCTCAGGTTACACTTTCTCTGTAATTTCATAGCTCGCTAATCGTGCTGTAAGATTATCAAAGTATTAAAGCAGCACTAGGGATTCTGCAGATGCTGAAAATCCAGAGCAACACACACACAACGCTGGAGGAACTCAGCAGATGGGGCAGCATCTATGGAGAAGAATAAACAGTCGACATTTAGGGCCAAGACCCTTCTTCAGGGCTGGAAAGGAACAGGGGAGAGGCCGGAATAAGAAGATGGGCGGAGGGGAAGGAGTACAAGCTAGAAAGCGATAGGTGAGGCAAGGTGGGGGCGGGGTGTGAAGGAAGAATCTGGGGAGGTAGTAGGTGGAAAAGGTAAAGGGCTGGAGTGGAGTATGGCCCATGGCGAAAGGGAAGGAGGAAGAGCACCAAGGGGGTGTGACAGGTAGACGAGGAGAAGAGGAGAGGTAAGCGGTGTCCAGAGAAAAAGGAAAGGGGAGCGGGAAAATTACCAGAATTTGGAGAAATCGATGTTCGCGTGATGCCTAATGTCTGCAAGTCCAAGTCCGCTGGAGGCTATAGGCTGAAGATAGCCTGTGCTGGGTTTGGACAACTGTCCTTGTGTATACATTAGCATATAGGAGGGAGAGGCAGGGTTTGCTTTGCTGTTGCTGCTTGTGCTTGATAGATTTTGGTGTTTAAATCCAATGTTATTTAAGAAGTCATGAATGAGGTATAAAACTTGTTATGTCATGATTGTTTATTAAGAGTTGATAGAACAGGAACAGAACAGTGACGGGGTCTACTACCTGAAGGAAAGAGAAATGAAAGATGCCACCTAGCATAAACCAACTACTTTTCTGCCTTGTTCTGATTACTCAGCAGGAAGGAGGTTCAGAAACCTGAAGTCACACACTCAACGATTCAGGATGGCCTTTCCCCCTCTACCTCACTACTTCCTTACTTCTATTTTTACAAACTTATTTAATTTCACTATTTACTGTAATTGACAGTTTCTTTCTATTATAATGTATTGCTGCTGCACAGAAAACCTATTTCACGACATGTGCTGGTGGTAATAAGCCCGTTTCTGATTTATACCCCAAAATTAGAAAAACTCCATTCCTATTTATAGAGGGGAAGGAGTACAAGCTCCTTCCAATTAAACCAATGAGAAAATACTTACATGTAATGGTCTCAATATCGTAGTTCGTCGTTGTCGTCGTCGTGGCTGTCCCTCGAGGTCGAGGATGATGGTCTTCGTTCTGAAGAAGTGGCCCACATAGTGAAGACGCCTGTGCGTGTATTTGTTTAACTTGTACTTGATGTTGCACTCCAAGAAGCACACAATACTTCACAAATCAACCAACTGATTCCAATGGCACGGAAACCACGACGATTGGAGCTGATGGATTTGTTGTAGTCTTCATCCGCCTTCACAGCCGTTGAGTTCGAAGTAACTTCATCCGCCTGTTCCACCATTGAGGTCTTGGTTGGATTGTTCTTTGTCAGGGACCTCACCCTCGACCTTACCGCCATGGGTGACCCTACCAGGAGCATAGCTCCAGATGGCATCGCTCTTGGGATCTCAGAACCACACAAGCTTCTCCACCACGACAAGGCGACAATCCACGGAGAAGATCATAGTTCATCACCTTTACCTATAATACTCCTGGCATTAAAATAAACAAAGTTCAAACTATCTGCCCCATCGTATCTATCTTTGTTCCTGACTGTTATTTCCTCCTGGCATTGACATCTACCTTCATCTCCATCGCGCCCCCACCGCCTTTCTCATCTGGTATAACGAGAGGTTGGGCAAACTTGGGTTGTTTTCTCTGGAGTGGCGGAGGCTGAGGGGAGATCTGATCGAGGTTTATAAGGTTATGAGAGACACAGATAGACAGAAAATATCCCCCCCCCCGGTTGAAATACCAGAGGGCATTGCAGTTAAGGTGAGAGGGGTTAATTTCAAAGAAGTTCGCTGGAATTCAGATGGATGAGCAATGACCTAATTGAAACCTATCGAATGGTGAAAGGCCTTGATAGAGTGGATGTGGAGAGGATGTTTTCTATAGTGGGAGAATCTAATACCAGAGGACTCAGCCTCAGATCAGAGGTGTGTCCTTTTTTGAACAGAGATGAGGAGGAATACCTTTAGCCAGAGAGCAGTGAATCTGAGGAACTTATTGCCACAGGAAGCTGTGGATGCCAAGTCTTTATGTATATTTAAGGCAGAGATCGATAGATTGTTGATTGGTCAGGTAATGAAAGGATACGGGGGGCGAGAAGGCAAGATATTGGGGCTGAGAGGAAAATTGGATCAGCCATGATGAAATGGCAGAGCAGACTCGATGGGCCAAATGGCCTAATTACAGGCCAAATGCTCCTGTTCCTTATGGTCTTAAGGTGCGAGGGGCACTTTTTTTCTATAGTGGGCGAGTGGTGGATGCCTGGAAAACGCTGCCTGGGGTGGTGGTGAAGGCAGGTATGGAACATTAGGGAATTTTGAAGAGACATTTAGATAGGCAGATGAACGTGAGGAAAATGGAAGAAAAGATTAGTTTAGTTGGCCATTTGATTGCTAGCTGAAGGGCCTGTTCTTCTGCTGTACCGTTCTACGATCGAAGGACCCCCCACCACCATCTTCATATTATTACCATCAGGAGGAGACTGAAGACACACACTCAACATCTTAGGAACAGCTTCTTCCCGCCTGCCATCAGATTCCTGAACAGGCGATGAACCCATGAAAATAATGCTCAATTTATTTACGTTTTGAATATATACTGTATTTCCTATTATATTTTATAGTATTTTTAAGTATTGCACTGTACTGCTGCTGCAAAACAACAAATATCCTGATGTACAGTATCTGAGTGATAGTAAACCTGATTCTGATTAGTATTGCAGTTACGATTGTTAAAAAGGTGTTGCGATTCTCACTAATTATGTTCGGAACCAGCGGGCAGAGCCTCAGGATGGAGATACATACCTTAAGAACAGAGATGAGAAGGAATTTCTTTCGCTAGTGGGTGGTGGTTAATTTCCACAGGTGGCTCTGTAGGCCAAGTCACTGGTCATATTTGAAGCGGAGATTGATAGATTCTTGATCAGTGAGGGTGTCAGGCGTCACAGAGAGAAGGAGGAGAATGGGGAATATAAAAATCTGCCATGATCGAATGGCATAATTCTGCCATTTTGTCTTATGGTCTTAGTAAATAGGAATTGGACAGGACAATACCTTATAGACAAATTCTGTACATCTGTTTTAAAGGAG
The DNA here is from genome assembly GCF_030028105.1 of Mobula birostris. Classification (NCBI taxonomy): domain Eukaryota; kingdom Metazoa; phylum Chordata; class Chondrichthyes; order Myliobatiformes; family Myliobatidae; genus Mobula; species Mobula birostris. Next base: position 197,323,631 of record NC_092374.1, on the reverse strand, counting down.
AAGCAACTAGATGGCAAATGACCAAAGGTTAAAAAAAACGCTTGATGTTAAGCTTTATAGATTTATTTGTATTTACATCGAAACATGTGCAGCTGCGGGTAAAAAGGGTCCAGAGGATCATGAGAGACTCCAGTCACCTCAACCACAAACTGTTGCAGCTGCTTCTATCTGGCAAACGGTACCGCAGCATGAAGGCCAGGACACCTTCTATCACCAAGCCATCAGATTTATCAAAGCACAGTGATCTGATTGTGTGTCCATCTGTACATTGTGTCTGACTGTACATACATGAATACGAAACAATCCTAGTGTTGGGCAATACCCTCCCACATTTCTCTTCCCTATTGCTTGTACGTTGTGACAGAGACACAACATGAAGATTTTTACTCCCTCGTCTTGTGAGATGGATGTAAGAAATAAAATGCTACCGTGTCGCCCTTGGGCCGGGACATCTGAACCCAAAGCAGACAGATCTTTAGCTGTCACTATAAGTGGAATGAATGCAAGCCTGATGTCAAAAACAGATTATAAAGCGGTGAGATATCAGAGCATCATCAAGCCACTCAACCCATTGAATCTGCTCTAACACTGAATCAACCCATTCTCCTCTCTATCCATGTAACCCTTAACCTCCTTACCAATGAAGAATCCATCATCCTCGGACTTTAATAAACCCAACGTCTTCGCCTCTGGAGCCATCAATTCTATGATTCACCACGCTCTGTCTGAAGAAATCCCTGCTAGTTGCAATTCCAAAGGACACTTTTTGATTTTGGGGCTATGCCTTCTGATCCTAGACTTCTAATAATGGAAACATTCTCTCCTCGTCCAGTCTATCCAGGCCTTTCAGTAATCAATAGATTTCAAGGAGACTCCACTCTTCTTCTGAACACCATCCAATACAGGCCCAGGGTCATTAAACACTCCGCATAGAACATGTTAAGCTTTTCATTTCCGTTTACCTCCTTTGGACCCTCTTCAGGGACAATTCATCCTTCCTTAGAAAAGGGCCCAATTTCTAAAAATCTTATTTAAATGTGCTAACATATGTCATATGTTCAAAATTTAAAAAAAAACTTTTAAAAGAGACAAGGCACTTTGTCCACATTAAACTTTTCAATACACTTAAAGCAGCGCCAGGTTAGTTTTATTTGATTGAAACAGACAACAACTAATTTAAATTAATAAAGTCCCTCATTCTTATATTGGAGAAAATGAAGTATCTGGGGGCGAGATTCGAGCACGGCCAGGCAGCACTTGGATAAGGAGCATGCAGTCTCTATGGGCACGGGGTTAGGGGGAAGTTCCGTCAGCAATGGGCCCCCGCAAGCGCTTGAATGTCCTGAAATAGTATTTTTATTTTAACTAACAGATCTAACTAAGTGTGCGAGATATCACTGACGCTGCGAGGGATCGTTCGATGCGGAGAGCCATGATCACCCAAGCGTGTAACGCGCAGGGCACATGAAGAAGAAGATCTTTATTTTAATTTGAAATCGTTGCTAGTTTTGTGACCCCCTCTTACTGTATGTATTTTTATAAGTGAATCATCTTTTGTATGTTCGTAGAAAATACTCGTCTTTGGACCGCTCCGGATGCTCCCACACTCCAAAGGCTTACTGCTAGGATTCGTGAGTTGTGGCGCTGGCAGCCTGGCGACACTTGCGAGCTGCCCCAGCACAATCCTCGCTGTTATGATCTGACGGAAACGACGCATTTCACTTTAAGTTTCGACCTACATTTGACAAATCAAGCTTTTTTTTAAGCACCGTTCCCGTCTGCCTTTAATGGAGCCACGATGAACCAACTCGAGCCGCCCGCAAGTTCAATCACGTCAGCGCTGGGGAGACCGATGCTTAAGTTGTTTATGGTTTTATGGTCGAAAGGCGAAAGCAGTTGTGCATCAATGAATGGCTACAGCAAGACGTCCCGAAACATTTTCCTGCCGGCTCTGCAATATGCCGCAGGTATCCAACAACTAAAGCGAATGTGTCAACATAAAGGAGCCATCCCTGGACTCTGATTTGGACCGTGTCTGTATCAGATCTCGTCACGAACAAAATTTGACTGCATTCATGATATCCAAGACTAAATCCCGCCATTTTCCAACTCGGGTGGCCTGTTCATAAAAACTGCATCTAATTTCTAACTAAACGTTGATTATCTATTTCCTTCCGCAGATGCTGCTCAATCGGCGCGGCACTAAAGCAGTTTGTTTTTATTAACCGCCCCCAAGACGCTAGCATCCACATCTCTTGTATATCCAGCTCATTTCTTTGTACGAGATACAAAATATTCGGGGACAAAACGCTTTGTTCTAACTTACTCGGTCATAGTGCAGATCAAACGAAAGTCTAATGGAAGCAACTTTTATGTATGGATGTGGGTGTCTTCTGGATTTGATGAAACTTATTAACTGTTCGTCTTTCGTTACTGTATCTGCCGTCTCGTATGACGTAGGCGATCATGGTCTTTCCACGACTACGATTGTTCTTGGCAAATTTTTCTATGGGGGGGGGGAGGAACAGTACGACCACAATTCAGAATCTGCCCATCTTATTTTAAATCAGCGACTCTTTCTTACTGGAAGAGTGCAGATGCAGCTGGGTAACACGGGTTAAAAAAAAATCAATTTGAGAACTTAACGCGTCGTGTATAATTAAACATGTCTAGAAAATTGTTAAATTCAACATAAACGAATCATATTAGATTGAAATGCAGTGAAAACTTATGAAATTGTACATTTAATATTTCAACCTGAATCATATGAAGGCAGCAACACACAAAAAAACTGTTGGAGGAACAGATCCGGCAGCAGCTGTGGAGGAAAATGGACAATGGACGTTTTGGGCCGAGATCCTGATCGGCACGGTCTTGGCGTGAAACGTCGACTCCCCATTTCCCTCTATAGATGCTGCCTATATTGCTGAGTTACTCTAGCGTTTTGTGTGTTGCTCGAGTTTTCCAGCTTCTGCAGTCTCAAATCTTCATTACAAAGGTTGGTTCCAATTTCGGAAAGGAAAATTTCAGCGTTATTCTGAAGAGCTTTCATGGATTGAGTTTAAAACCTCTATTGGTTTATTCTTTATTCAATAAAAAATTAAAATCCCTTCAGTTGAAGCATTTCATAATAGTTCTGAATTTTCCTTTCCTTAATTTGAACCTACTTTCGTAATGAAGACCCAAGCAGTAAAAGGGAAATTATAGTCACAGGAAACGTGCAGTAGAGATAGAATTGGTAAGGTTACTGAGAAGCGATAATTAGCAAGTTTGATAATTTATGTCTGCAAAGAGAAGGGAGAGGTGGAGTGAACCTTAATCATTTTTGTTAGGTGTTTCTAAACACAAGTAAACAACTATACACGATTTATTTTCTTTTTATTTGATCAAAAAAATCATTAGCACATATGTCGGTTACGTCAGGTTAACATAATATAAACTGTTTCAGCTCTTGTCTGAGTCATTGTGTTTGGATGGAGTCGGTTTCAGATCCAAATCTGTTGGGTTCGCACTCTAATGGGCTCTTCGCAGACTTCCTGGGCTTTCTCGAGCCCCGGCGGCTCGCCAACACTTTCTTCACCCGGGTGCCTTTCCAGCGGGTCGACTTTTTCACGGCGCCGTACTTTCTACGGTGCCTGTCCAGTCTCTTCACCCGCTGGCACCTCTTCCTGCCTGTTGCCCTCGGTCTTCGGGACTTCCTGGCCACCTTGGGGGTGGCTGCCGTCGTTTCCTCCGGACTGTTGCCGAGCTTGGCCGAGCCCAAGGCGTCACAGCCCGCCGTTTGCTCCAGCGGTCCTTTGCTGGGCGGGCTGCGCACAGTTCGACTAACCCGCGAGTTACTGCGGGCCAAGTTATAGTCGCTGGGCGACAGCGCTTTCTTCATAGCGGCCACCGAGACCCGGCGGCGCTCCCTGGTGGATGCCACTGCCTTCATGATATGCTCGGCCACCGTACAGCCAAACTTCCTGTGCCGGTACTGCCTCCGCTTCTTTTTCACGGCCGCCGCAATGTCCAGCACCGCTGCCTCGTCGGAAGGAGACGGGACAGCAGGTGGTGGCGGTGCCGGGGCCGTCGCAGCAGAGACGTCGGTGCCCACCACTTCCGAATCTGCCATTCAGTAGCCGCCCACTCGCGTTGCTTCCGCCCCGCAGCTGCGGCTCCAATGACGGCACCGCCCCGGCGGGGCGGCGGTTAAAGCGGCGGCGCGGACGCGGTAGACACAACCGGCCTCCCGGTACAGCCCGAAGCGGCGCGGTTGTGCTTTTTCCTCTCCGAAAGTGGCTCGCGTTCAGCTCAAAATCGAGCACTCAGAAAGCCGCGCCTGTCGTACACTTCCCACCCTGCACAATTAGTCGACTAAGCCATGATTTGGAGTTTAGAAACGCTCTGGTGTCTTTCCTAACACTCCATCATTGCGCTGTGACACCTCAAAGGAATAGGCTCCTCCCATTTTCCCGGTTAGAATGTCGCACCTTTTCGATACTTCGTCTCCTGTTAAGCCTCAGACTTGCAGAGGAAGAGTTGAGACTCATATTCCACAGGGACCTATTGTTTTAAAATCGTATGCAACCGGGAAATCTCCTGCTAAGCATAGCCTCAGTAACACACCAACTTTGCGACATGAAAGCTGAGTAAATCGGAGGATCCTGCCGCAACCAAAGATATTTTGCTGTTTTCATAATAAGACCACCACCCCCAATCAATATTTTACTAATGGACGCTATAAGAGGTCACAACGGCCTGAACTAGGGCGAATCTCTCAACTCTTGTGATTCCCTCGCGATTGGAGAGTTCCACATCTTAGCTCGGGCATGGCAACTACCCTTTTAACCGAAAAGTCCTAAATTAACCTGATGAGTTGAAGATTCATTTAAGTCCAATAGCAACTGTGGTGTGGACATTATACGCACAAATCACAGCCTTTCATTCCAATGGTTCTCAAGTTTTCGACAAAGTATCCACCTTCATCCCCAGATGGACATGTTGAAAATACCTGCTGCTGTCAGTAAGAACTTCTGAAGCACGTGATCAATACAGCCTTTTCGACGACAGTAGGGACACTAGAAACAAAGATGGATCACGCACTTCCGATTAAGGTGGCAACTACTCGGATGGAAAGCAGTCAAGGAGCGGCCGGATTCCAAGTTCATACGCCGAAAAGTCCAGTGATGATGCCACTATACCGCCGGGCGGCATAATTTACAAGGTACGCATGTTAACTCGAACTCAGCTCTTGAAAAAAAAAGACCCTTTCTACGAATGGCATTCTTGCTTTATTTGTTATTTTAACTACCAAACGCCTTTGCCTAAACTTTAAAGCAGACACAAGCATTGCAATGACTGTTCTGCATTTGGCATGTTCGGTGGAGGTAACTGAACCCCTAAAAACATTTTCGAAAATAAAACTTTCAAGAAACCACGTTTCCTCATATATAAGGTCAGAAATATATCTAATTCCCTCGCGGCAAGCCAGACGCAGATGAGTAGGTAATTCAACAACTTTACGGTAGCATCTTTGCCTCTTACAGTCATACAAATAAAGTAACTGAATTCTGCAAAAAAAAAACAGCACATCACACCGTCTCGATTTGATATCAATCTTCCGGACCTGGTTGAAGAACGTGAACGGCGGGGTGGGGAGGGGTGTCAAAGGACTCGGCAACGCTATAGTTCGGAAACATTTGTGGTAAACAAACGACATGCACTTTCAAACAAGAGAAAATCCGCAGATGCCGGTCGACTGTACTTTTTTCCATAGATGCTGCCTTGCCTGCTAAGTTCCTCCAGCATTTTGTGTGTGCTGAGTTGCTTTCCAGCTATGATTTGTTTAAGCTCAAAATAATGTTCAAGTAAAACGCGTAACTTCGTTATATATTTATTCCGACTCACTTTGAACGACATCCACTTAACGTTTTTAAATGACTCTCAATAGGAAAATAACGAACCTTAGGGTTTTAGGGATGAAATTTAACACATCGTGGTTCTGATTTTTATTTATCCCCGTCTATTTTCTGTCCAACAACGCATTCTTCCTCGCCTAAAAATTACATCACGCTAGTTTTTACATCTACGATAGCTTTTAAATTTGTTTAACAGGCTGAGAGGATCGTTTGAAATGAAAACAACTGGGCAAATCAATTATTGCTAACGTGGGTTTTGCCTTGGCAGATTTCTGGCCTTAAAACACGATCTATAACTTTATTTTTCACAGTTCGCTGCACTGTTTAATGCGCAACCCCACCCTTAAATTTAGGAAGATCGATATGACAAATACATTTGTGAAATAAATCACGAGTGAAACACAGAACTGAAATGTAACCACCATTGCTCCTGCACTGCGCTTTTGACGTCATGCGATTAGGAGTTGAGTTAAGGTCAAAGATTAGAATGCAAGGTTAATGTGTGAGGCCGGGCTATGAAGGTTAGAAGATGGGGAAATATAATAGCTGGATTTGGAATTAAAGTTAAGTTAGGCATTGGTTAAAGTTAGTGTTAAGAAGTTATAAAGTTGCAAGCTCCGAAGTCATTAGAATCGTTCAATAAATTAATTAATTAAATGAAAATACACTCAAATTAACGGTTTTGTGACCAGATTCCTCAGATTGGAAATAAGATCAAACCTGAATGCACGTACTCTTTATTTTGTGGCGTATGGGTTGTCCATCGAAAGGTAACGCCTCTGGTGCAGGGGCCTGCTGTGTCCATTCCGGGGCAGCTCACTCACGTTTGGTCCCCGCCGGTCACTCAGCTCTCACCTGAAGCGCCAAGCACCTGTTTGCACCCCGGTATACCGCTTCGACAGGCGAGCTAAACCAGGCGAGGATATCCGATGGTCTCGTACCCAGTGAAAAAGTGGCAGACCTCTCCCAGCTCCGGCGAACTGGGTGGGTAAGATCTACAGTGCGATCCGACGGCCAGGAAAGCGGCAGTGCATCGTTTCGTGGAGAAAGAGGAGCATGACTAGGCACAGAAGACGTCATTGTCTTCGACTGCAACCAAGTTTGTGACTCTTCTTGGTACCACAGGAACCAAACTTCAAAGGTCTCAGAAAGGCAGCGTTCATTATTAAGGACCTCCAGCACCCAGGATATGCCCTTTTCTCACTGTTACCATCAGGTAGGAGGTACAGAAGCCTGAAGGCACACACTCAGTGATTCAGCAACAGCTTCTTCCCCTCTGCCATCCGATTCCTAAATGGACATTGAAGCTTTGGACACTACCTCACTTTTTAAAATATACAGTATTTCTGGTTTTGCATTTTTTAAAAAATTTATTCAATATACGTAATTGATTTACTTGTTTATTATTTTTTCTCTCTCTGCTAGATTATGTATTGCATTGAACTGCTCCTGCTAAATTAACAAATTTCACGTCGCATGCCAGTGATAATAAACCTGATTCTGATATAAAAACTCTCCCGCACTGGTTTCCTGTCATTGTCGGATATGATGGACTCTTAATTCAACTTCGTGCATCTGAAGTATTTTATTAATGCGTTGATTAGACAAAACTGTGAAAGGCCATGATTCTCAGAATGGCTACACATATCGCCTCGTAATTTTACAGTTTGTACTACAAAAACCACTATAATTCTAAAGTGGTTCACGGTGAAGGGTCTTCACTGTTTATTTATTTCCATAGTTGCTGCCTTACCTGCTGAGTTCCGCCAGCACTTTGTGCACGTTGCCCACAGTTAAAAGATCGTTTGGCTAGTTTCTGAAGAATATTTTCTGAGCCAAGAATGGAATAAAAGTTGTTTAAAACCTATAGGTTTAGACAGATTTATTTTATGTGTTTATTGTTACGATCAAATCTAAACCCGGTTGATAGGCATTCCCAGGCTAAACTATGGTGTTTCAACATTGCAGAGATAAATTTGAGATTTCAAATAAAAAGCCAATTGTGCCCAAGCAACATTCTAAATTCAGTCGGACTAAAGGTACTGGAATAGGGTTACCGGTTTTCCGTCTATTTAAAAAAAATCCTGGAAAGAAGCAACACACATCAAAGTTGCTGGTGAACGCAGCAGGCCAGGCAGCATCTCTAGGAAGAGGTACAGTCGACGTTTCAGGCCGAGACCCTTCGTCAGGACTAACTGAAGGAAGAGTGAGTAAGGGATTTGAAATTTGGGGGGGGGGAGGGGGAGATCCAAAATGATAGGAGAAGACAGGAGGGGAAGGGATAAGAAGACTTGTTACAGAATTAGGTGCACCGTAGCCTCAACAAAATAAAAAGACAAGGCGCGGAAGGACGCCAAATAATAAACTAACACGTGCGAATTGATTATTTTTGCTGTTTCTGTATTTTGTTAAACCTAGACCATCTTCCAATGAGGTCTTAATGCAAACCACCTTTTGTTTTCTCCGATTAGCCCGGTGTGTCGCTGTGAGTATGGCAGAGGATCGTCATCGGTATGCTTTAAGCCCATTGGTTAAAATGCTGTCTTTTGATTGGCTGTAACCCGAGGGTGTATTTTCAATCCCTCTATGCAAATGAGGGTTGCGGTTTTATTACAAACGGTTTTTGTCGGTCGTTGGCCAGTATGAATTCACAAACCTGGCCATGAGATCAAATGACATCGTCAAAGCGCTCAGCCATTTGAATGACCTTAAATGACATTAATATATCCTAAATACCGGTTACTAGGACAATTTCAAACTGCACATTTGTTTGATATTAGAGGAAAATTCCTAATATATTGTCAGCTATATTTAAAATTCAGGAACAGCTTCTTCCCCTCTAACATACACACTTACTGTAATTATTTTTTTCTCATGTATTGCAAAGTTGCTGCCGCAAAGTTAACAAATTTCACGACATATGCCGGTGATGGTAAACCCGATTCTGATTCTGAGTTCAGAACTGTGATCAAAGTGCAGCAAAACACTCCTGATTCATTTCTACAAGATTTTCTGAAATAAGTGTGTTTTTTTTTCTTATTTAAATTATTCCATCTACTCCAAAACACTGAGGTAACCCTGGTCAGGGGTACTGACATAACCCTAAGTAACTAGTTACAGGACAGCCTGAGTTCCCCTCCATAGATGCTGCCTGACTTGCTGGGTTACTCCAGTGCTCTGTGTTAACCCAACACATAGGTGTCTTGTTGGACTTGACAGGTCCAGTGTTCACGAGCATGACGCTGTACAGCTGGGAACCATCAATTTGCACTCAGGAACTGGGACCAATAATTTGTTTTCTTACTTGACTATGTTCTTTTTCCCTCCTTTCTCGTTGTTTTGAATGCATGTGTATGTTTTTGCACCTTGGTCCCAGGGGAACGCTGTCTCGTTCCGCTATATCCATGACAATCGAATGACAAATACACTTGATTTGATTTGATATAGCTTGGCTGCCAAGAATATATTGGCTATACAAAAATTTATATTTCCAGTCACCTTAAGTTCTTCAGCTTTAGTTGTGTTGTCTGGATACTGCAATTTGAGAGGGAGAAGCATAACTCACATATATCAGGATCAGGATCACAGTGGAATAGAGGGAATTACAGAGGCATGGGAGTGTCCAGGTGGATTGGAGGAGGATACTGGGGAGGATAATGGCAGAGCAGAGATGGCTGAAGTTTCTGGGAATAGTTCACAAGGCACAGGATAGACTGTCCCACAGAGGAAGTTTTGAAATGGCAGAGCTAGACAACAGTGGCTGACAAGGGAAGTTAAGGATGGCATAAAAACCAAGGAAAGGGCATATAAGGTAGCAAAAGTGAGTGCGAAGTTGGATGCTTGGGAAGCTTTTAAAATCCAACACCAGGTAACTAAAAAAAGCTATTAGAAGGGAAAAGATTAAATATGAAAGCAAACGAGCCAATAATGTAAAGCAGGATACTAAAAGATTTTTCAGTATTATCAAGAGTAAAAGGGAGGTGAGAGTTGATACTGGACCACTGGAAAATGATACTGGTGAGGTAGTAATGGGGGACAAAGAAATGGCAGATGAACTTAATGGGTACTTTGCATCAATCTTCACTGTGGAAGACACTAGCAGCGTGCCAGAGGTCCGTGAGTGTCAGGGAGCAAGAATGAGTGCCATTGTTATTATAAAGGTAAAAGTGCCAGGTAAACTCACAGGTCTTTGAGGCATTGATCATGTGGATAGTCTGAGGCTTTTTCCCAGGGCTGAAATGGCTAGCACGAGAAGGCACAGTTTTTAAGGTGCTTGGAAGTAGGTACAGAGGAGATGTCAGGTGTAACTTTTTTAGGAAGAGGGTGGTGAGTGTATGGAATGGCGACAGTGGTGGAGGCGGATATGATAGGATCTTTTAAGAGGTATACGGAGCTCAGAAAAATAGAGAGCTATGGGTAACCCTAGGTAATTTCTCAGGTAAGGACATGTACGGCACAGCTTTGTGGGCTGAAGGGCCTGTATCGTGCTATAGGTTTTCTATGTTTCTATGATAAATCACCTGGATGAGATGGACTACACCCCAGAGTCCTGAGAGAGGTTGCTGAAGAGATAACGGATGCATCGGTCGTGATCTTTCAAGAATCACTTGATTCTGGCATGGTCCTGGAGGACTGGAAGATTGCAAATGTCACTCCACTCTTTAAGAAGGAAGGAAGGCAAAAGAAAGGAAATTATAGGCCAGATTGTGAGGTTAAGAGTTCATTGGGGATGTTCAATTGTCTTAAATAGTGGGATATAATCTGTCCTTGAGTGGTACATGTTTTCAGGCTTTTGTGTCTTATTCCTGATGGGAGGGAGGAAAATTGGGAATGTCCAGGGTGAGAAAAGTCTTTGTCATGCAATGTCACAAACACAGTTATCGATCTGACTGGTTATCAATTGAGTTTGGGTCCAATTATCTGTGGTAATAGAATGTGTTTCAAAAGGCGGTGAGGTGAAGCAGATTTCAGCTGCAGTAGTCCTAAATGGGAATACTTGCTGCTTTCCATTGGAGCTGCACACAGTCGCCCCCTTAATGGCGACACCTTAACCGGGGTGAACCAGGAGATTTGTCATCTGCTGAGGGCTAGATCTGTGGCGTTCAAGACCAGCGACCCAGAACTGTACAAGATGTCCAGGTATGTCCTACCTTAAAAGTGAAAAAACACTGCCGATTGAGAGTCGTCAGAGGAAACTGCAGCCGCCAGTCAGACTTTAACAAAGACTCAGACCCCGGTATTCGGTTTAATTACTTCATTACGTGATCACGGAGAGCTGTCCCTTACAAGGTCTACGGCTCTGCCGAAGCAAGTATAAGCATGGTCTTCTATACATTAGGGTACGTGGAATTCAGCAGTTTGCAGAGGTCACAGCTCTCATTCAGACCTGTTAGGTATCAGCAGATTTCCCGTACCTTACACAAAATTAGACCTGGGATTCCCACGTACACAGCCAGTTCCACATTAACCACGGAAACAAACCGTTAGTCCTGAGGCCTTCCAGGCAGAAGGTCAGCGGCTGCCCACTAACCACAAGATCCGTTTTTAGTTAGTGCAGGTAAGACAGACCCATTCTACTTTGTATCACACTACCCCCATGATTCGGTCGACCCTTCGCCCTCAGGTTTCACTGTCTGCCACAGTTCCCTCCTGACTGATCGCCCGATCAGCTTCACTGCTTCCGGATAAAGGGCTTCAAAATCTGGGGGCAGAGGCAGTATGTTTAAACAAGCATCTTCATACTCAGGATCAAAGGATTCCAACTTCACCTTTGGAAACATCCCTGTGGGTTCAGGCTGGGACACACGTTCAATACCAGTATCAGTCTGTATTGCACCACTGTTGTCAGGAGGATTATAGTCATGGAATTCCTCTCCTAACTTGCGTATTTGTTTCACACTCTCCTTCTAGGAGGATGCTCTTCTAGCTGAGTTATCAATCGAATAATTGGTACTACGTACCCTGGATACAGCACCCACACCAGTCAACGGGCAACCAGGGATATTCTCCTCTTCGGCATATCCGCTAGGTGTTGTTTGGCGAGGGAGGAGCGGTCGTTGTAGTGGGAGCAGAGCAGGTCCAATCAGTTTTGTTGGTGTCGCACTCACTTCTCCCTGCCACCCGCGTTCCCTTCTCCTTGCACCAACAGGCGCTACCCTGTGTTTTGTACATCGTAAGTCTAGGGGGATGGGTTGTGTTCGGTTAACAGGAGAAATAAGAATTCCGTGTATCCTTGTTAGCCCAATTCCAGACAGTATTAAAGAACTTTCCACCCATATCAGTAGTATTCCTCGTGCCTTTCTTCCCCAGATCACAAACAATCCATCCCCCTGACTGTGCCCATCTGGGGCCATGTATAGAGTAGTTATAGCCCCACATTGTGGTATCCAAAACTTGCAGCACCTTCTTATATCCCTTATCTCCTAACCCAGCATGGGTGCGTATGGCCATCCACACCCAACTAGGCACATTACTCCAACTAGGATATTCATAATCTAAGTTTAGGTAAGTATTATAAGCTGTTCCCAATTTAATACACTCAACAGTCTGAATGTCAACAACGAAGCTTTCTTGAGTCAGACTTTCATCTTCTTTTCCTCAGGAGAAGAAAACCTGCACTTGGTTCCGTCTATCCAGTCGGGCTTCCCTTCCACCTGCACTGCAGTTCTTGTTACCAGGATCACCCGATAGGGCTCCTTCCACCTAGAAGAAAGAGCCTTTCTTAAGCATTTTCACATACACATAGTCTCCCGGCTTAGAGAGACGAGTATTTTCTTCTCCCGGCTGAGGTAGTTCAGCAGCCACTTGCCCCTGATTCAATCTTGTGGCTTTGCCCAAGAATTAACAATTTCAACACTTTTCTCATCGGTGTAGACAAGGGAGGTTTGGGCACTTGTTAAAGATAATCAGGATCCGGCTGGCTTTCATTGTCCCATTAACACTTAGAATGGCGTAATTTAACCACAATTTAGTTGTGGCTCCTTATGGTTGTTATAGCCAGGGGTGATAATGGGAACAAGTTCCCACTGCCTATAAAATGCTTCCAATGGCGTGCGCCTCTAATAGCCTCTGACAACCAAGTCCAACTCCTGACCTTCACGTGTGGCTTAGCTACTAAGCCCGGCAGAACTGTTTCTACTGATAGAAGAAGGGTAAAAGTGGGTTACTGGCACCTTAAAACCAGTCGCTTTGGGCAGATGGTGCTCGTTGGTCGTGGTTGGCAGCTCATCTAGAAGAAAAGCTCTGATCTCAAACCTCCGCTGCCTTGTGGCTGTACCCGCTCATGGGGAAGGCTTTGGGCGTAAACCCTGAGGGACAAATCCAGAGCTGGAGTCCCTGAGGTAGTCCTGCATTGAGTTCAATGTTGACCGGCAACTCCTGCGACACCGCTAGCACCAAACTGTATCGGTCTCTGCCGTACCTTTGTGTTGATCTGATACATGGAGAGGGAGAGCTTGCTACATGGGCAACAGGTTGCCCTCCATATTGTACAGCCCAGGCTTGTGTATCTAGACCGCTAAGACGCAATACCCATGGTCAACTCTGACCGACGGAGGCCCCAAATTTAGATTTCCGATTCACTTGATTCCTCAGAGTATGTAAAATCATAGTACTTTAGCCCAGTTTTCTGGCATACTTTAGTTAATGTACCTTTTAATACTCCATTCATTTTTTCTACTAATTCTGAGGACTGGGCCTGATATGGGAGATGATACTCCCAAGTAAAGCCTTACGCTTGGCCCAATCCCTTGGTTAGTTTAATTGTAAAGTGAGTCCCCCGGTCACTATCAAATGTCTATGGCACCCCAAACCTGGGAGTGATCTCTTTCATCAAGGTCTTTACCACAGTTCCCGTATCATCCTTCCTAGATGGACAGGCTTCTACCCATTTGGAAAACATACCCACGATTACTAGTAGGTACTGGTAACCCCCAGTAGCAGGCATGTGTACAAAATCTATCTGTAAATTAGCAAACGGCACCTCAGCTAGTGGCAAGTGATCAAATTTAGCAGGTGATTTTCCTCTGTTATTTCACAGCTTCTCTCCACTTGCCTGGCCTAAGTTGTCAATCCACTGGTGCGAGCCACAGCTGTACTTGATATATAATTCCCCATTTTCCTACATGACCTTTCCCGTGGCTTACTCGTACAAGGGCATGTAGGAAATTTCTCAGACATACAGGGTGGCTCTCAGAATGACTCCATACCCCTTCTGGATCCCTATGATCCAGATTTCTCCTGCGTTTTCTGGAGCCCCTTCCTGAGCCACAACCAGATTTGAAAAGCGGGAGTAGGAGCTATTGGAGTGCATCGCACTTGCACGTGTGCTTGCATTGCTCTCTCATCCATGGCGGCCCTGTTAGCAGCCGTATCGGCGGCTGCATTACCCGGGGCATTGGGGTCTGAAGCATTAGTGTGAGCTTCGTACTGAATGGCAGCAATTAGCTTGGGCAACTGCACTGCTTGCAACAAATTCTTAAGCATGTTGTATAGGTTTCCCCCGAAGATGTAATAAATCCTTTATGCTGCCATTCTAAATTGGTCAATTTAAAGGAGTGTGTTACCTCTGGCTGGAGACAGTTCAGGAGGGTCAGTACAGCCAGCGGGCCATTCCCGGCCAGGGGTATTCCCGCACTGGACTCCCAGGTGTCTTTAAATCTCGCATTAAAATTGGTAATAACCTCTTCTTTTTTCTGTTGCTAGTGACTTCTCCAATTTCATTGTGCAGTCTAGCTCCTGCAAGAATAGCATCCTTTGCCTTTTCTAGCCACTGGTCTCTTTCCACAGTGGGATTCCCATCATCCTCATCCCATTTTTGCCCTGCCGGGGGGCCCAGACCCCTCGTAGTCCTTTGCAAATCTCCGGAAATCTACTACTTACCCCCTGCCGCGAGGTCCCATACATTACTTTTAAAGGTGCCTGAATCTCTCCTGGCAAGTGGTTAAAAATTTGACAGGTCTGGACCAACCAGTCGTGGAGAGCCATTGGTTTTCGTAGCACTCTGCGGGTTTCAGTTATGTTTCGTACCTCAGCTGGGGTCCAGGGTTTTTAATATGGGCACATTTCCCACCATAACCTGGGATACCGACCCAACCCCCGATTTGTGGAGTAGGCAGGTCATTTGTCTTCCTCTTTTGATCGAGTTCTGCTAGCAGAGCCATCTTCTGTCCAAGCTGAAGCATCTGTTCTGGAGTCACGTGGCTCTGACCATTGCCCCTGTTCTGATTCTGGCCCCCCTTGCAGTAGCTGTTGCTGCCTCTGCCGCTGGCGGTCACGACACTGAGGTAGGCCCACACCGTCTCTATTATTTCCACGTCATCGGGAGTTCCGGATAAGGAAGATATAGAGCCTTCTGAGGGGGGTCAGGTTTTCTGCTTTCTCAGCTTTAACCTTTAAGTGGCTGATGCCTCTTCCCATTTACGTTTACACCACATCATATATTCTAAATCCCAGTTTCGATCCCCTTTCCCAACTTCTGTTTTGTGTTTCCAGTACTGAATTTTCCTCAGACTGAAAGACCCACCGTATGGCCAGTCACCACAAATCACTTGAGAGCGTTCCAGAGTACCTGCTGTCCCTGTTTCCAACCAAATCTTGTTGGCAGGTGAACCTGGGGGAACCAATGGGTCACCTAGGAGTTGTTGACTCTTCTTATAATTTTTAGCCTTTCTTTGCATATTCTTGTCCATTAGCCTTGGTTAGCTGGAGGTCCCGGGTGGACCACCCACCTCTGGGCGTCCCTCTTCAGTCCCTGGGCTGACACTTACCGTTTCTATTTCCCATTCTTTTACTTCAGGGCTTAACTGTTAAAGTAAATTCTTACCACTCTATATATACCTTATCAATTAGGAGAAGATGGTGATGCGACGCAGTGCGTGCGGCCTCTCTGGTGAAATTATATCGTATTTGTTAAATAGGGGGCCGTGCACAATCCTGATTTGATGGAGACGGATGTGAGAAGCACAGAGGAACATCTGGAGAAAATTTCTGAAATGCCCGGTTCGCTGCCGCTGCTACTGTGCGATCGAGAATTTCCGGAGGGAAGGCCCCAAATCCTCGGCTTTGCCTGTTGCTGGCGGCCAGGGCTGGGGTCAAAGCGCTCGGCATAGATGGTGCTCGGTGCTCGGTGTCGGAGGGCTGGTCGGAGGCTCGAAGTTTTCGGACAGACTGAGAGTCGGACTGTGGTCGGGTGCTTCCAGGGTGCTGCATCGGCAAGTTTGAGGCGCTGGAAGCTCATGGCAGGGACAGTTTCTCCCTTCAACCGTCTGCATGAGAGATTGGGACTTTTGAGAGACTTTGAGACTATTTTTTTACCGTGCCCATGGTCTGTTTTTATCAAATTACAGGATTGCTTGCACTGTTGTAACTCTGTGTTATAATTATGTGGTTTTGTCAGTTTTTCAGTCTTGGTCTGTCTTGTGTTTCTGTTATTTCACACTGGAGGAACATTGTATCTTTTCTTAATGCATGCATTACTAAATTACAATAAAAGAGGACTGTGTGTCTTCATAATGTAATCTAATCAATTACTTATACTCTGTATTCAAATAGATTAGATTAATTTGTATATTAGAATTTTATTAAAAAAAAGAACTACACCCGCTACCAAAGTCGAAGCCGTTTGGGTAAAAAAAAAAGAAAAAAAACCTTATCAGATAATAAAATATGCTATTAACCAACCTCTGTACTTTAACGAGAAGTCAATGATTATGAAAATAATTTAAAAACGGCCCCCACAAATTTTGAAAATCTTGGTTAGATTCAGAAATTGAACAACGAATCTTTTCTAAATTTAGGCATGACATAACATCCCATAACCGCTAAGCATGATGAGGCAGAACAGCATCCTTCATTTGAACAAAAACACCCTCCCAGCCTTGAGAGAGATAAAAGCCAGAATGGGCAGATCAGATGTTTTCAAAATGATATTTTTCCTTCCAACAATACCAAACAGGGCAGTCAAAGGATTAGGCTTAAAAATTATTTTAAAGAGTACAGAAAAAGTTTGGAATACTTCCTTCCAATGTTTTCCAAGATTTGGGCACGTCCAAAACATATGAATAAGTGAAGCTTCTCCATTGTTACACCTATCACAGTAGGGGGATATATCTCTATAAAAACGAAATCCTTGGTCATATAAGCCCTGTAAACTACTTTAAATTGTAGGAGGGAATGACGAGTACATAATGATGAGATATTAGGTAGCAGGCCAGGCAGCACCTCTAGGAAGAGGTACAGTTGACATTTCAGGCCGAGACCCTTCGTCAGGACTAACTGAAGGAAGAGTTAGTAAAAGATTTGAAAGTGTAAATCTCTTACTAACTCTTCTTTCAGTTAGTCCTGACGAAGGGTCTTGGCCCGAAACGTCGACTGTACCTCTTCCTAGAGATGCTGCCTGGCCTGCTGTGTTCACCAGCAACTTTGATGTGTGTTGCTTGAATTTTCAGCATCTGCAGAATTCCTGTTGTTTATGATGAAATATTAACCAATTTAAAAATCTCATTCCAAGTTTCTTCAGAAATTGAAGTCTATAAATCTTGTTCCCAAAGATTTTTGATTTTGTCTAAAGAATCATTTCTCATCTACAACAACATATCATTATAAAATGATTTCATATTAAGAATTTCATCTAATGCGTTCTTATCAGGACTATTAGGAAATGTATATAATTGAGATCGCAGAAAATCTCTAATTTGTAAGTACCAAAAAAATGGGTTTTTGGTAAACTATATTTAGTTGACAATTGTTCGAACGAAGAAAGACTTCCTCCACATACAGATCCTGGAAACATGTAATGCCCAATCCATCCCATTGTTTAAAAACTACATCAGTCATAGAAGGCTTAAAAAGATTATTTTAAAAAATGGGACTAGAAAGGGAGACTCTCAATAAACCAAAGTGTTTTCTAAATTGTATCCAAATCCTCAAAGTACGTTTGACTACCAGATTTTCAGTTATCTTGCTTAAGGAAAAAGGAAGTGAAGATCCCAAAAGAGAGATAATAGAAAATTTATTACAAACAACAGGAATTCTGCAGATGCTGGAAATTCAAGCAACACACATCAAAGTTGCTGGTGAACGCAGCAGGCCAGGCAGCATCTCTAGGAAGAGGTACAGTCGACGTTTCAGGCCGAGACCATTCGTCAGGACTAACTGAAGGAAGAGTGAGTAAGGGATTTGAGAGTTGGAGGGGGAGGGGGAGATCCAAAATGATAGGAGAAGACAGGAGAGGGAGGGATAGAGCCAAGAGCTGGACAGGTGATAGGCAAAAGGGGATACGAGAGGATCATGGGACAGGAGGTCCGGGAAGAAAGACAAGGGGGGGGGACCCAGAGGATGGGCAAGAGGTATATTCAGAGGGACAGAGGGAGAAAAAGGAGAGTGAGAGAAAGAATGTGTGCATAAAAATAAGTAACAGATGGGGTATGAGGGAGAGGTGGGGCCTAGCGGAAGTTAGAGAAGTCGATGTTCATGCCATCAGGTTGGAGGCTACCCAGACGGAATATAAGGTGTTGTTCCTCCAACCTGAGTGTGGCTTCATCTTTACAGTACAGAAAATTTATTAACTGAGTTTGCTTCTAAAGAAACCCGCCCGGGACAGTCCTCATGATTAATATAGTATAACTAAAATGTGAGATTCCGTATATTAGCTGCCCAGTAATAAAACTTAAAATTTGGTAAAACTAAACCTCTATTCTTTTTAACTTTCTGGAAATGGACTTTATTCAATCGAGGACGTTTATTTTTTCATACGTAGGAGGATAAAATAGAGTCCAGAGAGTCAAAAAAGGATTTAGGAATAAAAACGGGAAAAGCCTGAAAGAGGTATTTAAATTTAGGTAAAACATTCATTTTAATAGAATTAATTCGACCAATCAATGATAACGAAAGGGGCGGCCAATTTGATAACGTTCTTTCTATATAATTTAATAATTTAGTATCAAATTTCTACAGCTGTAACCATGGAGAGCAGTCTTACTGGTTGCATCACTGTCGGGTGTGGAGGGGCCACCGCACAGGACCGGAAAAAGCTGCAGAGAGTTGTAAACTGTACCAGCTCTATTGTGGGCACTCGCCTCCCCACCTTCAAAACGTGATGCCTCAAAAAGACGGCATCCATTAAGGACCCCCATCACCCAGGACGTGCCTTGTTCTCATTGCTACAGTCAAGGAGGAGTCTTCGGAGGCTGAAGATACACTAGATGTTTCAACATCAGCTTCTTCCCCTCTGCCATCAGATCTCTGAATGGACAATAAACACACCATTGAACATTACCTGAATATTTTCCCCTCGAAGTGTCTGGCGGGAGCAGGAGCAGCACAACGCGCAGAAATCCAACCTGGTGAGCCGAAGGAGGGGCCAGGCCCGGAGTCACCCCATAGCGTCCGGAACCTCCAAGTGTTGCAAACTAATCCCGCTAACATGAAGTCTTACAGGAGGCGGATCAAATGGCCTGCAGCTAACATGACTTCACTGTGGAAGCAGTTTGATGAAGATGTTAACCAAATTCTGGAGGCAACAGCGAAGGGAGGGGTTGACAGGAAGCTGCAAGCCATGACAACAATTATTGTCCCAGTGGAGGCTGGTTGTAGGGGATTCGTAGCCCGTACTTTAGTTAGAGCCTTCAGCATTTTGGGCATCGAGGGAGAGAGGAAGAGGAGAGCCATTCGCAGTACCACTGATGCAGCAGAGAGGGCCTCAAGATGGCTGTGGCTCAAAAGAGGGGAGCCATGGAGTCATAAGTAGCTAGCCATCTGGACACAAGCTGGGGTCTGATCAGCCCCGGCTGGGTCACCTGGAGGAGGTTGTATGATGTTGAAAGACCCGAAACACCCGATGATTCCAGGAACATCACTGAAGATGTGTCCAGAAGCATCAATAGATGTATGTACACAGCCCTCCCTTTTTGCACTACTTAATTAATTAATTATATATATATATAAAATAACTGTAATTTATAGTTTTTGTGTATTGCAATGTACTGCTGCGAAACAAAAAAAAAACACAACACATGCCCGTGATATTAAACCTGATTCTGATTCTGAGATGGAATACTAATGTCCACAGGAAATTTGAAAAACTTTTAGTACTTGGCTTTGTGATAGTGAAGCAAACCAATACAACTAATGAACAAAAATAAAATCTGCAGAAGCTGGAAGATCCAAAAATGCTGAGAATATGGAGCAGGTCAGACCATATTTGTGGAGACATAAAAATTAGGTTGATTTCTTTCATCGGAAGGAGGAAGGGTTTGAAATCAAAGCTGTTTTAAATTGAAGAGAAGTGGTGGAGGTGGAGCGAACAAGGGGGCTGTCTACAACAATGTTCCAGTGATTTTATTTTTAACACAGCTGCATGGACCAACCATTGTCTGAGCAGGAATTTTGTACATAGCCTGAAAATGGCATGGAGAGACTTGCTGACCTTGGAGCAGCCGCTGGTTCGAGTCGCTGCCCCTGCTGGGGCTGCTGGTTCAAGTCAATGCTCTCGCTTGGCAGGCTGGGGGTTTGGGGTTTGTTGTTGTTGTTGTTTTTCCATGTGGGCGATCTGTTAGTCTTTGTGCGAGGGAGGGGTTGGGGTGGTTTGGTGTTTGCGAGTTTGTGTTTCTTTTTCTTTCTTTTGGAGGAAAATTAATATCTTTCTTTCAACTGCTTCTATGGATTTCTGTATTTTATGGCTATTTGGAGAAGATGAATCTCAGAGTTTGTATTCTACATACATACTTTGGTTCAGCCTTTGTATTTTTTTACAATATGCATACTCTGAATATTTAGAATGAAGATTGAAAGATGGCATATTTTAGTTTTATTTATTTAATATGTAGGGCATAATGAAATTAAGTACAATAAAGAAAATCTTTCATGTTTCTTAAAATTGTTCTAGCAGCGTCCAATTCCAGCTGTGCAGCAACAAAGTCTTTGTATGCGGGAGAATTTCAGTTACTATGCGGCCCTGCCTCTGCGCACCTTAGAGGGAAAAGTGATTAAAAAGAAAGTCTGTCTTTTAAACTTCTGCCAGATAGAAGGAGCTAGAGGTTTGTATGTTGCAGCTCATCTGTGTGGAGATGTATATTGAACCAGGTGAATGGAAATAGATGAGAAAAAAAATGCTGTAACTGTTAGATCAAAGCAAAACACAGTTAAGAAAGGCCAGCTGTTAGAGATTGATGCTTGAATTAACTATATAGTCTTTAAAAACTGCCATTCATAGGAAGACATGTAAGCACCTGTTAGTTCTGGATAATAGTGCAAAATAAACTGCACCTTGTGCTAGAAAATTCCACTGAATAATTAAAATTTTTTTCCCCAAAAATATACTTTATTCAAAAATATTACAAAATAAAGTTATTTAAATAGAGAAAAAAAACATTCGTTGACCCTGATTGGCCAATTGGCACCAATTGTTTCCCAACTGTCAATGGCTGCGACAAAACAGGAGCCAGGAACCAATAGAAATCCTTCACTTTCCTATTCCTAATTTGCATATGGTGAACTAATAAAAGGAGCTCCCGCGAGAGGTCGAGACCAACCTCCCCAGGGAAAGATCTGATATGCTCTGTGATGCTAAAAAAAATCTAGGAGAAGGAGTGCTCTTGAAGTTGCTGCATTTTTATAACAGAGTGTGGGAGGAGGGAAGATTACCAAGTGCATGGAAAGAAGCAGTAGTAATTCCAATAAGGAAGCCTAGCAAAGATCCATCAAAACCCACGAGCTACAGACCAATTGCATTAACATCAAATATATGTAAGATAATGGAAAGGATGATAACAGAAAGGTTATCGAATGAGCTTGAGTAAAGGGGAATGCTGGCAAATTACCAGAGTGGTTTTAGAAAGGGAAGGAATTCCATGGACTCAGTGATTATGTTAGAGACTGAAATAAGGAAGGCCCAGGCAAATAGAGAGTCAGTAGTGGCAGTGTTCTTTGACATTGAAAACGCCTATGATATGATGTGGATTATTAATTAAACTGCACAAGACGGGGGTTGGTGGGAGAGTTTTTAATTGGATTAAAGATTTTTTGTTTGGTAGAAAAATTCAAGTTCAGATCGGATCAGAATTATCAAAACAGTACATAGTGGAAAATGGCACACCTCAAGGTAGTGTGATTAGCCCGATACTTTTCATCATTATGATCAATGATGTCTTCACAAAGGTACCAGTGGATATAGGTAGGTCACTGTTTGCGGATGATGGGACCTTGTGGAAAAGAGGCAGGAACATGGACCATATAATCAGGAAACTACAAGGAGAAATTGATGAAGTGGTGGAGTGGGGTTATGATTGGGGATGTAGATTTTCGGTAGAAAAAAACTCAAACTGTATTTTTCGCCAGGAAAAGAATTGAGGTAGGGAAGAAGTTAAAGATGTTAAAGATGTATGGGATTGAATTAGAAAATTTCTGGGAGTTGTATTTGATTCACGATTAACATGGGCAGACCATATCAGGAAAGTTGAGGAGAAATGTAAAAAAGTAATAAATATGATGAGATGTTTGACCGGGAGGGAATGGGGAGCAAGTTGTTCAGCGTTGAAGAGAATGTATGTGGCTTTAGTGAGATCTGTATTGGATTATGGAAATATAGTATATGGATCAGCAGCTAGGTCTCTTAAAAGGAAACTGGATGTAATTCAGGCTCAGGCTTTGAGAGTGTGCAGTGGGGCTTTTAAAACGTCACCAGTGTCAGCCCTACAGGTAGAAATGGGAGTAATGCCTTTGGAACTAAGAAGGATGCAATTGATGGCAAACTACTGGGCGAATTTGCAGGGATACAATGATTCTCACCCTGCAAAAGGAGTGTTGCAGGAGTGCTGGGATAATGGGAGGTTTCAAAGGGATAACTTAAGTCGGGTAGGGAATGATATTGCTAAAGAATGTGGAGTGTTTGATCTGAGGATAAGTCCTTCAGTAGTTTATCCGGTTGTAGCTCCATGGAAGCTTGTATGGCCTGACATAGACTGGCATTTGTTAGAGGTAAAAAGGAAAGGAAAATATGAAACTGATTTGGTAAGTGCATTTAACTGTCATGTGATGGATAAGTATAGTGATTATATTCACATTTATATGGATGGTGCGAAGGAACCTGAAACAGGAGTGACATGGTTTTGGGTGGCTATATCAGCAAAAGAAATTGGAATCAGCAGAAGAACACCTAATAAATTAGGGGTGTTTACAGTGGAGATGCTGGCAGTGTTGGCTGCGTTGCGATGGGTGGAGAAAGCTAGACAAGTCAAAGTGTTGATATGTTCAGATTCATCCTCAGTCCTAGCAAGTTTAAGGTCTTTTCACTCAAACAGTCGGCAAGATGTACTTTATGAAGTCCTTCAGTCAGTCACAAGAATTACAAATCAGGGAGGTCAGGTAAAATTTCTATGGGTTCCAGCACACGTAGGGGTGAAGGGGAATGAGAGAGTGGATTAGGTAGCAAAGAGGACGTTAAAGAAAGAAAATGTGGAAATGCACATTAGTATCAGTAAAGCAGGGGTTAAGTGTGTAATCTGGGAAAAAATCAACCAAATGTGGCAAGAAAGATGGGACAGGGAGGGGAAAGGGAGGCAT
This sequence comes from Mobula birostris, assembly GCF_030028105.1. Taxonomy (NCBI): domain Eukaryota; kingdom Metazoa; phylum Chordata; class Chondrichthyes; order Myliobatiformes; family Myliobatidae; genus Mobula; species Mobula birostris. The sequence goes on along the minus strand of NC_092374.1, from coordinate 197,300,172 downwards.
TTATATCAAATACAAAAGAATGTTGAAGGTACTAGGGTAGGTAGTGGATACAGAAGAGAGGAAACTGTGTGGACTAGGTTAAGGCTGGGGCACTGTGCATTAAACAAAACATTGAAAATGATAGGGAAACACCAGACAGGATTGTGTGAGGAATGTCAGGAAGAGGAGTCAGTAGAACATGTAGTTCTGAGTTGCAGAAAGTATGGGATACAGAGAGAGATGATGATAATCAATCTCAGGGAGTTGGGGATGCAGGAATTCACATTAAAAGGGTTGCTGGGCATGAGTGAGAGAGCAAAAGTTGGGGTATTTTTAGCTTTCTTAAGGGGTACAGGGATTTTTTTATAGGATATGACGGATAAACAGGAATAGGGTACTAGGATGGTCAAAGATGGAAGGATAAGGCGTAGGTTAGGGTATGTGTGTGTGTGTGTGATTTGGTAAAGGGATTTAGAATATAAGTCTATTGCACACACCGGAGCAGAAGGTGGCGGTAATGCACCATTAAGCTGGGTGCCAACCGCCATAAAAGAAGAAGAAGTTTCCTCACAATTAATATCTCTGATAATGCCTGAAGTGAGCTCTGAGGGTGTAGCGCTTAAAAAGGGGCCAAAGAGAGCAGCCACTAAAAAGCGAATGAAAGGTGAAAAGAAACGTAAAATGGCGAGGAAACAGAGTTACAGCATCTACATCTACAAAGTATTGAAGCAGGTTCACCCGGGCACAGGCATTTCTTCTTCGGCCATGAGCATCATTAACTCATTTGTCAATGACATCTTCGAGTGCATCGCCTGTGAGGCTTCCCACCTCGTCCGATATAGCAAACGGCACACCATTTCATTCCGGGAAATCCAGACCACCGTCCGCCTGCTGCTGCGGGAGAAGCACGCCATCCCCGAAGAAACAAAGGCAGTTACAACGTACATGAGCTGCAAATAAATCCTCTGTTTCATGCTACTTAATCCAACGGCTCTTTTCAGGGCCACTTAATGAGAAAAGACTTACGCTTCTGTTTTTGTTGGCGACAATATGGATATGGATAAAACTTACTAGATTGGTTTGAACTCTGTTCAGACCATTTAACCACTTTAACCCCATGTGGATTTGCTCTAATTCTGATTTTTACAATAAAATAGTTACATTTGTTTAAGCTCCTGACTGGAAAATTATCTCTTTTTAGACAACATTGCTTAAGGGATGAAATCTTTCAAAAGTTTACCATCATCCTCTACAGATCTTACCTAGGGATCCACTGATTAAGTACAATTCCTTAAGTATTCATGATGGATCAAATATATAAAGTGACTTCCGTCAACATCTTTTTCCCTTTAGTTTTCTTTGACTCCCTCCCATCTCATAAAACTGGAATCTAACGAAAGAATGAAATTGCAGAACACAATGTGAATAATGGAACAGGAGAGGCAGCATGCACTTAAGAAGGAAAATCATGCTTGACTAATTGGAGTTCTTTGAGGTTGTGATTAGTAGAAAGATTAGGAGGAACCGATGCTTTTGTTTGTGGAAGGCTCTCAGTGAAGTCCCGCACTGGAGACTGGTGAACACACCGGATGAAGAGTCAAAGCAACACTCACAACACGCTGGAGGAACTCAGCAGGTCGGGCAGCATCCGTGGAAACGATTGGTCGACGTTTCAGGCCGGAACCCTTCGTCAGGACTGATGCTGCCCGACCTGCTGAGTTCCTCCAGCTTGTTGTGAGTGTTGCTTTGACCCCAGCATCTGCAGAGTATTTTGTGTGTGCGGACGAAGAGGTAAATAGTTCCCTGTCATCCTTCTTCCCCCACCCCACCCCTGTGTTAAATAGTGGGGTCATATTTGCTATCCTCAAATTAACAGGGATAACTTCAGCATCTATCGGATTTTGGAAGATACTTCAACAGCCAAGTCACAAAAGTGTGAACTGCAGATTGTCAGGTCCTTTGCAATTCTTCAACATTTTGACTTGTCAACTTTGCCAGTCCTGTTTTTAAACTAATACTAAGTTCTGCATTTCCCCACACTGGTCAGACCCTTGATCTCCAGTATTTCTTTTTTTATTCAAGTTCAACTTCGATTGTCATTCAGCTATCACATGAATACAGCCAAACGAAACAGCTGGAGCCTAGGTGCAAAACACAGTATCAGCAGTCAGACACACACACACACACACACACACACACACACACACACACACACACACAGAGCACACACACACACACACACCACACACACCACACACACACAGAGCACACACACAGACACACACACACACACACACCACACACACACACACCACACACACACACACACACACACACACACACACACACACAGACACACACACACACACACACACACACACACACCACACACACACAGAGCACACACCCCACACACACACACACACACACACACTGCACACACACCACACACACACACACACACACACCCCACACACACACACCACACACCCCACACACACACACACACACCCCACACACACAGAGCACACACACACACACCCCACACACACACCACACACACACACACACACCCCACACACACACACACACACACACACACACACACCCCACACACACACACACACCACACACACACACACACACACACACACACACACACACACACACACACACCACACGCTATATTTTTAGCAGAGAAACATCTCAATATCCAGCGGCATCTTATGATCATAAGAAAGATGTAAAGGATGAACCTGGTTGGACCTTGAGTTGACCTGGCGCGATCCATTTTCTTCTGTGATGCCGAGACTAAGTAGTTAGTTAATTCCTCTTCAATTTTCTTATTTTCCATTATAGAAATTTCACCTGTATATAAAAGGATCCACAATTACACTCTAAGACCCTGCCGTCTATTTTAACGCTACTTGCTAGAATATAGTGGTATTCTGTCCTGCCTTCCCAAAGCCAACGCCAAGTCTAATTTATTGCCATGTGTATGTCTGCACAGGTGAAATGAAAATCTTACTTGCAGCAACATCACAGGCACATTGAATTATATAACCAGCATTCAAAGTTCAGAGTGCAGTTTATTCTCAAAGTACATATATGTCATCACAAACAACCCTGAGGTTCATTTTCTCGTGGACATTCACAAGAAAAGCATGAATAATTGTACAGAAATCTTACAAGAAATAAAACACAATTAGATCAATAACAAAAGTGATAAAAGTGATCAAGGTGTTGCTGAATGATAGGATGATTCAGGTTGTATCAGTTGGTTCAAGAACTAAATGGTTGAAGGGAAGTAGATATTCCTGAACCTGGTGGTGTGGGACTTCGGGCTTCTGTGCCTTCTGCCTGATAGTCACTGTGAGGAAACGGCGGCCTGGATGGGGGGGATTTTCAATGATGGATGTTGCCTGTGGGCTGCCCAGCACAATCCTCACTGATCCGAATTGATGGAAACAATGCACTTCACTGAATGCTTCGATGTAAATGTGACAAATAAAGTTAAGCTTTCTTTCCTTCTAACATCTTCTGGATGCAAAAGGATGCAAAACTGGGCTGAGAAGTGGCAGGTGGAGTTCAGCCCAGGTAAGTGTGAGGTGGTTCATTTTGGTAGGTCAAATATGATGGCAGAATATAGTATTAATGGTAAGATTCTTGGCAGTGTGGAGGATCAGAGGGATCTTGGGGTCAGAGTCCATAGGATGCTCAAAGCAGCTGTGCAGGTTGACTCTGTGGTTATGAAGGCGTACGGTGTATTGCCCTTCATCAACCGTGGATTTGAGTTTAGGAGCCAAGAGGTAATGTTGCAGCTATATAGGACCCTGGTCAGACCCCACTTGGAGCACTGTGCTCAGTTCTGGTTGCCTCACTACAGGAAGGATGTGGAAACCATAGAAATGGTGCAGAGATTTACAAGGATGTTGCCTGTATTGGGGAGTATGCCTTATGAAAAAAGGTTGAGTGAACTTGGCTTTTTCTCCTTGAAGTGATGGAGGATGAGAAGCGACCTGATAGAGGTGTATAAGAGAAGGATTGATCGTGTGGCTAGCCAGAGGCTTTTCCCCAGGGCTGAAATGGCTGCCACAAGAGGACACAGGTTTAAGGTGCTGGGGAGTAGGTACTGAGATGTCAGGGGTAAGTTTTTTTTATGCAGAGAGTGGTGAGTGCGTGGAATGGGCTGCCAGCAACGGTGGTGGAGGCGGAGACGATAGGGTCTTTTAAGAGACTTTTGGATAGGTACATGGAGCTTAGGAAAATAGAGGGCTATAGGTAACCCTAGTAATTTCTAAGGTAGGGACATGTTCGGCACAACTTTGTGGGCCGAAGGGCCTGTGTTGTGCTGTAGGTTTTCTATGTTTCTATGTTTCTCTCTTTGTGAAAAGCCTGCCCCTGAGATCTCCTTCAATCTTTCCCCTCTGGCTAGGTGTATGCTTAGGGTTAGAGGGATGTGGGTGAAGTTTGGGCAAATGGGATCAGCCTGGGTGTGCCAGAATGGACAAATTTGACCAAATTCTGTGCTATATGACACTAGAAACCTCAAATTTTAGACTCACTGCCAATTCAGTGATGGCTGCCCCATTATATGAAAGCTGTGGAAAGGGACAGAAGAGGTCTACCGGATGCAGGTCTGGATTGGAGTGCATGTCCTAAGCGAAGAGATTGATTTCCCTGGAGTGGCTGAGGCTGAGTGAAGACCTGATTGCAATTTTAAAGTCAAAATAAGTATTATTCATAATAAAATTATTTACAAGAATAAAACATTCGATGTGTTTTCATTACTTATAGTCAATACTTTCTGTACTGCTTTGTTGCATCCATATATATCGATAGCACTGCTGCCACTCATGCGGCACGCTGCAGCTTTATAATAAATACTACAATCATTGAGGGGCTCCCCTCCCCTTCTCCAGTACGAGAAGAGCCATATACCGGGGTCCTTCCCCACGAGACCTGATAGTAATTATCAGAGGCATAGATGGGGCAGACTCCCCGATTCAAGAGGTCTGATACCAGCAGTGATGCTTTGAAGGAGAGAGGGTTAAGTTTAGGGAAATGTGCGAGGCAAGTTTTTTTTACACAGGAAATATATTACTGCCGCAATGCATTATTTCTGTAAATAATTTCAGAGAGACAAGTCGAAATCAATTATGCATGAGTTCTCCGATGGTCGGCAAAACAACCTAATTTAATTGGAAATACGAAAGATACACAGCATCACTCCGAAGAAAGAGGCATCGTCTCAAGCGGATACCTTATGCAAATTAGGGATGGGTAAGATGACGATTTTCATTCGCTAACTTTTTGAAACGTTTCTTCTGTGGAGGACCAATCCAAAACAAAGGGAAACCAATTGGCCAATGAAAAATTGCACCTTTTTGCCGCGCGCTTTCATGAAGATATAAAATGAGCTGCGATTGCCCTCTTGGGTTTATTGGAGTTGAAAAACGCTAGGAAGATGTCTGGCCGAGGTAAAACCGGAGGAAAAGGACGCGCAAAGACTAAGAGCCGGTCATCACGGGCCGGCCTGCAGTTTCCAGTTGGTCGAATCCATCGGCATTTACGGAAGGGTCACTATGCAGAGCGTATTGGTGCGGGTGCTCCTGTCTATTTAGCGGCAGTGCTGGAGTATTTAACGGCTGAGATCTTGGAACTGGCCGGTAATGCAGCTCGCGACAACAAGAAGATCAGGATCATTCCCCGCCACCTCCAGCTCGCCATCCGCAACGATGAAGAACTCAACAAGCTGCTGGGTGGGGTTACTATTGCCCAGGGCGGCGTCCTGCCAAACATCCAAGCTGTCCTATTGCCTAAGAAAACTGGCCACCCCAGTAAAGTTTATGCCTAGAAGACGCAAAAAAACATTAAGACAAAAGGCTCTTTTAAGAGCCACCAAATATATTCAAAAGGAGTTTTCCGTTTTTCCTGTTTAAAGCTTTCTAAATTCAAAATAAGTACATGTGAAGTAACGTGGAAGATGAAGGAAAACAACATCCCTCGAAATTGGAACAATATCAATTAGATTTTGACCTTTCATTGGCCAATTGGTTTCCCTGTTTTGGGCCTGTATTTAGAATCACATATAGTTCCTATATCTGAAGAAAAAATATGAACTCTGACATGGATTCAAGGACGTCTTTCAGAGTGCTAGGCAAGTTAAAAGGATATTTCCTCTAGTGGAGGAATCAAAACCAAGGGCCTATCTTAAAATGCAATATAGACATTTAGGATCAGTAGATTCATTCAGAGACATGATTTAAGATTCGGCTGTTAATAGAAATCCAAAAGCGGGGATCAATTTAACGCGAATTCAATAAAATTGCGCCTGATGTATTTTGATTCGCTAACTTCGAAACAGCCACAATTTCATAGAACGCTGAAGCAGATCCTGGGGACTGATTGATCAATTTAGACGAGAGGGAAAATAAATCTTTCATTATCGAATGGTGGAGCAGATTGGATGAGCCGAATTGCGTGATTCTGCTGTCATCTTGTGTGGTAAAATCGGAAAGTGCTGAATGGGGCGGCGCGCTGTGGAGGGGAGCTGCTGTTTGAAGTTGACAGTTTCCAGTTACAATCGTCTCTCTGCCACGGGGCACCGAATATATAATCCTAGGCTGAAAAAATACACCCCTTAAAAGCAAGGCAGTTAGGGAAATACTTAAATATTTGCCGCTTTTGCTTTAATGTCCTGACGACAGCAGTGATAACAGAATTCAAAAGATATTTTCACAGAGTGATGTCTGCTTGGAACGCGCTGCCAAAGGTGGTGACGGAGGCAAATATAAAAGAGGTGTTTAAGACTCCAGGATACGCAAATCAATATGCAGAGAATGGAGAGTTATGGACTTGTTTAAGCAGAAGGGGTTAGGCATTTAATTACTATTTTATTCCGGCACAACACAATGGACTGACCCTGTGCTGTTCTATTTTCTAAGGTAAACTCTATCTGCACCTCTGATATTCTATGTTCTAAGGTCTCCCCTAGAAAAAGACTGTCTATGTGATCTGTATGTTATCAAAGCGTTTTCGGATTGAACCACGTCGTAGAAATGTCATTTTATGGCCACTCTTACTTTAATGCCCCTCTTAAAAGACTAATTAATCATTTGTCATTGCATAAAATGGTTTTGCCAGAAGACCTGCCATTTGAAATGTTATTCCTTCACGGATGCTACGTGACATACCGAGTACTCCCTTTTAGTATGTTTTGATTTGACGCCCAGCGGCCGACATAATTCTAATTTGTGATACAGAAATGTGTTGTGATTTTATTAGCGTTTTTCTGTCGACGTTAGATTTCTCTCGTTTTTTTCAAATATGTTGCAATATTTGAGTGGTTGGGCCAATCAGGGGCCCAATCACAAGACGCGCATCGGTTGGGGTTCCTATAAAAGCCACATCGACGAACGGGGTGTTGATGTTGACTGTAGGGCAGTGAGATGGCGAGAACGAAACAGACTGCACGGAAATCCACGGGCGGTAAAGCTCCCCGCAAGCAGCTGGCCACGAAGGCAGCCCGCAAGAGCGCTCCGGCGACGGGCGGCGTGAAGAAGCCGCACCGGTACCGGCCGGGCACAGTGGCGCTGCGGGAGATCCGGCGCTACCAGAAATCGACCGAGCTGCTCATCCGGAAGTTGCCCTTCCAGCGCCTGGTCCGTGAAATCGCGCAGGACTTTAAGACGGACCTGCGCTTCCAGATATCGGCAGTGGTGGCTTTGCAAGAAGGGAGCGAGGCTTACCTGGTGGGGTTGTTCGAGGACACGAACTTGTGTGCCATCCACGCCAAGCGGGTTACAGTAATGCCAAAGGACATTCACTTGGCGCGGCGCATTCGCGGGGAGCGCGCCTGAATTTCTGAGGTCGATGTTTGAAAAACCCAAAGGCTCTTTTAAGAGCCGCCGAACTCTTGAGACGAAAGTTGCTGTAATACGAAGTTGATCAATCTTGCCGCTGTTTATCATTCTAATCTAAAGTGTAAACTTTCTCAACCTTTTTGCCCGGGAGGAACCCCTGCGTTTAAAAAAAAACAGCTCTTGGTACGTAAATTGTACATAAAATAATCCGAAATTTATTGTCAATGCTTTTGAGTAGAGAAGAAATTATTAGCCGACCTTGAAAAAACGTACTTAAGCTTAGTTTACCTTGAAATTAATCCTCCCCTTTCATAAGATTTAAAAACTAATAAGGCAAACAGATTTCTGTTAAATAACTATTAAAGCAAAATGGAATTTAATTCTTTCTAAAGGTAGATTAAGGTTGTAAATTGATTTTGATTATGAAAATGTATTGACAACATTGAATAGTAAGGTTACTAAAAGCCATAAACCAAGGCAATATGAATGAAAATATAGCCTAAGACAATTTTGTGCGAGACTGAAAGAACTTTCTTACTAAGTGACATGATCAGGTTCACATATAGGCCTAGCATGTGAAATCTACTTTTTGCTGCACAAATACGCAGTTCTGGGTCGAACCTGAGATAAGCACAGGCGGATTTCACCTTCAACTGAAATGAGACAATCTGTATCCTTGCTCTTGTTGCTTGGTCAACAAGAAAACAGCAGAAGCACAGTTCTCGGAAGATTCCCTCACCCAGTCATACTTATGTTGAAAGGGAGGAAAAGTACTGCTCAATTTTGTTCTACATATCTTGGAGGTTTTCAATCAGACTCGAGACTTTCTAATCCTTCCTCACTCTCAAACCCAAGCAGCAGTGGAAACATTTCAAGATTTTCTTTCGCAATATGTTCTTTCAAAAAATTGAGTTTCCTTTTAAATCCAGGAATTCTGTCACTTGAAGTGAAAACATTTTCTCCAGGGCCTTGCAGAGACTTGTTTAACTGGTTCATATGATGAAAACTGTCTGTTAAATAGGCTAGTTTCTGTTGCTATTCTTCATCTTCAAAGCACTATGCATAGTGATTCGGTCCAATCAGAATCGATCATTCTCATGGCACCTCCGTCTGCGGACTATCCACATCCTTGGAGAATTCGTGCACAATTGACTTTGACTGAAGTGTGTCTCTTATTAGTTACTAAAATAATGCATTGCAGCAGTAATTCATTTACACCTCTGATTTATAAAATGAGAAAGTACAGTAAGTACAGCACTGGGAAGTTTTCGGGGTAGTAGGAGACTAAGCTGACTGAGACAAATACCAGTAAACAATAAAGAGCTTCAGTTCTATACCAGCCTTCATGTGCTAATCCAACTGAGTGCTTATATCACAGATGACAGTCTTTTCAGGCTGGTAGGATATTATGCGTCCAAAAGATCAGATTTTAGTGGTCAAGGCCTTTGATGCTTTATCCAATCAAAAACGTATCAATCTTTGCCTTAAATAAACCCAACGACATCCACAGCTGCCTGTGGTAACAAATTCCACAAATTCACCACCCTGATATACCGTGGAGAGCATTCTTACCGGCTGCACCACTGTCTGGTATTGGGTGGGGAGGGGCTGTGTTTGTGTGGGCGGCTATTGCATAGGACTGAAAGAAGTTGCAGAGGGTCGTAAATTTAGTCGGCTCCATCTTGGGTACTAGCCTACAAAGTACCCAGGATATCTTCAAGGAGCCTTATCTCAGAAAGGCAGCATCGATTGTTAAGGACCTCCAGCACCCAGGACATGCCCTTTTCTCACTGTTACCATCAGGTAGGAGGTACAGAAGCAGGAAGGCACACACTCAGTGATTCAGGAAAAGCTCCTTCCCCTCTGCCATCCAATTCCTAAATGGACTTTGAACCCATGAACACTACCTCACTTTTTAAATATATATTATTTCTGTTTTTGCATGATTTTTAATTTATTTAATTGATTTTCTTATTTATTATTATTTTATTTATTTTTTTCTTCTATAATGTATTATGTATTACATTGAATTGCTGCTATTAAGTTAACAAATTTCACGACACATGACGGTGAAAATAAACCTAATTCTGATTCCCTTATCCTTCTAAATTCCAGCGAGTACAGATCCAGAGCCATCAAAATTCCTCGTGTAACCCAGAATCATCCTTGTGAACCTCCTCTGAACCCTCTTCAATGCCAGCACATCTCTTTAGATGAGGAGCCCAAAACTGTTCACAATACTCAAGGTGAGGCCTCACCAGTGTCTCATAAAGCCTTAGCATCACATCCCTGCTCCTGTATTCTAGAGCTCTTGAAATGAATGCTAACATTCCATTTGCAATGAGTGAAGTGTAGATGGGAGATTTAGGGAAGGATGGTAATCCAATATTTCATTTCATTATGTCTGCAACAGATTTTAACAAATTCTTTGAAATTGCAGGTAATGCCAGAGAGCTGGAACCTGAGACAGCGCTCTGTATATCTTTTCTTTCAAAGTTTTTGATGACTTTGTTGACTGCTTCGATGCCTTTCTAGACACGATACCCTTCACCGTCACCTTCTACAGCCCCCACATACTGCTGACTTCAACAAAAGGTCGTTGTTATGCTAGTTGTAGGCTGTTTCATGCTAATGAAGGATTCAGCCATCAGATGTTTCTATTGGCTAATATCCAAATTTAAGCCAATTGTCTTTTGCGGTTTCATTTGGAGGCGCGCTCCAATCAGCGGCGAGTAGCGTCTTGTTCGCGTCAGCGTAGCATCTCGCCCACTACGGAATATTAATTTTGCTTTTAAAATGCTCAGGAAAGCATTCACAGAACTCCCAACTTTTAAAAAATGATTTACCTTTCCAGATTTCAAGTGTGAATTGACATTGTAGACATCAATTTTAAATGATAATTTATATCACTCGAATGGTATTCCCCCCTTCCAATCCTGTTTGATATTTTGATTCCCGTATACGTAGCATTTTCCTCATTCTGATCTATTTTAAATGTGCACTGTATAACCGATGGAAATTGAAACAAAATGTTTGAAAACGTTGTTGTGATTTTGATCTCACTTCTATTATGTATTGGTTTTCTGAGATGTCAGAATGTACACAACCACCCAATAAAATCAGAAATACTCTTACACGTTAAGGAGCATCATCTTAGGTTTATTGCAGCAACCTATTTTTAAGTAAATTAAACTTGCTAGTACTTTGCTAAGATAAATTCCATAATTAATCAGGCTCCAGTGAAAATTAATGAGAAACGGCTTTTAAAAGTAAAATTGCGAGGTCCTGACAAGAACCGTTGGCATCGATGTTGACTTGACGTCTACTTTCTTCGAGCCCTGCCCCTCACAGTCCTGGACACGGCACGGCGTTTTCGTGGTCTTCTCAGCATCGGCGTCAACTTTTCAGCCTTTTTTCGCCCTTTGGCATTTTTGCGTGTGTTTTTGGCCGGCCTTTTCCTGGCCTGTGACTTCTCTCGGGAGGCCCCATCAACCTTTTGTTGTGACGAGGTTGCCAGGCTACCCTCCGCGCCACATTGCGCCGAGTCTTTGCTGGCGTACGACTTCGCCGACTGTCCAGGCGGAGCAACCGTTTTCTCCGCGCCGTAGCCGGCTGCCGAGATGACCTTCTTGACAGCGCCCAGCTTGGGAGTTTGCCGCTCTTTGGTGGCGGCTACCGCCTCCAGTATCTGCTCGGCCATCGCCGAACCGGATTGCGCCGGGCGATAGGAACTTTTCTTCTTGGTCACGGGTGGTAACGTGATGCAGGTCGCCGGAGAGACAGGAGGCCCGAATACAGTGACGGCGTCAACGGCAGCGGACGGCAAGTCCGCCTTGGGCATATCTGCACTGTCAGCCATATCTCCCGACAACGTCGTAACAAATGAAGCCGCCCCCCGCAACCTCCCCCTTATAGAGACCCAAAGCGGACGTTGTGGAGGCAGCTCGCCGCGTCGGCGCAGAGCGGAGACGTGGACAAAGCCCGGATCCCCCGGGGTTACCTGACCCGGTTTAGCACGGGCTGGGGCTTCCCACCTAATCCTGGCTGTAAATATACCAACCTGATTTATTTGGTTGGTTTCCTGGGTTACACAGATATCGCAAAACTTGTCTCTTCCTTCTTTCCAACCAGTCCAATTTCACATTTCAGGCACAAAGCACTGAAAATACTTGGCTCTCGCACGATAGACAAGAAGCTAAAATGACCTAGCGGGCAAGGCAGCATCTGTAGATGGAAATAGACAGTCGATGTTTCGGGTTCCGAGGGGTCGACTGTCCATTTTCCAGCATGCCTGTCCCGCCGAGTTTCCCGAGTGCTTTGTGTATCTTCACCCTGTGATGCTTCGGGACTGTGGAGATGCACAAAGATATCGTCAGGGATCCCTTCAACTCTCGCTATTCCCTTTTCTCCCTTCTAGGAGAATGTAGGAGAGTTTGAAAACCAACACGCTCAAGCTCGGTTATTAAAACACCAAACATCAGGCTCCTGAACCACCGCGGATGACTCCACTCACTTCAACAGTGAATTGATTCCATAATCCTGCACTCACTTTGAATGACTCCACAACTTATGTCTACAGTATTATCTAGTTTTTGTATTGGCACAGTTTGTCATATTTTGTATATTAGTTGTTTGTCAGTATTTGTACTTTTTCATTGATCCTTTTGTATTTCTTTGTTCTACTGTAAATGTATGCAAGAAGATGAATCTCGGGGTAGTGAATGATGACCTATTCATGATTACTTAATATATTTACTTTGAACTTCGACAAATTTGCAAACATATTATTCCTCACTGCTATCGGAACATAATCCCAAGTCCTAATACAGAATTTCGACCCAAAACATCAATAGTTTTCCAACACTTTGTTGCTCCAAACTACAGCATCTGCAGTCTCTTGTGTCTTCAGATTCAATCTGCTCTTTCACACACCTTTTTTTGAAGGTGTCGCCATGTTCTTTTACTGGAATGTTTAGTCCAAACTCCCAGTTATTCTGATGCTGTCACTGTCGTATTTTTATCTTGCTCTACAATCTTTCCACCACTCTGTTGCTTTGTGTATTTATTATTACCATGTACACACCTTACTCTGTGAACTTTGTCTGATCAAGGAATTTCACAATGATCTAATCTAAAGAAACACACGCAAAATTCTGGAGGAACTCAGCAGGTCAGGCAGCATCGATGGAAAGGAATAAAGAGTTAATTTTTTTGTAAGCTGAAACCCTTTAATTGAATCTCTTGATTACAATTAGCACTGTTACTTGCAGTCTGTTGGGACTGAGCCAGTGAATGTTATTCCACTCCTGAAGTTTTAAAGGTCTTGTCAACCTTGAGACAATTTAATTTCCTCATCAATAGTGTAAAATAATCTCTCTATTAAACTCAACTACTGAAATGCCTTAATCAGGTAATTGGTGAGCACGTGAGATCATTAGTGGTATGAGTATAGAGAAAATAAGAAGAGGGTGAACGGAACTCTGCAAGTGGCAGGCGTGGACCCGATGGACTGAGTGACCTTTTGTGCAATAATAAGCCCAAAGTACTTAAAGCATTATTATCGTGTTTCTGTTCAAAATAATATTTAAAAGGTCTCAACATTTCCAATTGATTATATTGAATCCCCATAAAGCTTAACTATAAATGAATTGGCTTTCTCCAAAGAAAGAGCCTCAAAATTGAACTCATTGTGATCATCTCTCGTAGTATTCACCATCCAATTCAGAACAATTAAGTTCAATAATTCTCTACCACCATAATTATTCATGGTGAAATCTAATTTTCTTTAGTAAAACAGGTTTAGTTCCATGATACCTGGGATGTGTTTCACTGTAGTGTAACAGGAGTACTATATGGTTGAACGTGTGTTCCTTAATATGAAACAAGATCTTATCTACTCTCTCTTCTGGAGGTAAATGCTCACATGTCCTTTTTATAGAAGAACTGCTGAACTCTCTTAATATCTTGGCCATTATTAACTCTGAATTAACACTGTTTGAACTTGGATGGAAATAAAGTGGCTTCGGATTTAGGCATTGAAAATATGAGTTACATTTGTAAACTAATGAGACTGATATAAACATACTTAGTGACATTTGGAGATGAAAAGAACATTATTAATACAAGTAATGGAAAATGAACTAAAAATGCTGAAAATCTGAATTGAAGCCAGTGATGCAAGTACTCAGGGACATTTATTGAAAACATTGACCTTTGATTTTTGCTCCAAAGATGTTGTCTGACATGCTGAGTATTTCCAGAAGTTCTGCTTTAATAGCAACACAGGCCTTACTTGCACTGTACAATAAGACAAAATTTACATGTTTTAAAATATGGTAAGTATATTGGAAAATTAATGTTTTCAGTTCATAATATAACCCTACAAAAATACCAATATCATATGCTTCTAGATACTAGGATTCCAGATATTGCTGAATGTACCATGCTGTCTATGGCTTATTCCTACAATAAAATAGCTTTAGTTGCTCTGGTGTATCTTTAATGTGGAATTATTAATGCCATAATGTCTTTTAAAAGTTGGTTTGGCAACATGATAATCCCCAACACAGTTGACAATGGGTTTTGTTCTCATAATTCCCTATTTTCTTGGTCGTGGATAGTGTTAAGCCAAGTGAGATTCCTGTGGAATCGGATGAAATATCAATTTTACTAGAAAGACCACCTACTGTCACTCCAATGACTTCAGCAGAGAGCAAATTGGTAAGCTACAATCTATATCTCAGTTTCCTGACAGGTGGGTTGAAGTTAAAGCTGTCCTCAAAGCAGTGTTTAATCATGTTTATTTGTGAGGCTTACGTCGCCTTAATCTCATTAAAGGGAGTGATCCTTGTGTGAGTATCCTTGGACTCTACAACAGGTAGTTAAGAACTGCCCAAAGGATCACTGGCATGAGCCTACCTGCCATTAAGGACAAATATACAGGAAAAGGCCAGAAATATCATCCTGCTTATGGACTGTTTGCTTCACTCTCATCAGGGAAGAGGATACACAACATCCATGCCAAGACCGCTAGACTTGAAAACAGTTACTTCCCCCAAGCCACAAACACAAGCGATCCTGCAGATGCTCGAAATCCAGAGCTACACATGAAAAATGCTGGAGGAATTCAGCAGGACAGGCAGCAGCTGTGGAAATGAATAATCATTGATGCTTTGGGTCAAGACGCTTCATCAGAACTGGAAATGAAAGGGTGAGATACTCCAAGCCATCAGGCTGATCAACATCTCCACCCATTAAAGGCCACCCCTCCATCAATACCCCCCCCCACCACTACCTGGCATCACTTTATGTACATACAATCTGTCTATGTATATAAACATATCATATATAGTTACACTTAAACAGTTATTCATACATTGTGTGATTTATAGGATTGCTTTTATATTGAGATTTATTGTATTTTTTTCTATTTTATTGCGTTCTTTGTGCTTTTGTGTTTTTTTAAGCTGCATCGGATCTAGAGTAATGATCATTTCATTCTCCTTTACAATGGGGTACTGGAGGATGACAATCTTGAATCTTCAATCTGTAGGCGGAACAGACTTTACCATCTCTGTTCATGTTACTACGATGAATTGGGCAATAGTACACCATCAGATGTTCATCCATTTAATGGGCACTGAGTTCTGTCATCTGGACATAGATGCATTGGCATGTGATGTACTGCCCCATGCTCCTGTAAGGGAAAGCACTTGTCACAGTCCTCCTGTTTTATGTAATGATACTCAAGCTATGATTTCTTAATATCGTAAGTAAATGGAATGCACGTTGTGCTCCTGCAGAGCTGTTAAACCTGTGTGATGACTCACAATGAACACGTTAAGATGAATTTACTTTTAACAGACTTTCTAACCAATGGTTTCCTTTGTGATGCAATAATTCCTGTTTGACTGTATAAAGGTCCAGGTGATTGTTGGAGTTTCCTTGTATCTGGGGTCATGACCAGTGTTTTAAAAAAAAAACTTGGCAAATTGAAACTCCCATGACCCACTATTTTGGAGTTCCCTGAAAGGAGGAGGAATGCGAAATATCTGGAGTTATTGACGACAAATATTGACTGTTCGTTTCACTCCATAGATCTTGCTAACATCAAAAAAAATCTGCAGATACTGGAAATCCAAAGCAACACACACACACACACACACACACACACACACACACACACACACACACACACACACAGCCAGACTAATGATGAAGGATCTCAGCCTGAAACGTCGATGACTCTTTCCCATAGATGCTGACTGGCCTGCTGATTTCCTCAGCATTCTGTGTGGATCTTGCCGACCTGCTGAGTTCACCTGCATTTTGTGTGTATTGTTTAACTTCCAGCTTCTGCAGAATCTCCCTTATCTCTGTCCATGAAATTACTGTTTCCTTTTTAGAATAAACTGACATATGGTATTTCAAACTCACAAATTAGTCTTGATATTGACATACTTGATGTAAATGGAATGATTTTAACCCTGCAACACTTCCAATGAGTGTCAGAAAACAGTAGTTGAGGTCTAATCGGTTATTTTGTTTTTATCGTGTGGAGTTCTGTAACACCTAGATTACACCTGACCTGATGGAATGATTACAAGGTGTTGTCATAACAGGATGACTAATAAGACTTTGACAAACTTCTGTAAATGCAGAGTATATTAACTGGTTTCAATTGGTATTGAAACACCAATGCTCAGGAACTGAAAAGGCTGCAGAAAATAGTAGATGCAGTCCAGTGCATCACAATGAAATCCCGCCCCACTGTTAAACACATTTACATGGAACACTGCCACAAGAAAGCAGCATCCGTCATCAAGGACTCCCTCCATCTCGTCCATTCTCTCTTCTCACTAGTACCATCGGGCAGGAGGTACAGAAGCCTTGGGTCCCACAGCACCAGATTCAGGGACAGTTATTACCCCTCAACTATCAGGCTCCCATATTGGTGAAAACTTCAAACACCTACTCAGAACTGATTGCACAACTGCAGACTTAAGTTCTCAATATTATTTTTATTTTTCTTCTTTTGCGAATTGGCTATCCGTCCTCATCTGTTTGTATATAGTTTTTTCATAAAATTCTATTGAATTTCCTTTTTCCCTGTAAATGCTTTCAAGAAAATGAATCTTGGGGTAGTATATGGTAAGATATACTGTGTGTACTTTAATAACAAATTTACTTTGAACTTTGAAGAGGGACCAGATGGCAGATTGGGTTTGATACTGTGGAATAAAGCAGGGAAAACATCAGGTGTCACAGACGTTTTGGAACAGTGCTGTTGAAGTAGTGTACGACTGTTATTATTTTGTGGTATAAACTTTTTCGAGAGCATTGCATATCTCACAGGCTAGGCACTGAGTAACTGCATTCTTGAGGAACCTCTACACTTCCCTAGTCATAACAATTTTACTCATTTTCTGATGTTTGCATGGACATTTAAATGATTGACCATCTGCTGATGTACTTGGTACAAATTGGCTCAGTGAGGTCCACCTCCTGCATCTGAAAATGGACACTCTCTGACGCTTTGCTTGTTAACAGACATCCAGTCTTCACCAGGGTGGTCAAGGGACCTGTTCCTTAGTTCACTTTAACTGTGTCTGTCACTATGTCTGGTCATTCGCTCGTTCGTTATGTGCCATGTTGTAGACGATCGTGGTCTTTCCATTCCATGATCGTTCTTGACAAATTTTTCTGCAGAAGTGGTTTGCCATTACCTTCTTCTGAGCAGAGACTTTACAAGATGGGTGATGCCAGCCATTATCAGTGCTCATCAGAGATTGTCTGCCTGGCGTCAGTGGTTGCATAACCAGGACTTGTGATATGCAGCAATTCCTCATACAACCATCCAACCCTTGCTCCCACGTCTTCATGTGACCCTGATTGGGGGATAAGCAGGTGCTGTACCTTGCCCAAAGGTGACCTGCAGGGAGGGACATCTTACACCTTCTTTTATAGAGACATATCTCCACACTGTTGCCCTCTGTGAGTCTGGGGAATCTTTAACACTTAGTATTTTGTCTTTCAGAACCATTGCCTTCATTTTCCATCTCGCAAGCATGTTCTTACTTTTGAGTCTGGAAACACTCTGCTGGTCAGGTAGCACCCATGGAGAAAGAAACAGTTAATATTTCACAGATCTGGGACAGATGGGGAAAGAAGTCAGTTTTCAGATATTTGTTTTCTTGATGTGCATGTTGTTTTTTAGTTGACATTAGCACATCATCAATTGTCATTTATCGACAGTCATAATGCAAATAGTTAATTTCAAGTTCCTGGGTGTCAAGATCTCTGAGGATCTAATCTGGTCCCAACATGTTGATGCAGCTATAAAGAAGGAAAGACAGTGGCTGTATTTCATTAGGAGTTTGAGGAGATCTGGTATATTGGCAAAAACACTCTCAAATTTCTACAGATGTACCATGGTCAGCATTCTAACTGACTGGTATAGGGAAGAAAGGCTAGGTACAGGATTGAAATGGGCTGCAGAGAGTTGTAAAATTAGTCACCTCCATCATGGGCAGCAGAGTATCCAGGACATCTTCGAGAAGTGGTGCCTCTAAAGGGCAGTATCCATCATTAGGGGCCCCCATCACCCAGGACGTGCCCTCTACTCATTGATACCATCAGGAAGGAGGTACAGAAGCCTAAAAACACACATTCAATGATTCATAGAAACATAGAAAACCTACAGTACTATACAGTCCCTTTGGCCCACAAAGCTGTGTCGAACATGTCCCTACCTTAGAAATTATTAGGCTTACTCATAGCCCTTTATTGTTCTCAGCTCCATGTACCTATCCAAAAATCTCTTAAAAGACCCTATGGTATCTGCCTTCACCACTGTTGTCAGCAGCCCGTTCCACGCACTCACCACTCTGAGTAAAAGAACTTACCCCGACATCTCCTCTGTACCTACTTCCAAGCACCTTAAACCTGTGTCCTCTTGTGGCAACCATTTCAGCCCTGGGAAAAAGCCTCTGACTATCCACACGATCAACGCCTCTCATCATCTTGTACACCTCTATCAGGTCACCTCTCATCCTCCATCGATCCAAGGAGAAAAGGCCGAGTTCACTCAACCTATTCTCATAAGGCATGCTCCCCAATCTAGGAAACACCCTTGTAAATCTCCTCTGCACCCTTTCTATGGTTTCCACATCCTTTCTGTAGTGAGGCGACCAGAATTGAGCACAGTACTCCAAGTGGGGTATGACCAGGGTCCTGTATAGCTGCAACATTACCTCTTGGCTCCTAAATTCAATTCCATGATTGATGAATGCCAATACACTGTATGCCTTCTTAACCACAGAGTCACCCTGCGCAGCTGCTTTGAGTGTCCTATGGACTCAGACCGCAAGATCCCTCTGATTCTCCACACTGCCAAGAGCCTTACCATTAATATTATATTCTGCCATCATATTTGACCAACCAAAATGAACCACTTCACACTTATCTGGGTTGAACTCCATCTGCCACTTCTCAGCCCAGTTTTGCATCTTATCAATGTCCGGTGTAACCTCTGACAGCTCTCCACACTATCCACAACATCCCCAACCTTTGTGTCATCAGCAAATTTACTAACCCATCCCTCCACTTCCTCACCCAGGTCATTTATAAAAATCACGAAGGGTAAGGGTCCCAGAACAGATCCCTGAGGCAATCTACTGGTCACCGACCTCCATGCAGAATATGACCCGTCTACAACCACTCTTTGCCTTCTGTGGGCAAGCCAGTTCTGGATACACAAAGCAATGTCTCCTTGGATCCCATGCCTCCTTACTTTCTCAATAAGCCTGGCATGGGTTACCTTTATCAAATGCCTTGCTGAAATCCATATACTGCTCTACCTTCATCATTGTGTTTAGTCACATCCTCAAAAAATTCAGTCAGGTTCGTAAGGCATGACCTGCTCTCAACAAAGCCATGCTGACTATTCCTAATCATATTATACCTCTCCAAATGTTCATAGATCCTGCCTCTCAGGATCTTCTCCATCAACTTACCAACCACTGAGGTGAGACTCACTGGTCTACAACTTCCCGGGCTATCTCTACTCCCTTTCTTGAATAAGGGAACAACATCCGCAACCCTCCAATCCTCCGGAACCTCTCCCATCCCCATTGATGATGCAAAGGTCATTGCCAGAGGCTCAGCAATCTCCTCCCTCACCTCCCACAGTAGCCTGGGGTACATCTCATCTGGTCCCGGAGACTTATCCAACTTGATGCTTTCCAAAAGCTCTAGCACATCCTCTTTCTTAATATCTACATGCTCAAGCTTTTCAGTCTGCTGTAAGTCATCACTACAATCACCAAGATCCTTTTCCATAGTGAATACTGAAGTAAAGTATTCATTAAGTACCTCTGCTATTTCCTCCGGTTCCATACACACTTTCCCACTGTCACACTTGATAGGTCCTATTCTTTCACATCTCATGCTCTTGCTCTTCACATACATGTAGAATGCCTTGGGGTTTTCCTTAATCCTGCCCGCCAAGGCCTTCTCATGGCCCTTTCTGGCTCTCCTAATTTCCTTCTTAAGCTCCTTTCTGTTAGCCTTATAATCTTCTAGATCTCTAACATTACCTAGCTCTCTGAACACAAAATAATCTGCAGATGCTGGGGTCAAAGCAACACTCACAACACGCTGGAGGAATTCAGCAGGTCGGGCAGCATCCGTGGGAAAGATCGGTCGACGTTTCGGGAAGGGTTCCGACCCGAAACGTCAACCGATCTTTCCCATGGATGCTGCCCGACCTGCTGAGTTCCTCCAGCATGTTGTGAGTGTTACCTAGCTCTCTGAACCTTTGGTAAGCTTTTCTTTTCTTCTTGACTAGATTTACTACAGCCTTTGTACACCATGGTTCCTGTACCCTAACATAACTTCCCTGTCTCATTGGAACGTACCTGTGCAGAACTGCACACAAATACTCCCTGAACATTTGCCATATTTCTTCCATACCTTTCCCTGAGAATATCTGTTCGAATTTAAGCTTCCAAGTTCCTGCCTGATAGCCTCATAATTCCCCTTACGCCAATTAAACGCTTTTCTAACTTGTCTTTTCCTATCTCTCTCCAATGCTATTGTAAAGGAGATAGAATTATGATCACTATCTCCAAAAATGCTCTCCCACTGAGAGACCCGACACCTGACAGGGTTCATTTCCCAACACCAAATCAAGTACAGTCTCTCCTCTTGTAGGCTTATCTACATATCGTGTCAAGAAGCCTTCTTGAACACATCTAACAAACTCCACCCCAGGAATAGATAGAGTGGATAGCCAGCGCCTCTTCCCCAGGGCACCATTGATCAATACAAGAGGACATGGCTTTAAGGTAAGGGGTGGGAAGTTCAAGGGGGATATCAGAGGAAGGTTTTTTACTCAGAGAGTGGTTGGTGCGTGCAATGCACTGCCTGAGTCAGTGGTGGAGGCAGATACACTAGTGAAGTTTAAGAGACTACTAGACAGGTATATGGAGGAATTTAAGGTGGGGGCTTATATAGGAGGCAGGGTTTGAGGGTCGGCACAACATTGTGGGCCGAAGGGCCTGTACTGTACTGCACTATTCTATGTTCTATGTTCTATCTAAATCCCTTGCTCTAGGGAGATGCCAACCGATATTTGGGAAATTAAAATCTCTCACTACGAGAACTCTGTTACTATTACACCTTTCCAGGATCTGTTTCCCTATCTGCTCCTCGATATCCCTGTTACTATTGGGAGGCCTATAAAAAACACCCAGTAGAGTTATTGACCCTTTCCTGTTCCTAATCTCCACCCACAGAGACTCCATAGACAATCCTTCCATGATATCCACCTTTACTGCAGCCGTAACACTATCTCTGATCCTCAGTGCTACGCCCCACCTCTTTTGCCTCCCTCCCTGTCCTTTCTGAAACATCTAAAATCTGGCACTTGAATTAACCATTCCTGTCCCTGAGCCATCGAAGTTTCTGTACTGGCCACCACATCATATCTTCAAGCACTGATCCACACTCTAAACCGTCAGTCTGAGTGCGACCCTTCTCTATCACCCGCCTATCCTCCCTTTCACACTGTCTACAAGCTTCCTCTATTTGTGAGCCAACCTCCTCTTCCTTCATCACTTCCGTTCAGTTCCCAACCCCCAACAGTTCTAGTTTAAACTCTCCCCAGTTGCCTTAGCAAACCTCCCTGCTAGGATATTGGTCCCCCGGGATTCAAATGCAACCCGTCCTTTTTGTACAGGTCACACCTGCCCCAAAAGAGGTCCGAATGATCCAGAAATCTGAATCATGCCCCCTGCTCCAATCCCTCTGTCACACATTTATCCTCCACCTCATTCTGTTCCTATCCTCACTGTCGCGTGGCACAGGCAGTAATCTCGAGATTACTACCTTTGTGGTCCTGCTTCTCAACTTCCTTCCTAACTCCCTGTAGTCTATTTTCAGGACCTCCTCCCTTTTCCTACCTATGCCATTTGTACCAATATGTACCACGACCTCTGGCTGTTCTCCCTCCCACTGTAGGATATCTTGGACGCGATCTGAAACATCCCGGACCCTGGCACCTGGGAGGCAAACTATCATCCAAGTTTCTTTCCTGTGTCCACAGAATCACCAGTCTGACCCCTAACTATAGAGTCCCCTATCACTGCTGCCATCCTCTTCCTTTCCCTGCCCTTCTGAGCCACAGGGCCAGACTCTGTGCCAGAGGCACGGCCACTGTCGCTTCCCCAAGGTTGGCTGTTCCCGCCGAACAGTACTCAAACAGGAGTGCTTATTATCAAGGGGTACAGCCACAGGGGTACTCTCTAGTACCTGACTCTTCCCCTTCTCTCTCCTGACTGTGACCCCGTGGCCCCGGTGTGACCACCTGCCTATAACTCCTTTCTATCACCTCCTCGCTCTCCCTGACCAGACGAAGGTCATCGAGCTGCATCTCTGGTTCCCTAACGCGGTCCCTTAGGAGCTGCAGCTCGACGCCCCAGGTGCAGATATGGCCGTCTGGGAGGCTGGGAGACTCCAGGACCTCCCACATCTGACACCGAGCACAGAACACAGGCCTCACACACATTCAGGAACAGCATCTTCCCCTCTGCCATCCAATTTCTGAATGGACATTGAACCCATGAACACTACCTCACTACTTTTTTATTTTATTATATATGCACGACTTATATAATTTAACTATTTAATATATTTAAACTAATGTGGCAGGGGGATGGGAACCAGTGCAGAGAGACAGAGGGGTGTAAAATGAGGGTAGAAGCAAAAAGTAGTAAGGTGAAAAGTAAAAGTGGCAGGCCGGCAAATCCAGGTCAAAAATCAAAAAGGGCCACTTGTCAACATAATTGTATAAGGGCTAAGAGAGTTGTAAAATCAAGCCTGAAGGCTTTGTGTGTCAATGCAAGCATTCGTAACAAGGTGGATGAATTAAAAGTGCAGATTGTTATTAATGAATATGATATAGTTGGGATCACAGAGACATGGCTCCAGGGTGACCAGGGATGGGAGCTCAACATTCAGGGATATTCAATAGTCAGGAGGGATAGACATGAAAGAAAAGGAGGTGGGGTAGCATTGCTGGTTAGGGAGGAGATTAACACAATAGGAAGGAAGGACATTAGCTGGGAGGATGTGGAATCGATATGGGTAGAGCTACATACACGAAGGGGCAGAAGACGCTGGTGGGAGTTGTGTACAGGCCACCTAACAGTAGTAGTGAGGTTGGGGATGGTATTAAACAGGAAATTAGAAATGCATGCAATAAAAGAACAGCAGTTATAACGGGTGACTTCAATCTACATATAGATTGGGTGAACCAAATTGGTAAGGGTGCTGAGGAAGAGGATTTCTTGGAATGTATGCAGGATAGCTCTCTGAACCAACATGTCGAGGAACCAACTAGAGAGTAGGCCATTCTGGACTGGGTACTGAGCAATGAGGAAGGGTTAGTTAGCAATCTTGTCGTGCGAGGCCCCTTGGGTAAGAGTGACCATAATATGGTGGAATTCTTCATTAAGATGGAGAGTGACATAGTTAATTCAGAAACAAAGGTTCTGAACTTAAAGAAGGGTAACTTTGAAACTATGAGACGTGAATTAGCTAAGATAGACTGGCAAATGATACTTAAAGGATTGACGGTGGATATGCAATGGCAAGCATTTAAAGGTTGCATGGATGAACTACAACAATTGTTCATCCCAGTTTGGCAAAAGAATAAACCAGGGAAGGTAGTGCACCCGTGGCTGACAAGGGAAATTAGGGATAGTATCAATTCCAAAGAAGAAACATGCAAATTAGCCAGAAAAAGTGGCACATCTGAGGACTGGGAGAAATTCAGAGTCCAGCAGAGGAGGACAAAGGGTTTAATTAGGAAAGGGAAAAAAGATTATGAGAGAAAGCTAGTAGGGAACATAAAAACAGACTGTAAAAGCTTTTATAGATATGTGAAAAGAAAAAGATTGGTTAAGACAAATGTAGGTCCCTTACAGTCAGAAACAGGTGAATGATCATGGGGAACAAGGACATGGCAGACCAACTGAGTAACTACTCTGGTTCTGTCTTCACTAAGGAGGACATAAATAATCTTCAGGAAATAGTAGGGGACCGAAGGTCTAGTGAGATGGAGGAACTGAGGGAAATACATGTTAGTACGGAAGTGGTGTTAGGTAAATTGAAGGGATTAGAGGCAGATAAATCCCCAGGGCCAGATGGTCTGCATCCCAGAGTGCTTAAGGAAGGAGCCCAAGAAATAGTGGATGCATTAGTGATAATTTTTCAAAACTCTTTTAGATTCTGGATTAGTTCCTGAGGATTGGAGGGTGGCTAATGTTTAACCGCTTTTTAAAAAAGAAGGGAGAGAAACCAGGGAATTATAGACCGGTTAGCCTGACATCGGTGGTGGGGAAAATGCTAGAGTCAGTTATCAAAGATGTGATAACAGCACATTTGGAAAGCGGTGAAATCATCGGACAAAGTCAGCATGGATTTGTGAAAGGAAAATCGTGTCTGACGTATCTTATAGAATTTTTTGAGGATGTAACTAGTAGAGCAGACGGGAGAACCAGTGGATGTGGTATATTTGGATTTTCAAAAGGCTTTTGACAAGGTCCCACACAGGAGATTAGTGTGCAAACTTAAAGCACACGGTATTGGGGGTATTGTATTGATGTGGATAGAGAATTGGTTTGGAAGCAAAGAGTGGAATAAACGGGACCTTTTCAGAATGACAGGCAGTGACTAGTGGGGTACCACAAGGCTCAGTGCTGGGACACCAGTTGTTTACAATATATATTAATGATTTAGACGAGGGAATTAAATGCAGTATCTCCAAGTTTGCAGATGACACGAAGCTGGGTGGCAGTGTTAGCTGTGAGGAGGAGGCTAAGAGGATGCAGGGTGACTTGGATAGGTTGGGTGAGTGGGAAAATTCATGGCAGACGCAATTTAATGTGGATAAATGTGAGGTTATCCACTTTGGTGGCAAGAACAGGAAAGCAGATTATTATCTGAATGGTGGCTGATTAGGAAAAGGGGAGGTGCAACGAGATCTGGGTGTCATTGTACACCAGTCATTGAAAGTGGGCATGCAGGTACAGCAGGCGGTGAAAAAGGCAAATGGTATGTTGGCATACATAGCAAGAGGATTCGAGTACAGGAGCAGGGAGATTCTTCTGCAGATGTACAAAGCCTTGGTGAGAACACACCTGGAGTATTGTGTGCAGTTTTGGTCCCCTAATCTGAGGAAAGACATTCTTACCAAAGAAGGTTCACCAGATTGATTCCTGGGATGGTAGGACTTTCATATGATGAAAGACTGGATCGACTAGGCTTATACTCTCTGGAATTTAGAAGATTGAGGGGAAATCTTATTGAAACATATATAAAATTCTAAAGGGATTGGACAGGCTAGATGCAGGAAGATTGTTCCCGATGTTGGGGAAGTCCAGAATGAGGGGTCACAGTTTGAGGATAAAGGGAAAGCCTTTTAGGACCGAGATGAGGAAAAACTTCTTCACACAGAGAGTGGTGAATCTGTGAAAATCTCTGCCACAGGAAACAGTTGAGGCCAGTTCATTGGCTATATTTAAGAGGGAGTTAGATATGGCCCTTGTGGCTAAAGGGATCGGGGGTATGGAGAGAAGGCAGGTACAGGGTTCTGAGTTGGATGATCAGCCATGATCATACTGAATGGTGGTGCAGGCTCGAAGGGCCGAAAGGCCTACTCCTGTATCTGTTTTCTATGTTTCTATATATATTCATACTGCAATTCATTTTTTTCTCTATTGTGTACTGCATTGTACAGCTGTCACAAAGTTAACAAATTTCATAACATATTCTGGTGATATTAAATCTGATTCTGAACTTATCAACCTCTGTTTTAAATATACCCAGTGACTTAGCTTCCAGAGCTGTCTGCGACAATAGATTACACAGAATCATCACCTTCCGGTTGAAGAAATTGCTCTTCATCTTTGTTATGAAAGGATGCCCTTCCATTCGGAGGCTGTGCACTTCAGTCCTAGAGTCTCCCCCTGCTGGAAATGTCCTCTACACATCCACTTCATATATGTCTTTTTAATATTTAGTAGGTAAATGTAGCAAATGTATAGCTTTGCTGCCTTTATCCAAGCCATTTGTATAAATGATATACAAAATACGTGAGGGCCTTGCACGTCCTTGTGGCACACCATCCATTACAACTTACTGAGAACATGAGTTGTAAAGAGAGCTTGAAACTGAGTCTGTGGATTGAGAAATCAGAACAGAGCAGAAAAAGACTCATTTTCCCTGGTTCCTGTTTACCATCTGGTCAGCAACCAGACCAATCCATCACCTCGTACAACAGCAGCTGTCATGTGGCACTTTATCTAATGCCTTCTGTAAATCTACTGGTTCCTCTTTGTTTACCGCACATGTTACTCTTTACATTAGGTTAGTTTTGTTTTTAGTCACATGTACATTGAAACTCGCAGTGAAATGTGTTGTTTGTATCAAATTGAATAAGCGAGTATTATGCTGGGAGCAGCTCAGCATGTCCACAACTCACTAACCCTCACCGTATGTCTTTCAAAAGTGGGAGGAAACTTGGACAACCAGAGGAAACCCACGTGGTCCTGGGGAGAAGGTAGAAACTCCTACCTGACAAGAGGTGGGAATCATTGGCGCTGTAATAGCATTATGCTATTTGCTATGCTATGGTGCCACCCTTCACTTAAGAATTAATGAATCACAGGGACTGATTCTGTGCCGTATGTCTCCGACCCTAACTCCTATGAATTATTACCATGCATCCGAGTTTCACTTTGAATGAAGTCAACAGAAACTTTATGGAGCTAGCTGTTTGACACTTGCAACATAACTTGTTATTGCATCCTGTCCATTTGTAATTTTATCAAATATACCTTGTCCTTTGACTTCCTCCTATTGGTGACCATCATTGAGCAAGCTGAAACAAAGATGGTACGTTTACAGAAACTGCACAAGGTTCCTCTCTGGACCTTGCGTGGGAATGTATTGCATTGCTTCATTGTGGTTGGCTGTGATACTCTCTCTAATTCCACCAGGAACTGCAAGGTCTACCATAGAGCCAGCAGGAAATTCTAGCTCTGGACAACGCCCTCCCTATGGTAGTATTCCAAGAGAAAAAAAATGGTGAACAATGACATCTGGGGATTTTGTTAAAAAATCCCTCCACCCCTAAATCAAAACAGATGATTTGCTTATTATCTCATGCAGTTTGTGTGATCTTGCTGTGTGCATATTGGCTACTATATTTTCCACATTAAGTGGTTACATAAGACCATGAGACATTGGAGCAGATTTAAGCCTTTCAACCCATTGAGTCTGCACTACCTTTCAAAGTCAGTCAAATTTTATCGACATTTACAGAAAAATAAAGAAATAGAACTTATGAAAAGAACGCATTAACAACACCTGACAAACAACAAATGTCCAAAAGAAGCCAAACTGTGTAAATATATAAACAAACAATCGAAAAAATAGACAGACAGACAAACAAACAATACCAAGAACAAAAGTTGTAAAGAGTCTTTGAAAGTGAAAATGAAGGTTGAGGAATCAGTTCAGATTTGAGGTGACTGAAATTATCCTCACCGATTCAGGAGCCCGATGTTTGTGGGGTAATAACTGTTCCTAAACCTGGTGGTGTGAGATCGTTCGATCAAGGCTGAATTATTTCCTCTCAACGCCGTTAACTTTCAGGTCAGACCTAATTGTGTCTCTGGGACATCCTTAAACTGTGTGTAAAAACAAAAGAACACTTGAAAGGTTTACTTCTATTTTATTCCTAGTGGGCCGGATCCACTGCCTACTGTGGTAAAAGGAGTAACAGTGCCAAGCGAATAGGGAACGGACTGTGGGATAATTTCGTGGTGGAATCCAGACCCGAAGCCTTGCAGCTGGAATCGTGTGAACAAGATCCCGCGAGTTGAAATTTTCAACAGGCCTGGAGAATGCAGAAATTATGTTTCAGATCCTTTCATTGACACTCACTGGTCCGTTTTACTCCTCACTGATCTTCCAGGCCTGCTGAATAGTTAATGCTTTGATCATCAGCACAGACATCCGAATGTTTTTGCAGGTAGTAATTGGCGTCATCTTTCTTATATCCATCGTAAATACATTTCAAAATGCGCGAATCCATTCTTGGAATGAAACTTCTTGAAACAGTCACTAAATATGTCGAGCAATCCCATTGGCTTAATAGTTCTTACATGTTATGGTTTCGTGAATGACCTGTGTTACTGCAGCCACGTTTATATAATACTTTTAGTGCAATATAACCCGAGAAACGACTGTTTCTTTTTGAAGCATTTTCCTTGGCAACTCGGCTTTGAAGGGAATGCTTAAATTCCGACAGAGCTCGAAGAATTGCACGTAGTTTCTCAGGAAGAAGGAGCAAAATGCCAACGTGGACCAATGATTTTTGCAACTAGCTGGAGCTTTTGTCGAGTCTAATGAAGCACAGACTCGCAACGCCTGGGAAATCGAATGCTTTGCATCCGTTCGGAAGAGACACAGCGGGTTTGGTTTGGCGTGGTGGGCGGGTTTACGGGGACCCACGGGTTTCAGAAAAGCAAAAAACACAAAATTGGCAACGGGAGGTTTGGCGAAGGTGCGAGGAGGGCGAGGGATTTTAGGTCGTCTCCTTCGCGTCCGCCTCTGTGATATAAAGGTGAAGCCGGGGCTCGATGCCTGTGCATTTCCAACCGTACTGGAACGGCAAGTGGGGCAGAGAGCGACACCTAACCTGACTTCCATGGCTGAGAGTCACAAAGTCGAAGCTATCGGTGACCCCGCTGGAAGTGGGGTGACCAAGCCGATGGCCCACAGGAAGAAGCGGCATTTTCGCAAGAAAGGGGAGGGCGGCCCCACGGTGACTGAACACATTCTGTCGGTGGCAGCGGCCACCAAGCAGCGCCGCGGCATCTCGCTAGCCGCCCTCAAGAAAGAGCTGTCAGGCAAGGGCTACGATGTGAACCGCCACAACAACCTCGTTAACCAGACAGTGCGGCGGCTGGTGAAGAAAGGCTCGCTTGTGAAGACCAGCGGCATCGGCGCCTCCGGATCATTTCGATTCAATCGCTCCAGCAAAGGCCAGAGCAACCAGCCGCCATCGACTAGCGCCTCCGCGCTGAAGAAAGAGGCGGCTAAGAAGCCACCGGCAGCTAAGATCACTCCGATGCGTAACGAGAACTCGCTGCTGATCAAGAGCGGCCAAACTTCGAAGGAAAAAGGGGCGGCCAGGGGGAAGAGTAGGCTGCAGGGCCGCGGCCGGCGCATGAAGCCTAAATCCCCCAAAGTTAAAGTACCCTACGTACGCAAGGCGCCCCGTGGCAGGAAGAAGGCGGGCAAAGGAAAACTTAGGCGGCTGTCAGTTGGGCGCCCTCGTAAACCCTACAAAAAGAAAACCTCTCGGCTGAAGTGAATCAATTTGAACCTAGCCTTGAACACAACGGCTCTTTTCAGAGCCACTAAACGACAAAAATTGAGCCGAATGCCACTACAATAATTTACTTGATCAAATAAACCACGTTAAAACGAGGTACTGTGTGCAATCTAGATTCTTCCTCCTTTCCAGTCCTGAAGGATCTCCCCATGAAAGGTTGACTGTTAATTTCCCCTTCTATAGTTGCTGCTGAGTTCCTCCAGCATGAAATATGGGATTAAATAAACTACATGCCAGGGGCGGGCAGATTCGAAGTGCGAAACTGGTCTACATTGTAGAGGCGAAAAATCCCTTTGGAGGGAGATTAGTAACGAGTAAAGAGGGATGAGTTTCAGTAATTGAGAGAAAATAATGGTGTTTAGAAACAACAATCAATGACAGCGAAAGTTTGAATCTCAGTGAGGAGACCCAACCATTACTGCTGTTAAAATTCTCGGTCTAGCCTTTGAAAGGTGCGAACCAACAGCAGGGCAGTGCGATTAAACCAACTTCCCAAATTTTTGCCTGCATAACCAGTGAGCTGTTCGGGCCGGCGTGGCAATCTTCTCTGGCATCTTGACTCAATGATATGCAATACATCTCATTGTGTCAAACCCTCCATTCCAAAGACTTCAAGCAGCGATTCGTTGTTTCTTAGGTTACATTTCAGGTGATCTAATTTTGGTGATGCTTAACAATATTCAAAACGCGCTTTTTCTTTTGTAAATATTAACTAGTGAACCCAACGAATATTATTTCAATTTCGAAAGAGGCAGCGTAATTTCTTTGACAGTAGAATCACATTTATCTACCAGTCACTACCTTTCCAAGTGTTGCAAAGTAATTAATTCGCTACAAACCGGGTTGGACGACTTGAACTAGTTTAATTATTAGATTAAAACAATTACTCTGCACAAGTAAACCTTATACGAACCGATGAAGGCGAGGAGAGGCGGGCGATTTCATTTTAATCTGGAACATCTTCGTTTCTTCTTAATATTTCCTAATGTCTTAACACTCGATTTCTATAAAACATTTTGTGAACGAAAATACAGGAGTTATAGTAAAAACCTCATTTCAATGTTTGAGCGTTTGCATGGTGAATCGGCTCGCGTCCGAATTTCACTGACTAACACTGAATGCAGAGAGTATTTGGCTAATTAATTGTTTTTTTTAAAAAAAAACTAGATTCTCCTTGCTGCGGGTTTCAATCAAGCTCTCCAAACGTTGATTTAGTCTGACATTTTCTCATTGTGAAACTTAATCCTAAAATCTCGATATAATATAGATTTTGTGAATGTTGCGTTGCATCTGTGAATGGATTCAAATTTGATGTTTTGTTTTAGGGTTTACAACATATATTTTCTCGCTCACTTGCTGTCGGTAAAATCATTTCTTACTCCAGCGTGACACACAAGCTGTTTATATCTACCGGTATACATATATATATATAAACATTTAAGGAGACGGAAACCTGAGATCGAGATCTTTGAAGGGGATCGAGCCCAGATGAGGAATACCATAGCCGAGTTCAAACGAAAGCTCTGCACCATAAAGGTCGCCTATTCATAGTTTCCCCCATACGAATCTGCTGAGTTCCTTTGTGTGTGCATCGAGACTTTCGCGCTAACTTGGCTCTGCACCGTCCGGCGCCCGCTCTTAAATAGCGGCAGTTGCTGGGAACACTTCACTTCTGAAGAGAGAGTGAATCTTGCGGGGCTATGCCTGACCTGGTACGGACCAAACGTACTCGGAAGAAGACCACAGCTCCGCAGGCGCCGAAGAATAATTCCATATCCAAGGTGATCATACATGCGGTGGCGGATACGAAGGAGCGCCGCGGCCTCTCGCTCGCCGGTGTCAAGAGGGTGCTATCGGGCAGCGGCTACGACGTAACGAAAAACAACTCCCGGATAATCCAGGCGCTGAGGACCATGGTGAAAAAGGGTTCGTTAGTGAACGCCACTGGTAAGGGAGCCTCCGGCTCCTTCAAACTCAGCAAGGAACAGAAGGACCAGGTGGCGCGGGCAGAGAAGAAAGAGGTCACATCACGAACCTCCGCCGTCAAAACATCGAGGGGAAAACGTGCGGCCAAGAGACCTGCCCCCGCTAAGAAACCCAAAAAAATGTCTCGGGGGGTGAAGAAATTCGGCGGCCGTAAGAAGTGGGCGAAAGACGGCAGAACACCGAAAACTGTCCCGGGGAAAAAAGCAGTCAGGAAAGGTAAGAAGGCAAGTCGCCAACGTCCGAAACCAAGGAAACCAACCACACGGCCGGTAAAAGCGGAGAAGCCTGAGGCACGGACACCGTCCGCCGAGGAAGCTGGCTCAGAGCAGCACCAGAACACCTGAATAAAGGCATCAACAGAGACAACGGCTCTTTTCAGAGCCACGAAATACTTCATCAAGAGCAAAATTATTTGGCTTATTATTTGCGGAATTGGGATAAATGAGGCGATTCCGTGAAAGTATTGTTAGCACTAAATAGCAAACATTAACTTTCAATAAAAACTTTAATGAAACTAACATTTGCTATATTGAATGATTTGCAAGTGGCCGGCGCATGCTGACCACATGAGTGTATTTTTTGTATAATTTACACATTCTTTTACAGTAAATGTGCTTTGAACCTTTGAATTGGCAAGAAGACGTTGGCCGGGGATGAAAGCCGGAACGCGACGTGGGCGGAGTCAATCAGGATGGATGTAATTGGTCCGCTCGGGGGCGGGGTTCCGAGGTTGTTTCTATTGAGTCCTCGCCCTGCCTTTAAATGACGTGGTGAGAGAGCCGAGCCGAGCCAGTACAGTATTGTTTGAATAGCTTGGGGGGAGGGGGAGTTTGAAAATCTGTAGCTGGTCGTTGCCTCCATAACTGTCCTTCATAGAAAAGTTCTTCAAAGCCAACGCATTTGCCACAACGCAATTAGACAGTGGTCGCAACGTACTGTCATGCAGGCACTGCAGGAGAAAGACGTAATGGACACAGTGGGCTGGTTCCCTGAGCAGACCGTCCAGTTCATCTGGCAAAATGCCTCATCGCCAGATCTCACCAACAGGCACAAAGACCTCGCCTGGCTGGCGGTGAGAGGGGCCCTCCCAGTCAGATCCCTCCTGTACGCCCGGAACGGTTCCTCCACACCCCGTTGCCCACGGGAGGACTGTAATGGGGTGGAGTCGGTGGCTCACCTCTTTGCACACTGTGAGTTCGCGAAGAAGGTGTGGAAGAGAATGGAAGGGATAGTACTAAGATTCATGCCCAGCGGCTGCGTTACCGAGGGCTCTGTGATCTACGGGCTGTTCCCGGGGACGCACACGGAGACCAACATCCGGTGCTGCTGGCAGATCATCAACTCGGTGAAAGACGCTCTTTGGTCGGCCCGAAACTTGATGATCTACCAGCACATGGAGATGTCCGTGGGAGAATGCTGCCGACTGGCACATTCTCGGCTGTAGGAGTACGTGCTGAGGAATGCAGTCAAACTTGGTGCGGCCACCGCGAAGGCCTGGTGGGGAAGGACCACAGTTTAAAGTTCATCACCCGTGGGAGTGGGGGGGGGGGTTGGGGGGGAGGAGACCGACCCTCATCAGCGGTGTGGACAGATGAATCAACATGGTGCCCCAGGAGTGGCTGGAAATTTAACTTTGGAAAAGGAATTAGAGCCAACGCCTGTTTTTATTGTTAATAATTTTATTGTAAATAATCTTAATTCTTGACTAAGGGTTGAGAGTAAACGAACGATTTATTGTAAACATCTTTCATTTGTATATGGACTGAGAGTCAACGCATAATTTTATCGTAAATAACTTTACACAGAGTCAACGATTTTTTTATGTAAATAACTTTATTTTGTAATATTTCTGAATAAAGTATTTTTGGAAAAAAAAAAGCGGGGTTTGAAAGTCTGCTGCGTTGGGAACCAAAGAGGAAAAGAGAGCGGGAATTGCTGGGAGGGGGTCGTGCGGGTCCGGTAATGGCGGAAAAGGCGGGGGGGGGGTGTTTGAGGGAAAGAGTGGAGAAGGAGAGGGATAGGAATTTGGGATCAGAGATAGGCAGCTGGGGAGAAATGGATAATTTGTGAAGGGAGAAACAAAGGGAATGAGGGGATGGATGATTGAAAACCGAGGCAAAGGAAATAAAAGAATAAGAAATGACAGTGAAGAGAGCTCTGAAAGTGAGGAAGTTCAGAGACAAGGTGTTGTCATAATTAGGCTCAAAGAAACATGAAGAAAATTAACCTGTTGTGCTAACAACTCTGGCAAATAAGATAGGGGAAATAGTATTTGCAAAAGTCCTTAATGATGGCAACCTACTGATAAAATGTGAATGAGGAACAACTGGAGAAAGCACTCAAGCTAAAAGATAGGGAAATGCAAGGTGGAATACACTGGGAGGGTGGGAGCACAAAACAGTGGTTGTAAAGGAGTGATCACGGGGATACCAATGAGTATAAATATGGAGGAGATAAAGAGGAATATCAAAGGAAGGAAAGTAATGAGTGTTCAAAGACTGAAAACAACAAAGGAGGGAGTGAAAAAGGAAAGTGAATCAGTATTGATTGAATTTGAAGAAGAAAGAGTGCCAAGGAAGGTGTTCCTGGGTTTCATGAGTTACCCAGTAAGGGTGTATGTGCCAAAGCCATTGAGGTGCTATATTTGTCAAAGGTTTGGACACGTGGCTAAAAACTGTAAAAGGCAGAGGAGATGTGCTAGATGTGGGGGTGACCATGAATATGGAAAGTGCGGAACAGGAGTTCAACCAAAATGCTGCAATTGTGGAGGAGCTCATAATGTGGCATATAGTGGGTGTGAGGTTATCAGACGGGAGACTAAAATTCAAGAAGTAAGAGTGAAAAGAAAGATCACTTATGCAGAAGCTGTAAGAATGTCAAGAGAACAGAATAATGCTCCTAATGAACAGGGAGCAATAGGGATACGAGAGATGCAACAAAGAACAAATGACAGGATTTATGTAGACAAAAAGGCTCTAGTAACATTCATTGCAGGAGTGATTAATAGTACGGCTGAGGTAAAGTCAAAAAGTGATAAGATTCAGCTGGTGGTCAAAGCAGCAGTGAAACATTGAGGGTTAGTAGGACTGATGTGGGAAGAAGTGAGGGAGAACCTCACTAATCAGTCAAGCCAGGAAGTGTCATGGGTTGGTTAATACTAATTATGGTGATTCTTTTGCAATGGAATGCAAGGAGCTTACTGGCCAATGACCAGGAATTCAAGCACTTTATTAAAGGAATGGTTGTAAAACCGGATGTATTATGTATTCAGGAAGCTTGGTTGAAACCAACTTTAGACTTTGTGGTGTTTGAGTGTACAATGATAAGGAAAGATAGAATTCTAGGGGGAGGAGGGGGTTGTGCTATGTTAATCAAACAAGGTATTCCATGTAGGATATTGGAAAAAGGAGATGATCAGGAATACATAGTGGTGGAAGTGTGGGAGAGAGGGGAGGGAGTGGTTATAACTAACTACTACAATCCATGTAAAAGGCTGGATTTGGACAGCCTATTAAGGATACAAGGACAAAACAGACATAAAGTAGTGTGGTGTGCAGATTTCAATGCTCATAGCACAATATGGGGGGATCCGATTACAGATTCAAATGGAAAGGTAATTGAAGATTTGATGGAAGGAAAGGATTTGGTGTGTATGAATGATGGTAGAGGAACAGGGATAAACATAACAACGGGAACTGAGTCAGTATTCAGTGTTACATTAGTGTCTAGTACCTTGGCTGGAGTTAGTAACTGGGGAGTTTGGACTGCTTCAGCAGTAGGCAGTGATCGCTACCCAGTTTTATGTTCAGTGGGTGAAATAATTGAAGTAAGACCAGGTGGTGGAATCCCAAATGGGGTGTTTGGAAAAGCAGATTGGGATACGTTCCAGAAGTTGAGTGAAGAGGCATTGACAAAGATTGACATTTCTGGAAATATAGATGAGTTAAACATTCAGGTGACTTCAGCAATTATCATGGCAGCAGAAGGATCTATACCCAGGAGTAAAAATAGGATGAATAGAAAACTGGTACCATGGTGGACAGAGGAATGTCAGGCTGTAAAAAACAGAAATAGAGCATTCAGGCTAGTTAAGAGAGCCCATAATATGCAGCATTTGATTCAATATAACAAGGCACAGGCAGTGGTGAGAAGAACTATACGTCAAGCTAAAAGGGCAAGTTGGAGGAGTTTTTGCAGCAAAATAGGAAGAACACCTGTGGGAGAGGTATGGGGAATGATTAAGAGGATGGGGGGGTGGGAATAGAAGGGAATGGGAATATGCAGTAATGATATCTGAGGAGGAAACAGCAGTCTGCAGTAGGGATAAGACTGAGATCATGGCTAAGTCATTTGTACAGATACACAGTTCAGAAAATTTGTCTGAAGAAGGGAGAAAGAGAAGGGAAAGAACAAAGAGTCAACACCTAGGTCAACACCACAAACAGGAGGGAAGAAACAGACGAAATAATTGATGATCCATTTACATTGGCAGAAATGGTGAGAGCAATAAAGAGATCGAGACCAACCTCCCCAGGGAAAGATCTGATATGCTCTGTGATGCTAAAAAATCTAGGAGAAGGAGCGCTCTTGAAGTTGTTGCATTTTTATAACAGAGTGTGGGAGGAGGGAAGATTACTAAGTGCATGGAAAGAAGCAGTAGTAATTCCAATAAGGAAATCTGGCAAGGATCTGTCAAAACCCACTAGCTACAGACCAATTGCATTAACATCAATATATGTAAGATAATGGAAAGGATGATAATGGAAAGGATGCTTATCGTATGAGCTTGAGAAGAGAGGAATGCTGGCAAGTTATCAGAGTGGTTTTAGGAAGGGAAGGAATTCCATGGATTCAGTGATAAGGTTAGTGACTGAAATAAGAAAGGCCCAGGCAAATAAAGAATCAGTAGTTGCATTGTTTTTTTGACATTGAAAAAGCCTATGATATGATGTGGATTGTTAATTAAACTGCACACGATGAGGGTTGGTGGGAGAGTTTTTAATTGGATTAAAGATTTTTTGTTTGGTAGAAAAATTCAAGTTCAGATTGGATCAGAATTATCAAAACAGTACATAGTGGAAAATGGCACACCTCAAGGTAGTGTGATTAGCCCATCACTTTTCATCATTATGATCAATGATATGTTCACAACGGTACCAGTGGATATAGGTAGGTCACTGTTTGCGGATGATGGGGCCTTGTGGAAAAGAGGCAGGAACATGCAGCGTATAATCGGGAAACTACAAGAAGCAATTGATGAAGTGGTGGAGTGGGGTTATGATTGGGGATGTAGATTTTCAGTAGAAAAAACTCAAACTGTATTTTTCACCAGGAAAAGAATTGAGGTAGGGAAGAAGTTAAGAATGTATGGGATTGAATTAAAAAGGGTTGGATCATTTAAATTTCTGGGAGTTATATTTGATTCACGATTAACATGGGCAGACCATATCAGGAAAGTTGAGAGATGTAAAAAAGTAATAAATGTGATGAGATGTTTGACCGGGAGGGAATGGGGAGCAAGTTGTTCAGCTTTGAAGAGAATGTATGTGGCTTTAGTGAGATCTGTATTGGAATATGGAAATATAGTATATGGATCAGCAGCTAGGTCTCTTAAAAGGAAACTGGATGTGATTCAGGCTCAGGCTTTGAGAATGTGCAGTGGGGCTTTAAAACATCACCAGTATCAGCCCTGCAGGTAGAAATGTGAGTAATGCCTTTGGAACTAAGAAGGATGCAATTGATGGCAAACTACTGGGCTAATTTGCAGGGACACAATGATTCTCACCCTGCAAAAGGAGTGTTGCAGGAGTGCTGGGAAAATGGGAGGTTTCAAAGGGATAACTTTAGTCAGGTAGGGAATGATATCGCATGGATGAACTACAACAATTGTTCATCCCAGTTTGGCAAAAGAATAAACCAGGGAAGGTAGTGCACTCGTGGCTGACAAAGGAAATTAGGGATAGTATCAATTCCAAAGAAGAAACATACAAATTAGCCAGAAAAGGCAGCACACCTGAGGACTAGGAGTAAGTCAGAGTCCAGCAGAGGAGGACAAAGGGCTTAATTAGGAAAAGGAAAAAAGATTATGAGAGAAAGCTGGCAGGGAACATAAAAACTGACTGTAAAAGCTTTTATAGATATGTGAAAAGAAAAAGATTGGTCAAGACAAATGTAGGGCCCTTACAGACAGAAACAGGTGAATTGATCGTGGGGAAAAAGGACATGGCAGACCAATCGAATAACTACTTTGGTTCTGTCTTCACTAAGGAGGACATAAATAATCTTCTGGAAATAGTAGGGGACAGAGGGTCCAGTGAGATGGAGGAACTGAGGGAAATACATGTTAGTAGGGAAGTGGTGTTAGGTAAATTGAAGTGATTAAAGTCAGATAAATCCCTAGGGCCAGATGGTCTGCATCCCAGAGTGCTTAAGGAAGTGACCCAAGAAATAATGGATGCATCAGTGATAATTTTTCAAAACTCTTTAGATTCTGGATTAGTTCCTGAAGATTGGAGGGTGGCTAATGTAACACCGCTTTTTAAAAAAGGAGGGAGAGAAAGCAGGGAATTATAGACCGGTAAGCCTGACATCGGTGGTGGGGAAAATGCTCGAGTCAGTTATCAAAGATGTGATAACAGCACATTTGGAAAGCAGTGAAATCATCGGACAAAGTCAGCATGGATTTGTGAAAGGAAAATCATGTCTGAGGAATGTCATAGAATTTTTTGAGGATGTAACTAGTAGAGTGGATAGGGGAGAACCAGTGGATGTGGTATATTTGGATTTTCAAAAGGCTTTTGGCAAGGTCCCACACAGGAGATTAGTGTGCAAACTTAAAGCACATGGTATTGGGGGTAAGGTATTGATGTGGATAGAGAATTGCTTGGCAGACAGGAAGCAAGGAGTGGGAATAAACGGGACCTTTTCAGAATGGCAGGCGGTGACTAGTGGGGTACCGCAAGGCTCAGTGCTGGGACCCCAGTTGTTTACAATATATATTAATGACTTAGATGAGGGAATTAAATGCAGCATCTCCAAGTTTGCGGATGACACGAAGCTGGGCAGCAGTGTTAGCTGTGAGGAGGATGCTAAGAGGATGCAGGGTGACTTGGATAGGTTGGGTGAGTGGGCAAATTCATGGCAGATGCAATTTAATGTGGATAAATGTGAGGTTATCCACTTTGGTGGCAAGAACAGGAAAACAGATTATTATCTGAATGGTGGCCGATTAGGAAAAGGGGAGGTGCAACGAGATCTGGGTGTCATTGTACACCAGTTATTGAAAGTGGGCATGCAGGTACAGCAGGCGGTGAAAAAGGCGAATGGTATGCTGGCATTCATAGCAAGAGGATTCGAGTACAGGAGCAGGGAGGTACTACTGCAGTTGTACAAGGCCTTGGTGAGACCACACCTGGAGTATTGTGTGCAGTTTTGGTCCCCTAATCTGAGGAAAGACTTTCTTGCCATAGAGGGAGTACAAAAAAGGTTCACCAGATTGATTCCTGGGATGGCAGGACTTTCATATGATGAAAGATTGGATCGACTAGGCTTGTGCTCTCTGGAATTTAGAAGATTGAGGGGGGATCTGATTGAAACGTATAAAATTCTAAAGGGATTGAACAGGGTAGATGCAGGAAGATTGTTCCCGATGCTGGGGAAGTCCAGAACGAGGGGTCACAGTTTGAGGATAAAGGCGAAGCCTTTTAGGACCGAGATGAGGAAAAACTTCTTCACACAGACAGTGGTGAATCTGTGGAATTCTCTGCCACAGGAAACAGTTGAGGACAGTTCATTGGCTATATTTAAGAGGGAGTTAGATATGGCCCTTGTGGCTAAAGGGATCAGGGGGTATGGAGAGAAGGCAGGTACAGGGTTTTGAGTTGGATGATCAGCCATGATCGTACTGAATGGCGGTGCAGGCTTGAAGGGCCGAATGGCCTACTCCTGCACCTATTTTCTATGTTTCGATGTTTCTAAAGAATGTGGAGTGTTTGATCTAAGGATAAGTCCTTCAGTAGTTTATCCGATTGTAGCTCCATGGAAGCTTGTATGGCCTGACATAGACTGGCATTTGTGAGAGGTAAAAAGGAAAGAAAGATATAAAACAGATTTGGTAAATGCATTTAACTGTCATGTGATGCAAAAATATAGTGATTATACTCAGATTTATACGGATGGTGCTAAGGAACCTGAAACAGGAGTGACAGGGTTTGGGGTGGCTATACTGCGAAAAGAAATTGGAATCAGCAAAAGAACATCTAATAAGTTAGGAGTGTTTACAGTGGAGATGCTGGCAGTGTTGGTTGCGTTGCAATGGGTGCAGAAAGCCAGACAAGCCAAAGCATTGATATGTTCAGATTCATCCTCAGTTCTAGCAAGTTTAAGGTCTTTTCACACAAACAGTCGGCAAGATGTACTTTATGAAGTCCTTCAGTCAGTCACAAGAATTGCAAATCAGGGAGGTCAGGTAAAATTTCTATGGGTTCCAGCACATGGAGGGGTGAAGGGGAATGAGAGGGTGGATGAGTTGGCAAAGAGGGCGTTAAAGAAAGAAAATATAGAAATGCACATTAGTATCAGTAAAGCAGAGGTTAATTGTGTAATCTGGGAAAAAATCAACCAAATGTGGCAAGAAAGATGGGACAGGGAGGGGAAAGGGAGGCATTTATATCAAATACAAAAGAGTGTTGCAGGTTCTAGGGTAGGTAGTGGATACAGAAGAGAGGAGACTGTGTGGACTAGGTTAAGGCTGGGGCACTGTGCATTAGACAGAACATTGAAAATGATAGGGAAACACCAGACAGGATTGTGTGAGGAATGTCAGGAAGAGGAGTCAGTAGAACATGTAGTTCTGAGTTGTAGGAAGTATGGGATACAGAGAGAGATGATGAGAATTAATCTCAGGGAATTGGGGGTGCAGGAATTCACATTAAAAGGGTTGCTGGGCATGGGTGAGAGAGCACAGGTCAGGGTATTTTTTAGCTTTCTTAAGGGGTACAGCGTTTTTTTTATAGGATATGATGAATAAGCAGGAATAGGATACTAGGATGGCCAAAGATGGGAGGATAAAGTGTAGGTTAGGGTATGTGTGTGTGAATGATTGGGTGTAGGAATTTGGAATGTAAGTCTATTGCACACTGCAGAGCAGAAGGTGGCGGTAATGCACCATTAAGCTGGGTGCCAACTGCCGTAAAACAAGAAGAAGAAGATGTTTTCACTTTGACGGCGAACGTCTGAGAGCCGATGGCGTTTTTGTATTAAAACAATTAGCATGAGGACTGAGAGTCAACGAATGGTTTTCATAAATAAATTTATTTTGTAAAATTTCTGAATAAGGTATATTTTTTGGGGAAAAAAAACAATTAGCAGTGGCACCAAGATCTTGCCTGACTGTCGGTGAGAGGGGCCCTCCCTGTCAGATCCCTCCTGTACGCTCGGAACGTCGTCTCCACACCCCGCTGCCCACGGGAGGACTGCAATGAGGCAGAGTCAGTGATCCACCTCTTTGCACACAGTGGATTCGCGGGGAAGGTGTGGAGGAGGATGGAAGGGACAGTGTCGAGACTCATCCCCAGCAACTGCATAACCGAGGACTCCGTGATCTACGGGCTGTTCCTGGGGACGCACACGGAAACCAACATCCGGTGCTGCTGGCAGATCATCAACTCGGTGAAAGACGCTCTTTGGTCAGCCCGAAACTTGATGGTCTACCAGCACATGGAGATGTCCGTCGCCTGCAGGCCTACGTGCTAAGGGATGCACTCAAACTTGGTGCAGCCACCGCAAAGGCCCGGTGGGGAAGGACAACAGTTTAAGTTTTGTCTCCTGTGGGAGTGGGAAGGGTCGGGTGGCGGGGAGTATACCCCTCAACAGTGGTGTGGAAAGAGGATCCAACATGATGCCACATGAGTGGCTGAAAGTGTGGAAAGATATAAACGGTTAAGGACTGGTTTATTGTAAATATTTTTTAAATTCCTGACTAAGGATTGAGAGTCAACGCATGATTTATTGTAAATAACTTTATTTTTTTTGAATAAGGACTCAGAGTGAACGAATAGTTTCTGTAAATAATTTTATTTTGTAATATTTATGAATAAAGTATATTTAAGGAAAAACAATTAGCAGTGGTTGGCAGAACCGATTGTTGGAGCTAATGCCCAAGGAGTCCAAAACTTCACCTGGCGTTAACGCCGAGCAACGACAGCAAAAAGAACAGGAGAAGCGACAGCAACGAGGAGGAAAGCGAAATAGCAGCGCCAGCTCCCACCTAGCAGGCGAC
Source organism: Mobula birostris (assembly GCF_030028105.1). NCBI lineage: Eukaryota > Metazoa > Chordata > Chondrichthyes > Myliobatiformes > Myliobatidae > Mobula > Mobula birostris. Next base: position 197,258,096 of record NC_092374.1, on the reverse strand, counting down.
GGAAGAAGAAGGGTCTGCGCATCTCGCAGCCGATCATACGGGCGCTCTCCGCTCGTAAACAACGTGGCGGGCGGCCTGTCGCTCGCCTCGCCCAGAGAGATTGCTTCACAATGGCTCCCATGTGGAGAACAAAGCCCATCTCAACAAGGTGGTCAAAAGCTCGGTGAGCAACGGACCCCTTGTGTGGACCAAACGTGGCAAAAACGCCACCGACTCCTTCAATCTCAGCAAAAGGCAGAGGCGGGAGCAGAGGAAGCTGCAACCAACACCAACCTCAAGGGAGTCAGCAAGCCTAAGAAGCGAAAACAATGTCAACAAAAACAGAAAAAGTAGCGAAACGCTGAAAATATTGATAAAAAGACGAATTATATCAAAGAAAAATAAAAGTTTAAAATCTGACGACTTTTCAGAGCTGTGTTTATACAGTGCATTATAATAACCACGTGGTAGAAATAAATGCAGGCTGTTTTCTGAATGGGGAGAAATCTGAGATTGAGAGTCCTTGTGCAAAATACCGTATACCTTAACCTGCAGGTAGAGTCGGTAGTGAGGAAGGCAAATGCAACGTTAGCATTCATTTCAAGAGGTCTAGAATACAAGACCAGGGATGTGATGCTGAGGCCTTTAAGGCACTGGACAGGGGGGACTTCCGGGTCACCAAGAGAATGGCAGCGTAGGAAAGGGTCTCTCGACAAAAAAGAACGTAAACTGCCCCAAAGTCAAACTTAGACAAATGTTTGGTATTGTATAACTGTATCAATAAAAGGGGCAAGGATGGAGTCGAAGTACAAGAATAAAATGTCCGCTCAGAAGGCTGATAAATATAAAAAGATGCAGCAAGACGAGGGACCTAGCTCCCCCACGGCTAGCCAGGACGGAGATAATGTGGAAGAATCGGTGAATCTGACTTTGATTCTTAGAGGGATTCGTGATTTCCGACAAGATATCAACAAACAGCTGGAAGATATTAAAGGACAAATAGTAAAGACTAATCTGAGGTTAGATGAAGCCGAAGTGAGGATTGTAGGGACTGAGGAGAGGCTGCAAAACGCAGAGGAGGTGATAGGAGAAATGCTAAAGCTACAAGAGCAGCTCCAGTGGAAGCTGACAGACCATGGGGGCCGCTCAAGAAGGGAAAATGTGAGGATCTATGGAGTTCCCAAAGGAACTGAAGGTAAACCCGGATTGATGATTCCCTTCGTGGAGGAGCTGCTTAGAGAGGACCTTGAAATACCAGACGCAAAAGACCTACAGATAGAAAGGGCCCAGCGGGCCTTAGCACCGCAGCCCCCGGCAGGCGCCCAGCCCAGATCGATTTTAGTCAGATTTCTCAGTTACAGAACGAAGGAAGAAGTGCTTAAACTGCCATGGCAAAAGAAAGGCTTTATGTGGGACAACTGTAAAATCAGCTTAGACCACGATTACGCACTGGGAGTCCTTGCCAGACGGAAGGAATACGCGGAAACTCGGAGGGTCCTGGAGGAAAACAACATCAGATTTCAGACCCTGTATCCAGCTCGGCTAAGAGTCTTTTACGACGAAAGGACGAAAACCTACGCTATAGTGGAAGAGGCAACATTGGATCTGGCGGTTCGGGGACTACCCATAAAAGCTATCACCCAGCCGGAGTCGCTACTGGAGAAGATTCAGCGGTGGACATGGCAGCCAGTGTGGCGAGAACGCTCCACTCGAACCAGAGTGTCAAGCTATAAGGAAAAGCTGCAAGTATTCAGACACGAACTTACAGAGGGTGTAGAATAATTGAGAAATGTCTGAAAAGATTAAATCGTACTTGAAGGTAATATGAAAGCTGATAATTGAAAATAATCTAGACGGAATAACTTGAATGACAGCAATATGGTCGAGACATAAAAATGAGAGAACTCTCTATAACTGTTCACACTGCGGAGGGCCCTCTAACACAGGGTGAAAATAGAGGTTATCCCTCTGAACTGAGGCGGGTCAGTGCGCAGGCCTCACTGTTGGAAGTCGGGAAAAATTTTCAAATGTTCTATGTTCAAAAATGCCTAGGGTTTGCTTTTATGTTCTGGTTTACTGTTGAGAAGCGATTGCTTACTGTTGGTTTAGAAAAGGAGAGTGTTTTTTCTCTATTAGAGAAAAATGCAAATTGAACTGGTAAAAATAATTTCCTATAATGTAAATAGGGTTTTGAATCCAATTAAGAGAAATAAAATTATGTCTAAATTGAAAAAGGAGAGGGCACAAATAGCTTTCCTTCAGGAAATGCGCATGAGCCAATCCGAACATGCAAAATTAAAAAAAATGGGCTTTAAGCATGTATTTTATTCATCATATAAATTGGGCCACAAAAGTGGAGTAGCTACTTTAATATCAAGTGCTCTTAATTATGAACATATTTCAGAGACTAAGGACAAGGATGGACGATTTGTAAAAATTACAGGATATACAGACTTATCAACAGCAGAATTAGAATTTTTCAAGATTCTGAATTCAGCTTACAGTTCAATATCAAGTAAATCAATTTCTCGATGATATAATGCCCTCCCTCATGCCAAAAATGAAAACACATTGTATATTAAAGAGAAAGAAGTGGGGTTGGTGTTCGACTAATTCTTTGATTTAGAGAGAACATTGTTGGAAAAATATTACAAGATACTTCCAGACCCCATACCAGGAAAAATATAAAGACACAAACATGGCGTGTTGGAGAAGGTGCGGCTCCAAGGATGCAAATCATTTCCAAATTTTTCTGGGATTGCCCTAAATTAAGTTTATATTGGGAAGGTATTCATAGAACATTAGTTAAGGTATTTAAGACTCTGATACCTCTGAACTTTGAGACTCTGTACTTGGGGCATGTATTGTTTTTGGAACAGAAGAAAGATATAAAGCTGCTGCAGGCCCTTTCAGCGGCAAGTAAGAAATCAATCACCAGAAAGTGGTTAAATCCAACATCACCTACATTAGAAGATTGGCATAAAATCATTTTAGAAATATTTAAAATGGAAAAGATGACCTACTCTCTGAGAATTCAAAAGGAAAAATTTTTATCAGATTTGGAATAAATGGATTGAATTTATAACCCCAGAGCGAGCAGACTTTAGATGACTCTCCTGATGGTTTATACTGTTTGTCTCACCGACACTGTAATAGTGTTAATGTAAGCACCCTTGGCTCGAATGTTTACTGTTCTTTTTTTTGGAAAATGTGGAATTAACACAAGTAAAGAAAAGATCTGGAGAAATCTTGGACCAGAAAGAAATGGACCAGAAGAGATACATGGAAATTAGTATTCAACCACTATTATTAATATTTTTATAACAACTATTATCATTATTTAGTTTAATAGAGTGGAATTACAATTGCACGTAAACATCTATTTGAGTGCCTAATTATTTTCTATATTATCTCAATATGCACCTGTGAAAGTACAAATTAATATAGATTTACTCACATAAAAAATGGAAAAGGTTATATATGTAAAAAAAAGTTTGTGTATTACTTGTGAATACCTTATCCAAATAAAAATAAAATTAAAAAAAAAAGAGTATTGTGAACAGTTTGGGCTCCTCATCTGAGAAAGGAAGTGCTGGCTTCGATATGGAAAGGTCTAGATAGAGTAGATGCGGAAATGATGTTTCCCACGGTGAGGGAGTCCAGGATACGAGGGATAGAGGATAGAGGGGCAACCATTTGAAACAGATGAGAGCCAGAGGGTGATGAACTTATAGAATTTGTTATCACATGCAGATGTGGAAGCCAGGTCGTTGGGTGTATTTAAGGCAGAGGTTGATAGGTTTTTGATTGGAGACGACATCAACGGTTACGGGGAGAAGGGCTGAGAGTGAACGAGTACGTGGAGTTTTTGCCACGTCTGGTCCGCACAAGGGACCCATTACTCACCCTGCTGACAGGAGCTTTGTTCTCCACGTCGTAGGAGGCGCTGAGGAGTGCAAGGGTCATTTATTGAATTTAAAGTAGAAAACACTGGAGGATATAAGAGTTTTCTGTGTGAAGTCCTTTTCTTCTTGACTTATTTTCTCCTTCAAATGTACAATTGGCCCAAACTCACTATACCACTAAATCTCACACCTTGCTCCTTCAATTTTTTCACGGACAGACTTCTAGAACTTCTCTCCTCCCAGTGCCCAAATACCCTACTGCCGTTTTAAGTTTTTAAATACTAAACTTGTTTTGTAAGGCTTTGACTAGTTTCTTCTCAACGTATCCTTTATCATAAGTTAAATATTGAGAACAAAATGACAACGGGATGGGACAAGGTGTGGGACTGACTGTAGACTTTTACAACGCTCTGGAGTTGGTGGTAACGTGACTTAAAGCTTGCAAGGCTAAACATTTCTAATTATTTGATACCTGAACTGGACGAAAGGAAAGTGAGTAGCGTGGTGCAAGAGTTTACTTCAAATAAAAGATTAATTTGTCTGAATCTCGGTGAACGGTGAAACAAATAGTAAGGTGCATTGAAACCAGATGTTCTCTGGTGAAGGGATGAGGAAAGGGGCGTGGCTAAATTGCAGCCTAGAGCAGTGGATTGGTCAACTCCTCCCACATGATAGGCGCGGCTGAGCGCATTGAGTCTACCGAGTCCGCATCTTGCGTTTATATACCATACTTTGGGTTTTGCATCGCCATTTTGTACGAGGGGTCCATCGCGTTGGCGTGTAATGTCGGAGATCGTATCCGCCGAGGCGGATGTCCCAGCTCTTGTCCTTGATCTCGCCGGAGCCACCTCCTTCTCTGTCCCTTCTGCCGCACTCCTTGCCGCCAAAAAGTAGGCGGATTACAGGCCAAAAAAGTCACGGCAGTTGCCGTGGTTGAGAAAATTATGGAGGCGGTTTCTGCCACTAGGGAACGCCAGGCCCCAAAGTCTGGCAGCGTGAAAAAAACCATCTCGGCCACTGCCCATGAAGCAGAGAAGGCTGGCGCCTTGGTTGATAAGGCTGCTGCAGTCGAGGGTGGCGCAGGTATCTCCATGGCTCCTCTTCGCCGGAGGGCGTATCGGAAACACAAGGGGCAGAGGACGACCGGGGCGAAGCAAAAGGTTGGAGCAAAAGAGGTGCTAGGAGAAAGGCGCCCGCCAGGAAACCAGGCCCGAAGAGAACGGCAGCAGGCAAGCCTCGTGCCCAAAAATGTGCCAAGAAAGCCAAGGCAAAGGGAGTATCTAGGCCACCCCCTGCCTCCACTGCAACTGGGCGACAACGACGAGTAGCCAGAAAGAAATAAAACCCGAATATATGAACACAAAAGGCTCTTTTCAGAGCCGCTCACACATCTCAATTGGGAGGAGCAATTGAAAAAGACCAATGAATCTTACCCAAAATTCACTACTATGTAAATTATCGAGCTATCCTACCCCACTTCTCTCCAGTCAGACGTACTTTACTCGTTTTTCCATCCCTGTACCAGATTAAATTTTGAAAAGGTTGGCCACCTAGTAACTCTCCCCATTGAATCATTTTGCACCTTCTGGTTACCATTAGAATACATTTAAAGAATCTGAACATTAAAATAATTATAGACGAATGTGTCCCCACAAAATAATTCAGACTTCCGTAGCAAGAAGCCCTGGATGAACCATGAAATATACAATCTGTTGAGGAGAGGACAAGATGAGAGCCGTACAAGTTAGGTGACAACGTTACAAGAGGGCTAGGTACAATCTCTGGAAAGTCATCTCACGGGCGATGTTGCAATTCTAGACTAAACTTGATTCAATGAAGGAAGCTCGACAGTTGTGGCAGGATTGAACACTATCGCTTATAAAGTTAAGTCCAGCGACGTAGGTGACAACAGGGCTTGACTTTCAGATGAGCTGAGTGCTGCCAGTGCTCACCTTGACCATCGAAACATGGAGGAACAATCACAAGCTCCCACAATCCCCAATGATCTCAGTCTTTGAGGCTGACGTGTGAGCAGCCTTTGGGAAGGTGAAACCATGAAAAGCATCCGGACCAGACGGGGTAATTGGCTGAGTACTAAAGACCTGTGCTGATCAACTGGCTGGACTATTCACTCTGAGATTTTTAACCTCTCGCTTCTGCTACACCACCATCAAGAATGCCAACCGTGCTATTCCAAGCCCTCACTTTGGAAAGTCTGATCACCTGGCTGTGCTTCTACTCCCTGAGTATGGGCAGGGACTGAAAACTGCAGCACCAGTAGTGAGGACCAAGAAGGTTTGGAAAAGGGAAGCACAGGAGCTCCTAAAGGACTGCCTTGATTTGGTGGACTGGACTGTATTCGGGGATTCATCTTTGAACCTAGATGAGTATGCTGCAGTTGTTACCAACTTCATTAAAACCTGTGTGGATGAGTGTGTGCCCACAAAGACTAACTGTACATTCTCAGACCAAAAGCCATGGATGAACCAGGAGGTACGTCGTCTGCTAAAGGCTAGGTCTGTGGCAGTCAAATCTGGTGACCCAGGCCTGTACCAGAAAACCAGGTATGATTTGTGGAGGGTTATTTGAAGGGCAAAGAGACAATTTTGAATGAGGTTGGAGGTGACATTGGATGCACAGAAACTCCGGCAGGGTCTACAGGACATTACTTCCTGCAAAGTGAAACCCAATAGCATGAATGGCAGCGATGCTTCACTACCAGATGAACTCAACGCCTTCTATGCCCGATTTGAAAGGGAGAACACAACTACCCTACAGCTGTGAAGATCCCTGCTGCACCTGATGACCCTGTGATCTCTGCCTCAGAGGCTGATGTTAAGCTGTCTTTAAAGAGAGTGAACTCTCGCAAGGCGGAAGGTCCCGATGGAGTACCTGGTGAGGCTCTGAAACCTGTGCCAACCAGCTAGCAGGAATATTCAAGGACATTTTCAACCTCTCACTGCTTTGGGCAGAAGTTCCCACTTGCTTCAAAAAGGCAACAATTATACCAGTGCGTAAGAAGAATAATGTGGGCTGCCTTAATGACGATCGCCCAGTAGCACTCACATGACTAGATTGAACTCCTGCCTCAGCAAGGACCTGGACCCATTGCAATTTGCCTATCACCACAATAGGTCAACGGCAGACACAATCTCAATGGCTCTCCACACGGCTTTAGACCACCTGGACAACACAAACACCTATGTCAGGATGCTGTTCATTGACTATAGCTCAGTATTTAATACCATCATTCCCACAATCCTGATTGAGAAGATGCAGAACCTGGGCCTCTGTACCTCCCTCTGCGATTGGATCCTTGACTTCCTAACCAGAAGATCGCAATCTGTGTGGATTGGTGATAACCTCTGCTCCTCACTGACGATCAACACTGGCACACCTCAGGGGTGTGTGCTTAGCCCACTGCTCTACTCTCTATATACACATGACTGTGTAGCTAGGCATAGCTCAAATACCATCAATAAATTTGCTGACGATACAACCATTGTTGGTAGAATCTCAGGTGGTGACGAGAGGGTCAGCGAGGATCTAACCTGGTCCCAACTTATTGATGTAGTTATAAAGAAGGCAAGACAGCAGCTAGACTTCATTAGGAGTTTGAAGAGATTTGTCATGTCAACAAATACACTCAAAAACTTCTATAGTTGTACTGCGGAGAGCATTCTGACAGGTTGCATCACTGTCTGGTATGGGGGCACTACTGCACAGGACTGAAAGAAGCTGCAGAAGGTTGTAAATCTAGTCAGTTCCATCCTGGGTACTAGCCTACCAAGTACCCAGGACATCTTCAGGGAGCGGTGTCTCAGAAAGGCAGTATCTATTATTAAGGACCTCCAGCACCCAGGGTATGCCCTTTTCTCACTGTTACCATCAGGTAGGGGGTACAGAATCCAGAAGGCACACCCTCAGTGATCCAGGAACAGCTTCTTCCCTTCTGCCATCCAATTCCTCAATGGATATTGAACCTTTGGACACTAACAAACATTTTTAAATATGCAGTATTTCTGTTTTTGCATGTTTTAAAAAATCTATTCAATATATGCATACTGTAATTGCTTGATTGATTTATTATTATCTTCATTTTATTTATTATTGTTATTTTTTCCATTCTGTATTTTGTATTGCATTGAACTGCTGCTGCTAAGTTAACCAATTTCGCATCACATGCCAGTGATAATAAACCTGATTCTGATTCAAGCAGACTTTGCTTACACCGGTGGTTAAGAAGAACGTAGTAATCTGCCTCAGTGACTATCGTCTTGGAGCACTTACGTCCACGGTGATGAAGTGTTTGTTAGTTTGCCTGACTAGCGAATTTGATCCTCTCCATTTTACCTATCGGAGCAGCAGGTGCACAGCAGATACCATCTCACTGGCACTTCACTCAACCCTGGACAGCCCAGCAGATCTGTAGTCGTGAACTCCCCATGATTTACAAGGACAGGTGTGTAAAAAGGGCCCGTGGGATCACTGGGGACCCAAACCATCCCAACCACAATCTATTCCAGCTGATCCCATCCAGGAAGCAGTACCGCAGCATAAAAGCCAGGACCAGCAGGCTCCAGGACAGCTTCTTCCATCAGGCCATCAGACTGATGAACTCACACTGATCTGAGTGTACTCTATATTACATTGACTGTTCTATTTATTGTAACTGACTATGATTGCACGTTGCACATTTAGATGGAGATGTAACGTAAAGAGCTTTACTCCTTGTATGTGAAGGATGTAAGAAATAAAGTCAATTCAATTCAATTCAACATCTGGACATCAAAGATCCATATGTCAGGTAGCTCTTTATCAACTATAGCTTGGCATTCAATACTACCATCCCCTCAAACCTCGTCAATAAACTTAAAGAACTTTGCCTCAATATCTAATTGCGCAGTTGGATTCTCAATTTCCTCACTTGCAGACATCAAAATAAACTTGGCAAGATTTAATAAGAAGCACAAGGGCTTTACGACTTTGGATGAGATGGCTCATGACAGTGCCTCCCTCCCTAAGGCCAGCACCTAACAGCCCAGGGAATACTGAGGAACTCGATACAAGGCTGGTAAATTCGAAACAGACCTGACGCTCTTGAGATGGGCTGGTAAAATTGGGAAGATTGCATGTAATGTGGAAACATGGAACCAAACTCGGCAACATGGAATGAAATTCAGGAACAACCGATGGATTCACATTCAATGACTCTTCATCACATTTTCTCGATACCTATTGCTTATTTATTTATTAATATTATTTCTTTCTTTTGTATTTGCACAGTCTCTCGCACACCAGTTGAATGGACAAGCTGCTGCGCTCTTTCATTAATTCTATAATGGTTGTTATTCAATTGTGGATTCATTGAGCCTGCCCACGAATGAATCTCATGTTTGTATATGGTGACATATAATATATGTACTTTGATAATGAATTTACTTTGAACTTTGAACTTCATGAAATCTGCCCTTGACTGCATTCTCTGTGAGGAGTTTGTACTTTCTCCCCTTGGCCAAATGCATAGGTTAATTAGCCATTTGTAAATGGTCCTGTGTTTCGGCTAGTGTTGAATAGGGTGGGTGGCAGCTCATTGGGCTCACTGTATCGATAAAATAGAAATTATGTTTAGCGACTACGGATGAGTGGTACTCTGCTGCTTGGTACTGTATTGGTGCTGCTCCCTGCTCTCAGACAGAATTGAAAGGCATCATCACCTTTGCTGCCAACTTTGACACGGCTGTCAATTTCACCTGCTGCCATCTCCGATACTTTGCTTATGGAGTCGGCTTCCCCACATCCATTATTTCTCCTACGCTCCCCCAGCCTTCATAACTACACCTCCCCAGACCCTGCTTCACTTCACTCCACCAGTAAGTCTATCACAGTTCAAATGATAATGCTTTCCACACCTGGGCCTCAGTCACACCGTTCTCTGCATTTCAGTTCTCATCACACCTCTACCACTCGGAGCGAGGATAACTCAGCAGCCTCCACATTCAGCAGATCATCCTCTGTACTCTCTGTCACCTTCAGTCGGCATGCCTTCCCTTCCCCTATCAATATTCTAAATGGGTCATTCCCACCATGACTTCATTGGTTAATCTTCCATCTCAAGATTCAATTTTATTTAGACATAGACATACTTTATTGATCCTGAGGGAAATCGGGTTTCGTTACAGCTGCACCAACCAAGAATAGAGCATAAATATAGCAATACAAAAACCACAAACAATAAAACAGCAATATGCAAACTATGCCAGATGGAAATAAGTCCAGGACCAGCCTATTGGCTCAGGGTGTCTGACCCTCCACGGGAGGAGCTGCAAAGTTTGATGGCCACAGGCAGGAACAACCTCCCATGATGCCCAGTGTTGCATCTCAGTGGAATATGGCTGGAGTCCAACAGCAAAAAGTTCAATATCCGGTCTACAAACACGTTCCTCGATCGTAATATGACCCGGATTGCACCATCCGTTGTTAACCAGAACAGCAAGCCCCATGCACATCGAAACATACAATGAAGTGCATCAAACAACACACATGAAATGCTGGAGGAACTCAGCAGGCCAGGCAGCATCTACGGAAAAGAGTACTGTGGCATCCTGGTGAAGGGTCTCGGCCCGAAACATCAACTGTACTCTTTTCCAAAGATGCCAGCTAGCCTGCTGAGTTCCTCCAGCATTTTGTGCGTGGTGCTTGGATTGCCAGTATCTGCAGATTTTCTTTTGTTTGTGAAATGCCTCGGTTGTGTTACCAACCAGCACACCCAGGGGCAGATCACAAGTGTCGCCACACGTTCTCATGTCTACAGTGCTCGGCAGAGCTAGGCAGAACAGAGCAAGAAACAAAACGACAGGAAAACAAGCCCTGATCCTCCCTTCCTCCCATCCGCGCACATTCACTGACCCTTAACCCCAGGACAGGCCTTCAGCTTCCAGCAGGCTCAGATTTGTAGATATTGGGCTTTGACTTCCCTAGTGGACTTGCAGTGAATGTCTAGACCTGGCTGGACAGAACAGCAGAAGATGGTACAGTTGCCCTTTTATTTATTCTCTTCCACCATCCAGGAACTCAAGTTTTCCCTCTAAGTTAAGCAGTAATTAGTGTATTGCATTCTGTGCTCACAGAGTGATCTTCATGAAGATGCCTAATGTAAGAACGTAAGAAATAGGAGCAGGAGTAGACCATCTGGCCCATCAAGCCTGCTCCATCATTCAATAAGATCAAATAGACAACTACTCTGCAGAACACATTCTTTAATCAGCAAGTCCATTTCACAGTGCCAATATTTTTTTCCATTTCCCTTCTCTCATTCATCTCTCCGTTGGAGTCTCCTCCAGCCAAATCAACTAAGATTATCAAGGAACACAAAGAAGATGCTGGAGGTTGATTTTGTGATTGGATGCCTGTGATTAAAGGTGTTCCATGGGGATCAGCTGGAACGTTTGCTGTTGGCTACATCCACAAATGTTTGAGGATGTGGACACAGAAGGTATGAACAGTAAACTTTCAGATGACAGAAAGTTTGGTGGAGTGATTGGCAATGTGTAAGCTAGTTCATTGTTGGCAAAAGGGGCTCAGAAATGGCAGGTGGAGTTTCATTCAGATGAACATAAGGAGATGCATATTTAGGAGAATTAATGAAACTTGGACATGTAACGTGGATGGAACTTCAAAGCAACAAAGTGACTTGGTCCATATAATCCTGATGTTGGTGGTGCAGGTAACTAATATGTCTATAGAGGCATAAGGAATTTTGGCCTTCATTAGTCAGGACACTGAAAACAACACTCAGTTGTCTTCTGCTGCTGTAGCTCATTTTCTTCAAGGTTTGACTTGTGCATTCAGAGATACTCTTCTGCACACCTCTGTTGTACAACGTGGTTATTGGAGTTGCTGCCGTCTTCCCGTCAGTTTAAAGCGGCTCGGCTGATCTCTCATTAGCGAGGCATTTTTGCCCACAGATCAGCTGTTCACTGGATGAGTTTCGTTGTTTTGGACCATCCTCTGTAAACTCTAGAGACTACTGTGTATGAAAGTCGCAGGGGATGAGCAGGTTCTGAGATAATCAAACCACTCTGCCTGGAATCAACAATCGCTCCCTGGTCAAAGTCACCGATCACATTTGCTCCACCTTCTGATGTTTGGTCCGAACAACAACTGAACTTGCATGTTTTTATGTATTGAGTTGCTGTCCCATGATTGCATGATTGGGTATTTGCATTAATGAGCAGGTGTACTGGTGTACCCAATAAAGTGGCAATTGAGTTTTAGTGTCAGGAATATCCCCACATCCAAAATCTTCAGTTCATAAAACCTCACTCTCATTTTATCAGGTAATCAGTGCAGGAAAATTTCAGGAAACGTTTTACATCTCATAACACAGTATGAGGCCATTTGGTCCATTGGCTCTCTGCTGACTTCAATCACGATAAGCCCCATCTATTCCTTGTCCTTATTTCCCTGGGCCCTGCTTATTCTGAACCTAATATGAACCTATTCTGTTTCATATGTCTATAATCTCAGTAAATTCTAGGGATGCTGGAAATCCAGAGTAAGACACACAAAATACTGAAGGAACTCGGCAGGTATCTGGGCAGAGGAACGAACAGTTTAATATTTGGGCCGAGAACCCTTCATCAAGATTCCTATGTCCATTCTTCCCTTTTATTCCTCTGCCCCTTAATGAGCTGTGATTTTCAGTGTCTGATTAAATAATCAGTGCACTGTTGAAGCGTGGGAGGAAACCAGGGTGCCCAGGCAAAACCCTTGTGTTGACAAAGACAAGATGCAAACTCTGCACAGGCAACACCCGACATTTGGGAGGGTGGAGTTGTGAGGCAGAAGCACCAGCTACTGCACCACTGGGTTGTCCTATCGTCAGCTCCGTCATGGGCACTAGCCTCCATTGGATGCAGGACATCTTCAGGGAATGGTGCTTCAAAGAGGCAACATCCGTCACTAAGGACCCCACTACCCAGGACACGCCCTCTTCTCATTGCTACCATCAGGAGGGAGGTATAGAAGCCTAAAGGCACACACTCAGAGATTCAGGAGCAGCTTCTACCCCTCTGCCATCTGTTTTCTGAATGACATCGAACCCATGAATACTACCTCATTAACAAGAGAGAATCTGCAGATGCTGGAAATCCAAGCGACACACGTGAGAAGTTGGGGGAACTCAGCAGGTCAGGCAACATCTGTGGAAAAGAGTACAGTCAACATTTCAGGCCGAGACCCTTTGGCAAGACTAGAGAAAAGATGCTGAGGAGTGGATTTAAAAGGTGGGGGCGGAGAATGAGGTGGCGGGGAGAGAGAAACACAAGGTGATTGGTGAAACCTGAAGGAAGAGGGGATGAAGTAAAGAGCTGGGAAGTTGATTGGTGAAGGATATACAGGGCTGGAGAATGGGGAGTCTGATAGAAGAGGACAGAAGGCCAGGAGAGAAAGAAAAGGGGGGAGGAGCACCAGAGGGAGGCGATGGGTGTTCAACAAGATAAGGTGAGAGAGAGAGAAAATGAGATGGGGAATGGAAAAGGAGAAGTGGAGTGGGGAATTACTAGAAGTTCAAGAAATCGATGTTCATGCCATCAGGTTGGAGGCTGCCCAGAAAAAATATAAGGGGTTGTTCCTCCAACCTGAGTGTGGCCTCATCATGACAGCGGAGGAGGCCATAGATAGACATTTTGGAATGGGAAGTGGAATTAAAATGGGTGCTACTGGGAGATCCTGTTCTTTCTGGTGGACAGAGCATGGGTGCTCGGCAAAGTAGTCCCCAATCTACTTTGGGTCTCACTGGTATACAGGAGGCCACATCACAAACACTGGATACAGTAGATGACTCCAACAGGCTCACAGTTGAAGTGTCGCCTCACCTGGAGGATTGTTTAGGGCCCTGAATGGTAATGAGGGAGGAGGTGAAGGGGCTGTTGTTCCCTTTGCAAGGGTAAGTGCCAGGAGGGAGATTAGTAGGATGGGATGACTGGACAAGGGAGTTGCATAGGGAGTGATCCCTGCAGAAAGCAGAAAGTGGTGGGGAAAGGAGTGAGGGAAAGATGTGCTTGGTGGTGGGATTCCATTGGAGATGGCGGAAGTTGTGAAGAATTATGTGCTGGACACAGACCCTGGTGGTGTGGCAGATGAGGATGGAATGACGGCAGATGAGTGTGAAATGGAAGCTATGTGGTTGAAGGCCACATTGATTGTGGAGGAAGGGAATTCCCTTTCTTTGATAAAGGAGGACATCTTTGAAAAGCCTCAATCTAAGACCAGATGCAGTGGAGATGTAGGAATTGAGAGAAGGGGATGGTGTTTCTACAGGTAACAGGGTGAGAAGAGGAATAGTCCAGGTAGCTGTAAGAGCCTGCGGGTTTGTAATACACATCAGTATATAAGCTGTCTCCAGAGACAGAGACAGAGAGATCGAGAAAGGGGAGGGAGGTGTTGGAAATGGACCAGGTAAACTTGAGGGCAGGTGGAAGTTGGAGGCAAAGTTGATGAAGTTGACAAGTTCCACATGGGTGCAGGAAGCAGCACCAATGAGGTCATTGATGTAGTGTAGGGAAAGTGCAGGACAGTCACCAATGTAGGCTTGGAACATAGACTGTTCCACGTAACCAACAAACAGACAGGCATAGCTGGGACCCATGCGCTTGCCCATGGCTACACCTTTTGTTTGAAGGAAGAGGTAGGAGCCAAAGGAGAAATTATTTAGAGTGAGGACTAGTTCCTCTCGGCAGAGGAGAGTGAAGGTGGAGGGGAACTGGTTGGGTCTGGTGTCCGGAAAGAAAAGGGGAGCTTTGAGGCCTTCCTGGCGGTGGATGGAGGGTAGAGGGACTGGAAATCCATGGTGAAAATAAGATGTTGGGGACCAGGGAACCTGAAGTCCTTGAAAAGATCCAGAGTGTGTGAAGAACTCTACCTCGCTATTTTTTTTATACTTTAAAAAAACTTTTAATATATGTAAAATAAATAATTACTGCTGCTGCAAAGTTGACAAGTTTCCCGACACATTCCAGTGATATTAAACCTGATTCTGATTCTGAAGCAGAAGGCGGCCACTCAGCCTCACATTGCTGCTCCTGTCACTGGAATGATGATGACTGCATCGGTACATTAGCACCTTTAGATTGGAAGATTTAACTTGGTAAATTGGTTTATTATTGTCACATGTACCGAGGTATGGGGAAAATCTTTCATTAGATGCCATCCATCCCTTCATCATGTCACTGCATTAAGGCAACAACCATGTAGAAAGGCAGGAAGGTAGAATAGCGGTTAGCGCAGTCACTTTACAGCAACTACCGATCGGGGTTTGATTCCTACCGTAAGGAGTTTGTATGTTCTCTCCGTAACCACGTGGGATTCCTCCGGGTGCACTGGATACCTGCCACATCCCAAAGGCTTATGTGTTAGGGATGGTGAGCTGTGGCATGCTGCAAGCCGGGTGACACTTGTGGGCTGCCCCCAGCGCAATCCGCGCTGATCTGATTTGACGCAAGCAACACATTTCACTCCATGTTTCGATGTATGTGTAACAAATAAAGCTAATTTTTACCGTTGCAAGGGAAAGGCTGTAGCAGAATGCAGAATAACGTGTTACAGTTACAGAGGGAGTGCAGTGCAGACAGATGTTAAAGGGCAAGGCCATGACACATAGATTGTTGGGTCAGGAGTCCATCTCATCACACTAGGAGACTATTCAATGATCTTATAACAGTGGTACATGCATTCAGGCTGTTGTATAATCCATCTGACGGGAGGGGGAGGAGGGGAGAATGTCCATGGTGGGGGTTGATCACATCAACAGCGTGTGAGCCTATAGTCGAGGCCACCAGGAACATTTCTGGCCTCCGTGTAGCTGCATCCACTAATATCAAGAAATTTGTGCCCATCAGACGGGCAAGCAAAATCCACATGAATCCCCTGGCAGGGTAATGCAAGCCATTCCCAGGGATGGAGAGGTGCTACTCTTGGCATCTTCTGGATGTGTTGGCATCCTGAACGGTGCCTGGCAAGCTGCTCGAAATGTTGATGTATCCCAGGCCACCAGGCCTACAATTTTATTTTCACCATGCCTAGATGACTGAGATGTATCTTCCCCCACACTTGGATGGTACAACAACTCTCAGTCCTTCCATAACTTAGTCAACCCCCCATCAAGGGCAAGTTCATCTCAGTGCCAGTAAAAATGGGGGAACTAGGAACTCTGCTACACATTCTAGCCATTTTTGGTTGCCCACTAGACCTGAGACAGTGTGGGGACTTTTCTGGTTTCCCTTTCAACTACAGTATCTCTGCCATCGTAGGCCGATTTGCATTACAGAGGATACATCAAGAAGAGTATATCTGCTTCTGTAAATTTTTCAGTTTTTTCCTTTTCCAAGGGTAAATGGAACAGTCCATCAGCATTTCCATGATTAGTCAACCTCTTGAATTCAATCTTGTAATCGTGTCCTCCAGGAAACAGAGCCCATCACTGCAGTTGTGCTGCTGCTGTTGGTGGAACACTATTCCATCGATTGAAAAGGGACACAACTGATGATCAGTCATGAGGGTAAACTCTCTCCCATACATCTGACATGATTGCACCATTGTGTGAGTACTGTATCTGACGTCACCATTCCTTTGTCCTTTGAAAAGCCATGTCACACTGCTTTACCCATTGACATTTCTTCCCAATCTGTAGTAATGAGTTCAAGGGGTGGAGCACACAGGGGCGTATCTATGGAAAATAGTGCCTATGGCAAGCACTGATATTGCACCCCTGTCCAAATATCTGACACCCATCTTTTAGATAACTTTACCATAATATCACCTCAAAAATATAAGTCAAGCTCATTAATAGAAACCATAGAAACCATAGAAACTACAGCACAGAAACAGGCCTTTTGGCCCTTCTTGGCTGTGCCGAACCATTTTCTGCCTAGTCCCACTGACCTGCACACGGACCATGTCCTTCCATACACCTCCCATCCATGTATCTGTCCAATTTATTCTTAAATGTTAAAAAAGAACCTGCATTTACCACCTCGTCCGGCAGCTCATTCCACACTCCCTCCACTCTCTGTGTGAATAAGCCCCCCCAATGTTCCCTTTAAACTTTTCCCCCCTCACCCTTAACCCATGTCCTCTGGTTTTTTTCTCCCCTTGCCTCAGTGGAAAAAGCCTGCTTGCATTCACTCTATCTATACCCATCATAATTTTATATACCTCTATCAAATCTCCCCTCATTCTTCTACGCTCCAGGGAATAAAGTCCTAACCTATTCAACCTTTCTCTGTAACTGAGTTTCTCAAGTCCCGGCAACATCCTTGTAAACCTTCTCTGCACTCTTTCAACCTTATTTATATCCTTCCTGTAATTTGGTGACCAAAACTGAACACAATACTCCAGATTCGGCCCCACCAATGCCTTACACAACCTCACCATAACATTCCAGCTCTTATACTCAATACTTTGATTAATAAAGGCCAATGTACCAAAAGCTCTCTTTACGACCCTATCTACCTGTGATGCTACTTTTAGGGAATTTTGTATCTTTATTTCCCAGATCCCTCTGTTCCACTGCACTCCTCAGTGCCTTACCATTAACCCTGTATGTTCTACCTTGGTTTGTCCTTCCAACGTGCAATACCTCACACTTGTCTGTAATAAACTCCATCTGCCATTTTTCAGCCCATTTTTCCAGCTGGTCCAAGTCCCTCTGCAGGCTCTGAAAACCTTCCTCACTGTCTACTGCACCTCCAATCTTTGTATCATCAGCAAATTTGCTGATCCAATTTGCCACATTATCATCCAGATCATTGATATAGATGACAAATAACAATGGACCCAGCACTGATCCCTGTGGCACACCACTAGTCACAGGCCTCCACTCGGAGAAGCAATTCTCTACTACCACTCTTTGGCTTCTTCCATTGAGCCAATGTCTAATCCAATTTACCACCTCTCCATGTATACCTAGCGACTGAATTTTCCTAACTAACCTCCTATGCGGGACCCTGTCAAAGGCCTTACTGAAGTCCATGTAGACAATATCCACTGCCTTCCCTTCATCCACTTTTCTGGTAACCTCCTTGAAAAACTCCAATAGATTGGTCAAACATGACCTACCACGCACAAAGCCATGTTGACTCCCTAATAAATCCCTGTCTATCCAAATGCTTGTAGATCCTGTCTCTTAGTACTCCCTCCAATAACTTACCTACTACTGACGTTAAACTTACTGGCCTATAATTTCCCGGATTACTTTTCGATCCTTTTTTAAACAACGGAACAACATGAGCCACTCTCCAATCCTCTGGCACCTCACCTGTAGACAGTGACATTTTAAATATTTCTGCCAGGGCCCCCGCAATTTCAACACTAGTCTCCTTCAAGGTCCGAGGGAACACCCTGTCAGGTCCTGGGGATTTACCCACTTTAATTTTCCTCAAGATAGCAAGGACATCCTCCTTTTCGATCTGTACAATTTCCATGATCTCACTACTTGTTTCCCTTAATTCCATAAACTTCATGCCAGTTTCCTTAGTAAATACAGACGCAAAAAACCTATTTAAGATCTCCCCCATTTCCTTTGGTTCTGCACATAGCCGACCACTCTGATCTTCAAGAGGACCAATTTTATCCCTTACAATCCTTTTGCTCTTAATATACCTGTAAAAGCTCTTTGGATTATCCTTCACTTTGACTGCCAAGGCGACCTCATGTCCTCTTTTAGCCCTCCTGATTTCTTTCTTAAGAATTTTCTTGCACTTCTTATACTCCTCAAGCACCTTATTTACCTCCTGCTTCCTATACGTGTCATACAACTCCCTCTTCTTCTTTATCAGAGTTGCAATATCCCTTGAGAACCAAGGTTCCTTATTCCTATTCACCTTGCCTTTAATCCTGACAGGAACATACAAATTCTGCACTCTCAAAATTTCTCCTTTGAAGGCTTCCCACCTACCAATCACATCCTTGCCAGAGAACAACCTGTCCCAATCCACACTTTTTAGATCCTTTCTCATTTCTTCAAATTTGGCCTTCTTCCAGTTAAGAACCTCAACCCTAGGACCAGATCTATCCTTGTCCATGATCAAGTTGAAACTAATGGTGTTATGATCACTGGAACCAAAGTGCTCCCCTACACAGACTTCCGTCACTTGTCCTAACTCGTTTCCTAACAGGAGATCCAATATTGCATCCCCTCTAGTTGGTCCCTCTATATATTGATTTAGAAAACTTTCCTGAACACATTTTACAAACTCTAAACTATCGAGACCCCTAACAGTATGGGAGTCCCAATCAATATATGGAAAATTAAAATCCCCTACCACCACAACTTTATGTTTCCTGCAGTTGCTTCCTATTTCCCTGCAGATTTGCTCTTCCAATTCTCGTTGACTATTGGGTGGTCTGTAATACAACCCCACTAATGTGGCCATATCTTTCCTGTTTCTCAGCTCCACCCATAAGGACTCAGTAGACAAGCCCTCTAATCTGTCCTACCTGAGCACTGCTGTAATATTTTCCCTAACAAGCAATGCTACTCCCCCACCTTTCATTCCTCTGCCTCGATCACATCTGAAACATCGGAACCCTGGAATATTAAGCTGCCAGTCCTGCCCCTCCTGTAGCCAAGTTTCACTAATTGGTATAACATCATAATTCCACATGTCAATCCACGCCCTCAACTCATCCGCCTTCCCCGCAATACTCCTAGCATTGAAATATATACACCTCAGAAGATTTTTACCACCACTCACAACCTTTCTATTAGCAGATTTGCTTGGACTTTTAACATCATTTATTTTCACCCCAGCCACACTGTCAGCTCTGGCACTCTGGTTCCCATCCCCCTGCAAATCTAGTTTAAAGCCTCCCGAGTAGCATTAACAAAACTCCCTGAAAGGATATTGGTCCCCCTGTAGTTCAAGTGTAACCCGTCTCTTTTGTACAGGTCCCACCTGCCCCAGAAGAGGTCCCAATTATCCTGAAATCTGAAACCCTGCCCCCTACACCAGTTCCTCAGCCACCTGTTCATCCTCCAGAGCATACTATTCCTACCCTCACTGGCACGTAGCACAGGTAGCAAACCTGAGATTACCACCCTCGAGGTCCTGCTTTTCAACTTCCTACCAAGCTCTCTATACTCACTGTCCAGGACCTCCTCACTCTTCCTTGCTATGTCATTGGTACCGATGTGCACCACAACATCTGGCTGATCACCCTCCCACTTCAGAATATCATGCAATCGATCAGAGACATCCTTGACCCTGGCACCCAGGAGGCAACAAACCATCCTGGATTCTCTGTCACGACCACAGAACCTCCTATCTGCACCTCTAACTATCGAGTCCCCTATCACTACTGCTCTCCTCTTTTTCCATCCTCCCTTCTGCACTGCAGAGCCGGACTCAGTGCCAGAGATCCGGCTACTGCAGCTTGTCCCAGGTAAGTCATCCCCTCAACAGTATCCAATGCGGTATACTTGTTGTTGAGGGGAATGGCCACAGGGGAACCCTGCTCTGCCTGCCCTTTCCTCTTCCCTCGCCTGACAGTGACCCAATTTCCTGTCCTCTGCTCCTTTGGCATAACTACCTCCCTGTAGCTACTATGTATAACCTCCTCATTCCCCCAAATGATCCGCAGGTCATCCAGCTCCTGCTCCAGTTCCCTAACGCGGTTTGTTAGGAGCTGCAGCTGGATGCACTTCTTGCAGGTGTCGCTGTCAGGGACACCAGAGGGCTCCCTGACTTCCCACATCCTGCAAGAGGAGCATTCCAACATCCTGCCTGGCATTCTCTCTACGCTAGACAATCTGAATAAAAAACTTACTGGAACCTACCCTGGCCTCTGCCTGTTCTCGCCGAAGCCTGTTTGAGCCAATGCCGTCCCACTCTGACTCAGGCCGCTACAACGATGGCCGCTGTATATGGTGGTCTGCTTTTTAAACCTTGGCGCGCAACATCACGTGCCTGCACAATGCAGACCCTTCTCCCCGAGAAGTATTTAAGGAAAAAAAAATGACTTTTTCTACCTGAATTCTTCCACTCTCTTCTTCAGCTGCTTGCTTCAACTGAAACTTCTTTTAATTAACAAATTATGGCAGTACATGAAAATTAAAACTGCACCTTCCTTGCTTTCACTGACGCAAATTGGTCTATGATGTGATCAACACCAGTTTTTTTCAGTTTCTTCTCTTTCTACACTCAGCAGAGCAAGATCACAGAGTCTGCCTTGACCCATGGAGGCTCTCAAATATGGAAGTATTAGTTTTAACTTGCTGAATGATCTCTCACAGCTGGCGATGGAAACTGCGATGGTTAGCATTATCTGAATAGCAATGCGAAGATTGGGGAACACTCTCTCATCTCCATACTGAACAATAATTTCTTCATATAGCTGCTGTCCATCAACATCAGAGCTGTACAATTTGCCCAAATTTTCGCATTTCTTCTTTAGGTCGTTACTGTCGGTGCCGTAACACAGTCCCTCAACATCGAGAAGGAACCCAAACTTGGCGTCAGTGTTGTGCAAACGAGCAAACCTTTCCTCTATCTCTCTGCGAAGATGGTCCAGTGTTCCCTTCATGACTGTTTACATTTCCTCCTTAGCTGTTAACCCAGCATCTCTCGAGTTCTCATCAGCCATTCATTTCTTTCGTCTCTGACATCTTTCAACTTCAATATTCCATTCTTGACAGAGGCCGACTCCTTCTTCGAGTGACTCACTGACCAACACTACTCTTTCATCATAAAAATGATCTCATCTCAGAGGACTTTCAAATCCAGGGCAGCGTCATGGAAGTTCATGCTAGGATCCTGCAGCCTCTTTTGAATACAGTCAATGCGAATGAGTACTTTGTTCCAAACGAAGGGCCTGAAGAACTAGCTCGACTTCTTGGCTTCCTCCACCTCCAACTTTCGTCTCTTTCATCCTTCAGCTCCACTTTTCTTCTTCGTGAAGAAATGTTTCATGGTGTTTTCTTACACGATGCTCCAAAATAAGACCATCCTCGTGCTTCTCACATCAAAGATAGATCATACATCTGAAGAAAATTCTTTTTTCACTATCCGAGGATGGCTTGTCTGACTTTAATAGAAACTGCCCAGTGGCGCCCTCTTCAAGTGGCGCCCAGGGCACGTGCCATACCTGCCATACCTTAGATACGCCACTGGGAGCACAGTAGGCAGGTTTGGCAGGAACTTGTTATATTATGTGACAAATCCTAAAATGGGGCCACAACTGTGATCTGTGATAGATCCTTTCAACTTGAGACAATCACAACCTAGTGAAAATCTGCAGATGCTGGAAATCTGAGCAACACACACAAAATGCTGGAGGAGCTCAGCAGGCCGGACAGCATCTATGGAAAAGAGTACAGTCGACGTTTTGGGCAGAAATCTTTCCGCAGAACTGGAGAAAAAAAGCTGAGGAGTAGATTTTAAAGGGGGGGAATTGGGGGAGAGAAACACAAGGTGATAGGTGAAATCTGAAGGGGGATGAAGTAAAGATCTGGGAAGTAAATTGGTAAAAGAGCTTTTAAATGGATCTGGAAACCGTGTGGTACAAGCTGGTGGCGAAGACATGTTCCCAGAAAGGATACATGGCTGTGGCAGCGGGACTGGGTGAGCATGTGGTCAAAGAGTCAGAGAGCAGCAGGGATCACAGAGGCGCAGCAGGGATCACAGAGGCGCAGCAGTGAGAGAGGGTTTCACTGAACTCCCGTCAAAGGGTAGGCATCCCTGGAAGAGACTTCACCGTGTAGTAGTCCAATCACAAACAAGAGAATAATCTGCAGATGCTGGGAATCCGAACAACACACACAGAAAATTCTGGAGGATCTCAGCAGGCCAGGCAACATCTAGGAAAAGAGTATAGTCGATGTTTCGGGCCAATGGTTGATGATCAGTAATGAGGGTAAACTCTCTCCCATACAAGTACTGGTTGATACGTTTTACACCCCATACCATGCTCAAGGCCGTTCTGTCAGTCTGTGCATAATTTTCTCTGCAGCAGTAGGGGAATGTGATGCACAGGCTATGGGGCATTCACTTCTATCTCTCATAACGTGTGACACAACCACATCTATATCATAAGGTAAGGTGCCACAGGCAAGCTTCTCTGGATGATGTGGATCATAATCTGTGAATACAACGTCCGACGTCATCATTTCTTTTGTCTTTTGGAAAGCCATCTCGCACTACTTAATCCATTGACCTTTCTTCCCAATCTGCAGTAATGAGTTGGAGGGGTGGAGCACAGTAGCCAGATTTGGCAGGAGCCTGTTATATTAAGCGACAAATCCTAAAATAGGACCACGTCTGTGATACATCCTTTCACCCTGAGACATCCACCACTGCTTCAATTTTCTCAGCACACTCGTGTAGTCCTTGTACATCAATGCTGTGACCACAGAAGGCATACCTAGTTTAAAGAATTCAATCTTGTTGCATCATGCACAGAGTCCATAATCTTCTAATCTTTTTAACATTATCTTGAAATTTTGGAGATGTTCCTTATCGTCCTCACCAGTAGCAATGATGTCTTTCTGGTAAGACTCAGTCCTTGGGCAGCCTTGCAGAAGCTTCACACATCAAAGTTGCTGGTGAATGCAGCATGCCAGGTAGCATCTCTAGGAAGAGGTGCAGTCGACGTTTCAGGCCGAGACCCTTTGTCAGGACGAAGATGCTGCCTGGCCTGCTGTGTTCACCAGCAACTTTGATGTGTGTTGGTTAAATTTACAGCATCTGCAGAATTCCTGCAGAAGCTTGTCCAGAGCTTCTTACCTGAGTGCAGGTTCAGATACTACTCCAAAGATAAACCTAATATAGTGATAAAGCCCTTATGGTGAGAAGGACTTTGGATACTGCTTCCATTTCCATTTGTAAGTAGGTCTCAGGGAAGTCCACTTTGCTGAGGTGCTTCCCTTCTGAAAAGTTTGCAAAGATATCCTCTATGCTGGGCAGGGGGTGTTGATCTACATTCAGTACTGGATTGATTGTGATATTAAAATCATGACAGATCCTGACAAGCCCATGCGTTTTAGCTACTGGGACCACTGGACCCCACTCAACCTTGGAAAGTATTCCTTTAGGCTCCATGTGATCTAGCTCACTGGCTACTTTATCATGAAAGGTATAAGGAGCCAGACAGGCTTTGTAAAACTTTCATGTGGTATTTTCATTTATCACTATTATTATGTTTTCTAATGCCATCCTTGAACACTCTGTGGCATCATCCAGTACTTTTCTTAATTCACTTTCAGTTGACTCTGTTGCAGGGGATGTGGTATGCAAGTGGTGGATGGATCTCCAATCAAGTTGTAGTTGTCTAGCCAATCACTGCCCCACAATGCTGGCCTTCCTGCTCATACCAAGTACATGCCAAATGTGGCCTGTTGGTTGTTATATTTCACTGTTACAAATGTCATTCCCATAGGAGTTACCTTTTCTCCAGTACAAGTTCTCAGTTGGAGGATCCAGTTCAGTATCTTTGAAATGTTGTTCAAACTCATTTTGTGCAATGACTGAAACAGCCGAGCTAGTGACCAATTCCAGTTTAACTAATTTGCCTTTCACTTCTGATGTAAGCCATATTGCTTGTCTCCTATTAGTTTTCACAATTTAAATCACAAGGGTACCCAATCCTATGTCACTCTCATCGTTATCAGAATTTTTATCATCAACATGCAGATTGGTTCTCTTTTAGAAACTCAGCGTGACTTTTTATATTTATCTCTTCTAAATGCAGTTCATTCATTTTTATCTGCCCAACATGCTCTTTGTATGTCCTACTTTGTTGCATTTTCTGCAAGGTTTGCCTTTAAATCTGCATTGGTCTGGTGTATGTGAGCCCCTGAAACAACACTAACCCAAGGGTAGTGCAAGATCAAGGTTACAGAAAGTTGTAAAATTAGACAGCTCCATCATCAAAGGTTTCAAAGGTACATTTAATGTCAGAGAAATGTATACAATATACATCCTGAAATGCTTTGCATCCCCGAAAACAGAGAAGTGCCCCCAAAGAATGAGTGACAGTTAAATATTAGAACCCCAAGGTTCCCCCCCAGTTTCCCTCCCTCCCATGAGTAAGCGGCAGCAAGCAACAATCCCCCCTCTCACCAGCAAAAAAAAGCATCGGCACCCACCACCAGGCACTCAAGTGTGCAGCAAAGCAACAGCAAAGACACAGACTTGCAGTACCCCAAAGACTACTCATTCACACGGTATTTGACATGCCACAGGCTCTCTCTCTCTCTCCTTAATAAGGGAGAGAGAGATGACTCCACTTCACAGCGAGAGGGGAGACATAACAAACAACTTGCTGGTTTATGATGTTAGAAGTCCGTTGTATCACTTTTTCCGAGCTCTGTGGCCAAAGAGCCATAGATCTTCCGACTCCTATGACACACCGATTTCCTACCAGGTCACCGACCTTCGATCCGCCCGTCTCCAAAGCCACGAGATCTTGGACCTCTGAAGGCGAGCTAAGCCCTTCGGCCGCATCCTTGGTGCATGTCGAATAATAGCCAGTCATGAAACCTCGAGAGCAGGTCTCATTCCCTCAAAGAACTGAAGTCAGTGTGTAATTTCAGATCAGGGTCTTCAAAAGAACCTTGAAAGGAAAAATTAGAGATACCTCTGTGGAATCCAAGACATCTTCAAGGAGTGGTGCCTTAGGAAGGTGGTTTCTAACATTAAGGACCTCCATGACACGGGACATGCCCTCTTCTGATTGTTACTGCCAGGAAGGAGGTACAGAAGCCTGAAGGCACACACTCAGCGATTCAGGAATAGTTTCTTCCCCTCTGCCGTCTGATTTCTAAATGGACAGTGAACCCGTGAACACGCTCTCCACTTTTTTATATTTATTTTTGCTTTTACACTATTTATTTTAAGTTAATTATTTAATATAATTTATATACTTACTGTAATTCATTTTTTTTTTGTATCTATCATGTATTGCATTGTACGGCAGCCGCAAAGGTAACAAATTTCCCAACATATGCTGGTGATAGTAAACCTGATTCTGATGTGTTTGGCCAGACAGGTTTCTTTGTCAATCAGTTGAAGAGAACAGTGTCAATTGGTAGAGAAGAAGGACGTCCAGGGCTGTCAGAACCACTTCCTGCAGTCCCAGAGTCAACTCCACAACCGCCATGGACGAGGCCCCAAAACCTGTGATTACCTCACAGCCACAAGTCTCACCTGTCAAGCAGAGTGATCCCCCATGTCAGGAAAGATGTTATTCCACAAGAATAAGAAATCCTCCACAGTGATTAAATCTTTAGACCTGAACAGGATAATTAAAATTTACAAGGCTGTGGATGCCTATATAGTAGTTGTATTATATAATATACTGTGTGTGGATGTGTGTGTGTGTGCAATGACTAGAGAGCAATACATTACATTTTTGAGTTAAGTTGGATTCTATATTGGAGTTGGAGTTTATAGATAAGCAGGGAGCAGTGTTGTAGATTTAATATTTCTATAATATTTGAGTAAAATCGTAAATAAATTGTTTAACTAAACATTCTTTGTTGCTTACATAATTAGTTATGGGTTATATGTACGTGGATGACATGCATCATTACAGCACGGCATCATATGTGCGTGTCTCACTAAAATGAAATCTAAATGTACATGTGTTATCCCTGGCTCTGTGTTTTTCTTTCAATCAGCTTTATGTTTTGGAGTTACAATACATAACATTCCACATACAGCTTATCCAGGTCCCTCAGCATGTTTTAGTCAGGCTCCCTCTTCCAAACTCAATCCTTGGCCAAACTTTCAGAATAAGACAACACACCTAATCCGGATGACAGTCTTGTAAATCATCTCTGAGTTGCATCTGACACTAAATTAGGAAACCAAAGCTGTCCACAGTTCAAACATTGTTTCATTAAAGTCCTGTGTGACTGAAACCAAGCCTCCCTACATTTCATCACCCGGCTCTGGTTCCTCAAATCCTTCCCTTTATTCCATGGTCTACTGTCAGATTCTTTCTTCTACAATTGAAGAAGAGGGTTCTAAGAGTAAACCTAGCAATTATCGGCCTGAGTTTGACGTCAGTGGTGGGTAAATTGATGGAAAGTATTCTTAGAGATGGTATATATAATTATCTGGATAGACAGGGTCTGATTAGGAACAGTCAACATGGATTTGTGTGGGGAAGGTCATGTTTGACAAATCTTATTGAATTTTTTGATGAGGTTACTAAGAAAGTTGACGAGGGTAAAGCGGTGGATGTTGTCTATATGGACTTCAGTAAGGCCTTTGACAAGGATCCACACGGAAGATTAGTTAGGAAGGTTCAATCGTTAGGCATTAATATTGAAGTAGTAAAATGGATTCAGCAGTGGCTGGATGGGAGACGCCAGAGAGTAGTGGTGGATAACTGTGTGTCAGATTGGAGGACGGTGTGTAGTGGTGTGCCTCAGGGATCTGTACTGGGTCCAATGTTGTTTGTCATATACATTAATGATCTGGATGACGGGGTGGTAAATTGGATTAGTAAGTATGCAGCTGATACTAAGATGGGTGGCGTTGTGGATAATGAAATAGGTTTTCAAAGCTTGCAGAGAGATTTAGGCCAGTTAGAAGAGTGGGCTGAAAGACGGCAGATGGAGTTTAATGCTGAAAAATGTGAGGTGCTACATTTTGGTAGGACTAATCAAAAAAGGACATACATGGTAAATGGTAGGGCATTGAAGAATGCTGCAGAACAGAGGGATCTAGGAATAATGGTGCATAGTTCCCTGAATGTGGAATCTCATGTGGATAGGGTGGTGAAGAAAGCTTTTAGTATGCTGGCCTTTATTAATCAGAGCATTCAGTATAGGAGTTGGGATGTAATGTTGAAATTGTATAAGGCATTGCTGAGGCCAAATTTGGAGTATTGTATACAGTTCTGGTCACCAAATTATAGGAAAGATGTCAATAAAATTGAGAGAGTACAGAGAAAGTTTACTAAAATGTTGCCTGGGTTTCATCTCCTAAATTACAGAGAAAAGTTGAACAAGTTAGGTCTTTATTCTTTGGAGCGTAGAAGGTTAAGCGGGGACTTGATAGAGGTGTTTAAAATTATGAGGGGGATTGATAGAGTTGATGTGGACAGGCTTTTTCCATTGAGAGTGGGGAAGATTCAAACAAGAGGGCAGGAGTTGAGAGCTAAAGGGCAAAAGTTTAGGGGTAACATGACAAGAGGGCAGGAGTTGAGAGTTAAAGGGAAAAAGTTACCACTCAGAGAGTGGTAGCTGTGTGGAACGAGCTTCCAGCAGAAGTGGTGAGGCAGGTCCGATGTTGTCGTTTAAAGTTAAATTGGATAGATATATGGACAGGAAGGGAATGAAGGGTTATGGGCCTAGTGCAGGTTGGTGGGACTAGGTGAGAGTAACAGTTCGGCACGGACTAGAAGAGCCGAGATGGCTTGTTTCCATGCTGTAATTGTTATATGGTTATAAGGTACAGGAACCTGAAGACCTACACTCATTGATTTGCGATCAGCTTCCCCCCTCCATCATCAGATTTGCTAATGGTCGATGAATCTATGAACAACTGCCTCTCAATTCCTCTTTTTCACAATTTATTTTCTTTTATAATTCACAATAATTTTATGTCTTTGCTGCTGTGATAATGAAGTTCAAAGTAAATTTATTATCAAAGTATACATATGTCACCATGTACAACCCTGAGATTTACTTGCAGGCATTCATAATAAATGCAAGAAACACAATGGAATCAACGGAAGACCCCACACAACAGGACGCACAAACAACCAATGTGCAAAAGACAATAAACTGTAAATACAAAAATAAAAAGAAATAATAATAAATAAATGTTAAATCTGGCTATAGGTATTAATTTAGCTTTGTATACTTTCAACTTACTATCCTGCCCATCTTTGTGCTATTTCGTATACAATCCAAAAAAGTTTCACTCTGCTTACTTGAACTAAAGATGTTGAATCTGTATTTGGAGTTGGGAGCAATAAGGGGTATTGGAAGAGGAATATTGAAACAGATACTATCTTAAGGGAACATAATGGGTCTTTGTTGAGATATTTCGATTATAGAAACAGTCTTAAGGAATATAGTTACAAAATTAGAGAGTGGTCAAACGTATATGGTGTAAGGACGCTGACGATACAATAATCTTTCAGTTTCCATGTACTGAACTCGCAGAGCCCAAACACACAGGTTGATGGTGCAAATCTATCAAGTCCTCCAGCCACAAGGTGTCAGTGACAACGCAACGAAGAATCTGCATGCGCCTATTTATGTGCCCTTTTCACTGCCGGATGAGAACAGAAAGGACGCGACTCGCCTTGGTAAGATAATTAGCAAAAGGTTTGCATAATCCTTCTTAATAGAGACAAATAGTGATAAGATATGACGCACAATATTTTGAGTTGCAATCGGGATCCTGTTTTTCAGGAAGGAGTGAAGGCCAGACCTAGCTTTGAGAGGGGTGGGGGTGGTAAGAGTGGGTCCTAGTTCGGCTCCTTCCACGAGGGTGTCCGTGTGGGACGCGGAGCCGGTGAGTGTACTGCGGAGGGAAGAGCTGATGGTTGAGATCAGACCAGGGAGATATAGCAATCTTTTTGTATCAATGTTCGAACTCCGGGCTGTGTCGCGGCGTTTCATTTCTTCCGCGGGCAGCCTCTTCAATTACTGGGCGCGTTTCATTGGCGGCGGACCCTGCTCCGTCACCTGGCCACCGATTGGAGTACTCTCTCCCGAACTTCTCATGGGCCGGGGCAACTTGACCAGCTGATGCAACCGGCTGTCACACTGCAGCAGAGGTTAATCTCTGTAACATAGGATAAGATCACGGTAGCAGGGTCTCAGTGCTTACGTTAACATCCTTTTTTAAAGTCTCATGATTATCCCCAGAGTGCTTATAAAGAGGACTGTATTCAAGTTTTCCTTGGTTTCGTTTTACTGGAAATCTCATTTTCACTCCTGAGAGTTTGTTGGTTCTAGTTGTACTCTGGGCAAATAACGAGTAGGCAAATAAGCTGCAGGCGAGCAGAACGCCGTCGCTGCCCAATGTTTACCCAGACTTGCATACTTTACAAAAGGAACAACCCTCGATTCAAAGTCGCATCTTTCGTACGTTCTCTGTGGTGCCTTGCCACCTCTGTACATCTCCAACCTGGTCTGCTTTCACAAACGGTGGGAGCGGCAAAATGTTGATGTTCAAGGGGGAGCGGCTGTATTTGCACTGAAAACAAATGTCATGTTTTTTTAAATTTCAAAATATACTTTATTCAAAAATAAATATATACAATAAACCATTCAATAACTTTTCATCCTTTACATACGTTTCCATTATAGTCAGTACATATCCGTATTTATAGCCGCCCACGTGGCACTCCAGTTGTTCACCTTACCACATCATTGTTGAGGGGTATACTCCCCGCCCACCGACCCCTCCCACTCCCGCGGGTGGAGAAACCTATACTGTGGTCCTTCCCCACCGGGCCCTTGCGGTGGCTGCACCGAGTTTCAGTGCGTCCCTCAGCACGTACTCCTGCAGCCGAGAGTGTGCCAGTCGGTAGCATTCTCCCACGGACATCTCCATGTGCCGGCAGATCATCAAGTTTCGGGCCGACCAAAGAGCGTCTTTCACCGAGTTGATGATCTGCCAGCAGCACCGGATGTTGGTCTCCGTGTGCGTCCCCGGGAACAGCCCGTAGATCAGAGAGTCATGTTGGCCTTTAAGTGCTCTAACTACACAGGGCCCTGGGGAGACTACATATGGGGTGGAACTTAGTTTCCTGCTGCTAAACCACTTTATGCTCGCTGGGGATGGAAGTCAAATATTTACCGAACAGGTTCCCAGGTCTGTCAGAGTAGTGATTGGGCAGGCTAGCTAATCTCTGGCAGGTCCATTGAGTCAGTTATTCAGCGCTGAAACAGGCCCTTTGGCTCAACTGGTCCAAGACGTATACCTGAGCTAGTCCTATTTGCTTGTGTTGGGTTCGTATTCCTCTTTATCCGTATACCCACCATAACTGTCCCCTGCTCTGCAGCTTCTTCCATCCCCTATGAAAATGTTTCCCCTTGGGTCCCATTTCACTTCAAATCTATGTCCTCCAGTTTTAACTCCCCTACCCTGTGATCGTCCATGTTCTGCATGTCTCTCATGGTTTTGCATAGACCTCTGAGGCTACTTCCTTACATTCTTTTTGGGGGGGGGCGGGGGGAGTTCCAGCCTATCCAATTTATCCTTGTAGCTCGAGCCTTCAAAGTACAATGCAAATTTAGTATTAAAGGTATATATCACCATTTAATACACTGAGATTCATATTCTTGCGGGCATTCACCGAAAAACAAATAAACAACAGATTCTGTTCATCGATTAGATGAAAAACTACAGAATTATAGGCTAACAACCAACGTACAAAAGAGTGCGAGCTATGCAATTGTATATAAACAATAACGATAAATAGGATAGGAATAACACTGAGGACAGGAGTTGTAAAAGTCCTTGAAAGTGAGTCCATTGCTGGTGGAATCTGTTCAGTGTTGTGGTGCGTGAGGTTATCCATGCTGGTTCAGGGGTTACGCAAGCCTGCTGGTAACCCCTCCCGCTCCAGATTAATGAGAACTTTTCCTGTAGTTGGGCGAGGGAAAAACTCCCAAGTGCAGATGCACCAGCGACTGCACCTGGCACAGTGTTAAGCATAACACTAGTACAGTGCCAGTGACCCGGGTTCCATTGTTGCTCATGCCTGTGTGGAGTCTGCATGTTCTCCCCGTGACCGCATGGGTTTCCTTGGGGTGCTCCGGTTTCCTCCCACAGTCCAAAGGTGAAGGGGTTAATAGATTAATTGATCATGTGTGTGTAATTGGGCACTGGAAGGGCCTGTTGCCATGACTTACCTCTTTTTTTTAAAAAAAAAGCTGTCTCAGCTGCTGGGATGTTACTTGGCTCTTCTTTTGCTTCAGCGTTACCACCTGACAGCGAATTGTTACCACTGTGTTGAAGACGGTATCCCAAACACGTGGGGTGATAAGTAAACTGCCCTAGTTAGCAGGTGAGTGCTAGAGCCTTGAGAGGGGGAGTGGAGTGGACGAGAATGCCTGCTGAAAACGTGGGATTTCGTCAAATCCTTCACAGGTAAGGCTCTCCCCCACCATCGAGCACTGCCGCAGAAAAGCAGCATCCATCGTGGAGGACCCGTCCCATTCAGGCCGTGCTGTCCTCTCATCCGGCCTTCAGGCAGGAGGCGCAGGAGCCTCAGGTCTCACCCCATCAGGTTCAGGAACAGTTGTTACCCTACAACTATCAGGCCTCCGAACCAGCACGCCTAACTTCACTCACCTCAGTGCACAACCCACAGAATTACGTTCAAGGTCTCTGCACA